>NC_072462.1:10330806-10695806 GCF_027596085.1 Anoplopoma fimbria | reverse complement strand
CAATTTATTTCCCCCAAATCATGACATTTTAAAACGTGGTTAATTTGCATCTATGAATATTGTGAAGTGGCTGCTATCCACAGCTATGTAGTTTTCTGTTTTCAATGATTTACTCTGTGCCTATCGCAGAAACAAGCCCACAAACAAGGGATCCCCTGGCTGGTGGTGGCCATCCCGCTGCTCTGCTTCTGCGTGTTGGTCCTGATCATCGCCTTGACCTTCGTGGCGCTCACGGCGAGGAAGAAGCGCCAGTCCGAGGGCGCGTACAGCCCCAGCGCCCAGGAGGTGGCCGGGGCCCGGCTGGAGATGGACAGCATGCTCAAAGTCCCACCGGAGGAAAGACTCATCTGAAGCTAAAGGCCAAGTAATGTAGGGGGACAGAGGGGGGGACAGAGGGGGGGATCCGAGCGCCGCGGGCAGGCTGCTCGGGACTCGCTGTGAAACACTCTCTGGGCTGAAGTGAGGGGCATGTGTTGTGGGACGCAGCCCCCTCCTGGTGGGGACTAGGTACTGACCCATGCTCTTGCTGCTCTGTGTGTCACAACAGCGGCAAGTCTTTGTATCGTATAACACCATAGAAATAGAATATATTTTATTTCTACGCTCTAAACACTGTAGTTCGTCTACGGCAGGGCCTTAACCTGTTGTTATAGTCCTCACTAGTGCATAGAGGAAGGTTTTGTTCAGTGAGGACACAAACTGTCTGAAATGTCTTCTGGCGTTTCCGTAGTCAAATGCTCACCTGTGGTGTTGCTGGAGACCGGGTTGCATTCTCATGTAAACATTATGATTGGATGTAAGGGACCCAATACGCAGAGCTGTTAAGCTGCAGTTCCTCAATTGGCCACTAGTCTCTGGCTCTAAGAAAAAGCCATGAGCTCGAAAAAAGACTGTGTATCTGTCGATTTTACTTGTACTGTGGGTCTTAGTGGTGACCACTGCGTGGTTCTTGTCTGAGCTTTGACCCAGAGCTCTTTTAAATTCATCATCATTTTGTCCTGTCCCCTTCTTCTGCAATGGACCGACGGCACCTGTCGATGCTGGATAGCCAGTGGACTCACGTCTTTTGCTCAACGTTCAATTTAATTGAATTTTGTCCCCGCAAAAGCTGCTGCACCACGAGGCTCCAGCTCTTTCTGGTCCCATTTACTGACAAAAAAAGACATCCGGTGGTAAATCAGAACGAGATTGGCGTCAATTAACAAACAACCCCTTGCTATGAGGTACTAAGCGAGCTCATGAGAAGATACCACGATTTCTGACACTGGGTAAGTAATTGATATGCAAAACGTTATTTTGGGGGTGAGGTATTTCTTTAACTGGTAAACTGAGGAGCAAAATGGGAAATCTATACGAAAACACGTTTTTTATATGAAGAGTTTTGTTTGTTCTGTGAATGATCTCGTGGTCCAGTTTTCCGTGGAACGCAGCCCGTTCCAGTTTACTCCACAATAAGGGGATCTTATTCAGAGCTCTCCCTCTTTGTGTCAAGCCTGTACAGTTTGTATATTTATAAGTTTATTTGTTGGATTTTGAGTTTCACTGTTAGCACCTCACATGCACAAAGGGAGTGTCTGCTCATGTTTGTCTTGGCCTCTTCAGAGGAATCAATGCAGAATCTATTAAACCCAGGTTAGATGAAGTGAGATACCCAGAAGGTACACCAAGTTTTTTTTAGGATACAAGTTGAAATATTGCACCAAAATAAGCAATGAAAGGAATAAAGATGCACTAAAACATGTTCGGCAGCACACTGAAATGTGATGTAAAGTATTAGGTTTTTTTAAACAAACATGTCATTATTTCGTAAAGATTTAGATGTTGGTTGCACTTTGTGAGTGTTTTCTTAATTTTCTTTGTTTTTGATGTACAAAATCCAGGATGTTCACAATGTATTATAAACATTCAATAAATGGGTTCTGAAGTGTCTGTTTGGAGTCTTTCCCAGCATGCATTAGGCTCGAGTTCAGGTTGCCAGTCTATCATACAATGGACAGACGAACACATTCAAAGATTTAGGTGGTTTTCTCGTCCTGCATGTTTGGACTGTGAGAGGAAACTGAAACCCTGTGTTTTTATCTGGTCTGGTATGTTTTAGAAATATAAGCACCATTTAAAAGACAATGATCAGAGAAGATCTACAGGTTTTTCAAACTAAAAGAACATGTTATACTCAGCCAGGTGGTCTCAAACTGGTCCAGGTCCAGAACTGACCTGTGAGCAGAAGCTCCTGTTCATGAGACCAAAATTTTCTATGGATGTCTATTAGATTTGGTTTAAAGCTTGTTTTTAGCCTGATGTGCCTTTTTGCTACTGTGACAGTTGTTGATCACTTGTAGCCCCTACCAATCAATTAAGACCTTCCTAACCAAGCTCGCTATTAATATTGCTTTTGTATATTTAGGTGTGATTGGAGTTGTTAAAGAAAAAGGTCAAAGTCGCCAACATTTTTCATCCTCTGAGAACCACAAATTCATAGTCCCTAGAGGACCATATTTAGCATGTATTGTTTTAAGGACTTTGGATATTAAGTGTTAAGAAGAGAGAGAGTGTTTACAAGTTCTAATAATCAGGAATCATTGGGCAGGGACCTACATCTCCATATGAAATGTCCTGGGAATATGAAGCGTAGGACAAGATGTCTGCACCAACAGATGGATGGACTGTGTCATCATTGTCAAAAAGATTTTAAATTTCAATCAAGTGAAGCGGACACGTATGATGAAATATTTGTATTTTAAGTGCAATAGGAGACCAGTCTTTAATCAGTCTTAGAACAAATAAAGTGTCATCTGTACACACACACACACACACACTCACACACACACTCACACACACACACATCAACTAGACTTATACAGCACTTTAAAGCGATTTGGACTTGTTTTTTGGCATTCACCACACATGAACGCCCCGAGATCGCCTGGAGAACAGCAAAAGGCTGACGAGGGGCAACGCTCACACGATTTCTGTCATCGGAGGAGTCGGACCGGCAGACAGAAACCAGTGGCCAAACTGGGAGAGCCAGTATCTCTGTCCTCTGTGCTCAATGCTGGACTTCACAATGTGTAAGCAGCCCGTCACTCAGTAGCTCGATCACTGTCATCAAACACAAAGTAAAACATGACAAAGGCCAAAAAAAAACAACAGAAGGAAATCATTTCAGCACATATATCAGCAGCAGAATTGGCGATAGGAACCCTTTAAAACAACAGAATATACAATAAGGCTTTTAAAAGTCCACATATATATTTAATAAGACATGAATGTTTAAAATTTTAGGGACTGCAACACATTATGTAATAACTAAAGAAAAAAAAAATCAATAGATTTTCCCTTCGTTATGTAATAAAACCCGCAATGTGTTATAAACAGTCGAAAATGTAATAACACATGCATTATGGACGTCTTCGTACAAAAAAAACATTATAACAGTCATGCTTTCACGCATAGATCAGTTTTAAAAAAAAAAAAATGAATTCAGTAGATTATCTTTCATTGGCCAAAACTACATCGAGATGAAGACATCTTTTTTTGTTGTTATTAAATAATGCATGTCATTACATTTCATTAAAACAATTGCAAATAACACATTATGAAAAAACATTGCGATATGGTTTAATTTCTTGCAAAATGTGGGGAAAATAATTAAATATTGCATTCAAGCTATTTATTACAAATGCATCAGCCTAGTACAAAATGTGGTTATTACATAGTGAATTGCAAATGTATTACATTTTGTTTAGTTATTACATAATGCAGTGTTATTACACACAGGCATATTAAGCTTGCGCGTTCTCTTAAAAAGGTTCTTTAAAAAAAAGAAAAAAACAGCAGGAGGCAACACATGTTCACAAGGATTCATCAAGAAGGCCAAAACAAAACCAGAATACTGTGCATGAAGCTACCAAAAACATTGACAGTTGAACTGACTGCATGATGGAGGTGCACCACACTTTGTAGCCACAGTACCATTAGGGTATTCTCATCTGATCCATAGCTACTAGCTTATTGTAGAAGTCCACATCATTAAGACATCTGCTGCTGCAAGTGTGACAAACACCTCTATCAGGAAACAACTGCGCTATTTTTAAGTCACAAATCTACACCGATCTACGCTGAGCAGCACTACGCTAACGTGGCGGCATTAAAAGACAGGTGACCCTAGAGGCTGAGGATTTTGTGAAGAATTTGTTAATGAGTGGCGATGGGCCGTTGGCATCTGAATATCTCGAAGCAAGGCGGGCGTTCAAGCACAAATTTCTGGGTAGAATGGCGGGAAAGAAAATCAAAACAACAAAAAAAACGTAGGCAATCCTTAGACAACTACAGGGGAGCTCAAGTGTTGTGGGCTGTGGGTTTGTCATTGGTCAGCATCACAGCTGATCATAGTGGGGAGGGCAGGTGTGTGTGTGTGTGTGTGTGTGTGTGTGTGTGTGTGTGTGTGTGTGTGTGTGTGTGTGAGTGTGTGTGTGAGTGTGTAAGGTAATACATGAACATTCCTACATACTGGATCAGGACCTTGTGTTGCAGTAAATGATGCATCGTCTCTGAATTGCTGCTCAGCTGTACGCCACATGCACAACAAACTAAACGAGAAAAAAAACATGAATGAATGAAACGGACAACTGCTTTTATCCTGGTTAATACTGGTGGTAATGGAAAGTGAAAATGAACTAACAGCGCAGCCATACAAACTGTGGGCTGAGAGGATTCATTATTGTTTCAATAAAGAAGTCAGCCAACAAAGCACCTTTAATGTTACTACAAGGAACTTTCACTTTGTGTTGATTTTGGCGCCCCCTGTGGACAAAAGTGGTTTCCATGACCGCCACCACCGGGTGTCGTAAAAACCTGCAGCTACCAGGGTCCCTTAGGAAAACCTCTCATTTTCTGCAACAGGGGCTGACGGTGTGCCCCGCTCAATCCCGGTTCCGGTCCCCCCCCCGTGCCTCCCTTCCCTCCAGTGGGCCCATCAATGTGGCCTGGACCTCCAGCAGCGTGGTGCCTGTGCCGTCTCCCAGGAAGCGGGGCGGTGATCATCAGGTCCTGCAGCCGCCGGCGGACACAAACCTACAGCTTAAGTTGCAGACAGCTCATCCTATCGTGCGATATATCCTCCCAACCACAACCTCTTCTTTGGCCGCACCCATCTGGATCAGAGGGGGCCGGCGGAGCTGCGAGGCAAAGCTGCTGACGGCGGTCCCGCTGGAGTCAGAGCTGAAGGGGTTTCTGGTGAACTTCCTTCAACGTTTCGTCTGATGTCGCGTTATAACTATATAGAAATGACTAATCTTCTTGCTGATGGCCTTGTTTACTTAAGAAAGTCATATAGGGATATTACATTGAGACCGTTACCTAACCAGTTAAAAGTTCCTTGTATTAACTTTAATGTGCAGGGGGAATAATGTAGACTAATAACCTAATGTTTACTAACTAACTTTAAGTTTAAGGTTTTTATTTTTCTACGTTTGTGAGTTGCATAAGCAGAGTAGCATGTATTAGAGCTAACGCGCCATTAAATGCAATAAAAGGTCCTGACACAGTCGTGTGGGGAGTTTGGGTAGTGACAGAAAGGGGCACCTCAGTACATATTCACAGGTTTTAGTCAAATGTTTCCCACCTCCTCCGAAGGTCCTCCACCTTCTTTTTTGGGGGTGTAGCTGGCTTGGCCATAGTCAGCAGATCCCCAAAAGGATCCTGAGTCTTCTGGCTGTCTCCCTCAGCACGAAGCGGCTTTATCAGTGTGTTCGCGGTCGTGCTGGGGACAGAAGTGGAGTCCAAGAGACTGGAGACGGCGTGATTGCTGGCCGAGACATGAGGCAGGGAGGTGAGCGAGGAGGGGAATGCTGACTGTACCAGTCCATAGCTGGGCGGCAGAGTAGAGCTGCCGGGCGAATGTTGTCTGTAGAGCCCCGGTAGTGTAGAAAAGGACTGTGGCTGGGCCGGAGCATGTGAGTAAGAGCCCGCTGGAGGCCCGTAGACCACGCTGAAGGGATTCCCACCTACAGTCGGTGAGTAACGCATGTGAGGGGAGTTGTGCTGCAGAGACTGGGCAAAAGGGTTGAGTGATATGTGAGGATGCAGTGGGAAAGGAGGCAAGCCCTGTGGGTAGGACCTGGGTGGTAGTGTTGGTTTGCAGCACGATGAAGACGCGCCAACGTCTACCCCGTCGCTCAACGAACTGGAGGGTGCTGAGCTGTTAAGGGGGTCTAGAAGGCTTATCAGATCCATACTGTCCTCAGCGGCCTTGGTGGGCTTCATCAGGTCTCCATCCGTGGTCATGCTCAGGGCTTGCCTAAACTCTTGGCCCCCTGACGTAGTCCCTCCTTCGCCAGCTCCCGCCGGTTTAGAGCGCAGCTGGGCGGCGGGGGGTGCTAGCACATGGCCGAGCTCGGGCGTCTTCCTTCCCTGGGGACGTGGAATGGTGATGTAACCGTGGGCGGAAGGGTCCAAAGCATCTGGGCCCGGGCCAGAGCTCTCGCGGCTCGGAGAGTGGGCTTCTATCGGCGCGGGAGGTTGGCCAGGCGCAGGTCTGTCGCAGGCGGGAGGCACATAAACGGGTAAGGCTGCGTCGTCCTGCCCTACGCTCCACAGCTTGTTGTACGGGTTGGGGAGCTTGAGGCCCGGAAGCGTTCGCGAGTATTCACCGACATTCAGGTCCATCCGCTGCAAACACAAGAAGTACTTCAGACTTTTAATGGATCACGCCAGTGGTTTTACACAATCAGCCCAGTAAATATCATGTTCTTACAACCTTTATTACTGACAACTGTTTCCTAATTCCTGTGTCTTTTCCTACATTTCCCTACGTACCAAATTTCACATGACAGTGGTGCTAGATGAAGGTTTAGTTGGTTAACAACAATCCCTGAGAATCATCTTCTGAGGACCATGAATATCCACAACACATTGCATGGCCATCTGGGCATTTGTTGACAAGATTATTGCTCTGGACAAACCAAAGTGGTTTTAGTCGATGTGAACATCTGGACCAAATCCGGAATCTGGACCAAATGTTGTCTTTTTGGAAACAACACTAATAAGAAAGTATTAAAGAACTTTTTGCTGCAGATCATTTGGACCTCTAACCTGGTAGGTGAACTTGGCTTGTAGATCCTCAGTGTCTTTGGGAGTCCTCAGATCTTCGAGACTTTTGGCCAAGGTGATTGGTTGGCTGTCAGGTTCGTCCTGGCAGCCGAAGATATCTCCCAGCAGGTTGACGTTGGAGAACTTCTCGTTTACCGGGCTGGGAGGGGCAGTGTGACTCTCTGCCCCGAAACCAGGATCGTCCCCTTCTATCAACTCGGCCTCCTTCAGGGAGCGGTACGGCTGTGGCCTGTAGGGACAGCGTTTGACTTATGGTTATTCATCTGTACCCAACCCATAAAAGGATCATTGACCTTTTACCCCAAAGAAAGATGCACCTACATTTAACTCTTCAGAGTCTATGATGAATGCCATGCTTATCCCTGCACTCCCTCCTACTTATTGTTTCTCTTACTGTCAACAAATCCTATGAGATCCATAATTTCTTCATTATGGTGAGCATGGGGACCATGGTTTATTTGAAGCTGAATAAATACCACACTAAACTAAAATGTATTAATCCATGAATTACAATATTCTACAACTAATGCACCACTACTTCTGTTTGAGAAATGCTTGCTATAGAACTATGGTGTCTAGCTGTTTGATTATATTTTTAATATAAGTATATCTTTGTGACCTTTTTGCCGCTTCAGTAGGAATCAATGGGCTTGGGGCTGAGTTGTACACATAGGGTAGGGATGTCGAAAAGTATTGCATTGTTGGTTTTGGTCTTGTCATGGGAATAGTTAACAGTAAGTGGAAAAAAATATTTTTTGTGTTATCCTGTGGAGACACTTCTATTTTTGGCAAGTTAGAAAAGGTGTGTAAAAGGACATTACTATCTAGCCTAGAAAGAAAAAACAATGAAGCCAGATGGCATCGGAGGTCAATGTTAGCAAACTTCCTACACAACCTTAATTCCATTGTATTTTCGTTTTCACAGCAGTCAACTTTAAGAATGGCCACAGAGACAGTTGCTATTTAAATGAGATTAAAACAATTTGCAGTATCGTTCTGATTGGTATCTATAGCATAAATTGCCTTTCACTGTCAAAGTAAACCATGGAGATTTACTGACAGTCTATGGTTTTAACAGGTTAAGGAAAAACCTGATCCATCTATGATATTATATATTGATGGTTGACGTTGTGCTTCCAGTCAGTTGTGTGTAGATTAACTAAGATACAGTAGGCATTGTTCTTGGGTAAGGCTGGGCGATATGGATATAATCTTATGTCAAACATGATAAAGCGAATTGTTAAGGAAAATCAAGTGAGAAACAATTTGCAGTTATGATGGTAATGGTTGTTTTTGGCAAATCCAGTATGGCGAGTACCTGACAGATCAGGAAACTTCATTCTAAAAGCTATTCATAAAAGCAGTCTCTTATTAATTTGCAAAGGCCTACTGCAACCAGAGACTTTAAAGGGATTGCTACCTGGGTGAAAATAGTATTAAAAAAATCTATACCGCTGGACAAATCTTTATCATATCATACAACTATACTAATGTCCGTTATTTCCTGCTCGTGAAGCTTTAGAACACATGTACACACATTTCATTAGAAAGCAAAGCGATGAGTTAAGAAAAGCGTATTAATTAGCCAACAGTGCAAAGCCAATCAGAGAGATGCGTACAGAGGTGACCACTCGAAAGGGACGGAGAAGAGAAAGCTGTCAGGAAAGCCAGAGATGGAGTCATCGTCGTACTGGAGCTCGTCTCCAGACGAATCCTCTGAGAGAAAGACGGTGTAGTGACGAGTGGGACGGATAGAGCTACGGTGAGGAGAAGGAAGACAACAGGAAATTCATAGTTTGTTACATATATGTTAGAGAAGAGCATTAAAAGGATCAGGGAAAAGGAGGAAAATCAAGAAAAAGTTTTTAGGATTAGTAATCATAAGGGTTTCAGTTTTAATTTTCATTAACATACAGTGCATTAGGAGCAGCATGTTACTGTTAATTCATTGCACTTCATTTGAACGATCCCAAAGAAAGCTGTGCAGCTAGCTGGAAAGGAAATAAGACCACAACGGAATAATCTGTGTGTTCGCTGAAAGAAATCCAAAAACGTTGAATGTTTGTGTGTTTGTTTTCTCTCATTAAACTGAAGACATTGGTATGGGTTCAAACCTTTTCTATGTTGTGTATAATAGTATTGTCTCATACATAATGTCCATCATATGTTCATATTTTGTATTGCCTCACTTTAATAGAGCTGTATTTACTGTGTTCTATCTGATCACATTACAGACATTAATGTACATTACCACATTACAAAAGGGAGCTAAAAATATCACAGAGAAGGTAGTAAAGTGAAGCTGGTTCGCACCGCTGAGAGGCTTCTACTGGGAAGCAGCTAAAGGAAGTGTTAAACATTATCAGCTCACTTATGTTGCATGTAAGGAGACTTGAATAATTAAGCAAAAACACCTCTATTACCTCAAATAATCTTATCTACAGTTTTAACCCTCTTTCTTCAAATTCCATGCATTTTCTATCTAGTATCTTAATGTAATTCATAATAGCATTATAGACAGTGGGATATAATGTATATAATAAAAGGTAGGCTTACTGGTCAACGCTGCTTTCCAGACTCACATTGCTGCTTGGTCTCTTCAACAGCACTGGTGGCCGAACCTGTGGAAGGAAAAGAAAAAAATGAATACAGGGACCACAACTGGTTTAGCATACCTACCTCCTCATCAGACCAACGGGAATATATTTACTGCAAAAATGTTTGGAGACATTTTATGGCAGCAGAAAAATAACTTTACAGTTGTAAATGTGAAAACTGTTCCAATTGGCACAGAGCAAAGAGTGAACACAGAAATAAGGTCAAACAAATCCTGTAAATAAAAATGACAAATAAAAGTACAACAAAAATCATAAATATAAAAATTCAGTATTGCCAAAACAAACTCAATTTAAAAAGCAAAATGCATACAAGCCTTCTGGATAAAAAGGCCCACCCGCTCTACACACGGAGCTTGACCGCCCCAAAAAGCTTGCTCATTGATTTGCAAAGTTGTCCACAACTGTCTAATCCAGACAAATCCCTCCCAAGGGGGAGCAGGAGAGTCGAAGGGGGAGTGCGGAGCGAGATACTGTGTGAGGTGAAAGGCACAGGTCCATGCAGGCAATTTATAAAGAACATATCAACACAGTCAGCAGGTGGAGCTGCAGCAGTGGATGGGACACAGCTCATGGAGAACATAAAGGGACTTTAACTATCTTAACACCAGGTTGACGAATTTTGCGTCAAAATGTTTGGACTCAGTCGCCGTGTTTCCATTCACATATTTATGCGCTTTTTGAAGTATGGCATTAGAAAAGCTGTGTGCAAAAGGCAAAATATGTAAAGCTTCCTCAATTTTTGTCAAATGTTTTTCTCCTTTTTTTATTATTGCGCCAAAAGGCATATGGAAATGCTTATGTCGAATACATTCTGACGCAGCAAACATTTAGCTCATATGATAAGCTGTTTTGCTGTCAGTGGCATCCTGGATAATCCTGTAACGTGCAAATGCCTGTCTTTGTCTCCAGACAGCATGAAATTTGTCCAATACTAGCTGTCAAAAACAATTAAAATTTCCCCAATTGAAACAAATTCCTAAAGACCTGTCTATATTTTTTTCTCATTGATGGTTAGATGATCAACGTGACTTGTTTTTTGTTATCATACAACCTTTTTTACTTACCCAATTAATTATGGGAACTGTAGTTCAAAAAAAACCTTTTGCATAAATATACAGAATAATCTGAAGAATTGACATCATTTTATCACCCAGCTGTTGTTCAATCAGTGCGTTCATACACTGCAGCTCTGTAAAATTCCTAAAAACCTTTTTCCCCCCAGCATGCCACATGTCTGCCCACCTGTCCAAAATGCACAGTGATTGGCCTGTCGTCCAAGGTTCGCAGTGGCCCCTCCCTCCTAACTGCACCGGTGGAGGAGGTGAACCCTGCTGTGCTGTCTTCATCAATGACCGCTGACCCTGCTGTGGAGAAGCCATTTTCTGCCTGCTCCTGCAGAGGGGGGACAGAGGGAGGTGGAGGTTGACAAGGGAGAAAGGAGTGATGGCACTGCAGAGGGAGGGAGGTTGCACGCTGCGGCTGTGGTGGAGGGGTTCAATTAAGGTAAGTCAGGGTAGTGTTTAAGGTATTATTTGTGGGGGACAGACCAAGAACGTCACCACCTTTTTTACTCGAGCTAAAGACCCAAACTCTGGATTTACACACCAGTGTGACAGTGTTAACAAGAACAGCAAAGAATGATCCAGAATGGTTTGTCAGCAGTGTAGAGCTACATACCTTCTGTTTAAGTCGGCTCTTGACTTCCTTGATACGCATTCTGGCATGGTCCTTTGCCTGTCGAACAAACAAAGCAAGATCATTTACATTCTCGTTTATAACTCACAGTTCATTTTCTAAACTATAACAGAAGCCTGAGATGTGCTTACAAACTTGTAAACGGTCTTCATGGCTGGGTTTGCTTTGGTCTTCACTGTGTTGAAGATAGCCCCGCCTCCTTTCTGTCAGAAAACATTGACAAAGCATCTGTTAGTGACGAACACATGACTGTTCCACCCTCAGAGCATCTGTCTGTGATGGAAACATTACTGTTCCACACTCTTCCCATTAGTGAAGCTAAAAGAGTGAGATATGTCTTGATGAAGAACTTGCAGTTGGTAAAATAAAAAAGGCTTTAGAGACCCAACAGAAGCAGGGATATGATAAAAAAAGAAAAGCAGGTACTTTGCACCTGCCTGCAAAGCAGCCAAAAAAATGGAAACGGTTACATGTTTGGAAATGAATACAACCTCATGTTTCATAACGTTTACACACAGGCTCCAAAACTTCTCTCTGTCATTTAAGTGTCATTTTACACGCCCTTGAAGACAGATCCTCCTTTATTGCAATACCTAATGTTTATTTATTTTCCTCTCCCGTTAAGGTTTTTTTCCTGTATCGATATGAGGGTCCTGGGACAGAGGATGTTGCATGTTGTACAGATTGTAAAGCCCACCGAGGAAAATTTGTGATTTGTGTTTTTGGGCTACACAAAATAAATTAAATTTAATTGAAAAAGGTTACATTTTCTGCATTCTTTTGGGCATCAGTCAGAGCCACCAGAAATGTGAACCTCATCATCCACAAAAGGCATTTGATAAGCTGTTTCAGTTCATTGATAGGTCTCCCAGAATGGGGGATGATTGCAAAACTAGGGAGGGCGTTAAGACAGATAGTGAATGTGCACTAGGCAACTAAACGATAGCTTCTTGCTAATGTCATTCATTCATTAATCCCGTTTGGGACTGGTTTTATCCATTGCACCCCTGTAATTATTTCACATTGGTCATGTATGGTGAATTTTGCAACAAATCAGACTACGTGTGCATAGTGTATACGAAAAATAGGGACATGGAGTGCAATGGCCTTTAGACTCTAATGATCTAATCTGGTCAGTAGCTGTTGGGATATCGATTCCTGGACAGATGGACGGACATACATCGTGCCTTGACACCACTCTGTTAGTAGGAAAAACACAAATGACCATGAGAAATACCCTCAAAAAACATGCAATGTACTCTTTAGAGTAAAGTTCTGTAACTGTGGATAGAAGCATTCAGACTCGCTCACCTTCACAGTGAACAGCCACTGGTGGTAGGTCTTGTCACTGCCTGTGGGGGGGTCACAGCAATAACAGGTCAACAACAAGTAGTGGGCATGCTGGGTAAATACTGAAACAGTCTAGGAACTCAACACTAAGAAATAAGTAAGGCTGACCCAAATGCTTCAAAGCTAGGACCTTTGCCATAACATCCAAAAAAAGTACCAAAATGCAGCAGGATTAAAAAAATAATAATTATGCATTACCCCCAATATCCCATATAGCCAATAGCCAATAACCAATGAAATCCACTCACATTAGACAATAAATGCAAAGTAAAGAACAATATAAGTAAATATTGCAGGTTGGAGAAAAGTTGTCGTTGTTGAGCAGCTTGCCGCTGAGATTGTGTGTTTCATGTGACAAGCCTGAGAGTTGTGTTGAGGCTTTTAGAGGTCTAGAATTGAGGCACTTGTAATTATCTCAAGACTGAGCCAGGTGTAGTTAGGGTTAACAGATGTTAAGAGACAAAATAAGATAATGGAAAGAAAAAAAGTGATCTGGCTCTGGATCACTGTTTGAGTGATCCTCCTTCAAATGGATAAGTTTAGGTGCGCTGTGCTTCCATGTCAATAAACCTTGTTGATGAGTGACACACTAACACATCACATCTGACTCACCTGCATATTCGCCCATGTTGATCTCCTCCTCAAAGATGTCACTGAAACCCTCTCCTGAGTTCAACAGGTCCAACCGGCCGTCAATGAACTGCAGGTAGAACCACAACATGTATTAAGAGTGTAAGAGGAGGGGGGTGACATAGAGATGTGTGTGTGTGTGTGTGTGTGTGTGTGTGTGTGTGTGTGTGTGTGTGTGTGTGTGTGTGTGTGTGTGTGTGTGTGTGTGTGTGTGTGTGTGTGTGTGTGTGTGTACCTGTTTGAAGAGCTGCAGCTGGATGGCGTTCTGGTGGAACTGCCTCATGGAACTGGAACGATGGCTCACGAAGGTTTCCTCATTAAATGTTATCGGCTCTCCCTAAAAAGGCGGGAAAACAATCCTGCTGTCACAGTACTGTAAAACTCGATCACAGTCAACATCTATATTCAGTTCCCAGTGGCCCAGAGGGGTGTGGTATGAAGCAAGTTGGACAGAGACAAGCTTTCTTAGCGTTATCTCTGGTCAAAGATATCGGGCACCACAACGGCAGTTATCAATTGTGTTTGTGGATCCACAGTTTCTCCCTCCGGCTCTCTGCATATTCCCATAGAAGTGGGTTTTCTGCCTCATTTGACTCTTCTAATTCACAAAGTGGACAGATCGCCTGCAGCCCACTTCAGTCCAGAGGAACAACCATGGACTGTATATAAAAAGTCACAGTCATCTTGACGTGGACTGATGTTTTGGAGCCTCGAGTTCGGCGATCATCTTGGATTACGGCCGACGCCATCTAGATTTTTGCAACCTTTGAAAGGAATTTATTTGGTATGCGATGTAGAGACGCTGTAGTGCGCTGGTAGCATTAGGGACCTGTCAATCACAGTAGGCCCGCCCTAAAGCATATTCCGCTTTATGGTCTATTTGATTCTAAATGGACCATAATTTACACAATGAACGTCATGCTGTATTGAAGAAGACTTGAAACTAGAGATTGAGACCATAAACTCATGTTTACAATGTTTACTGAGGAAATAAATCAACATTTAGAGTCAAATAGACTGTGATTGACAGGTCGTTGCTGCTACCAGAGACGTATACAGCGTCTCTACGTCACTCCTCCGCATTCGAAATATGGTAACTTCTGTCACATGTTGCGAAAAAAACAACATGGCGATGGCCGTATTCCAAGATGGCGATGGTAAAATAGCTGAACTCGAGGCTTCATAAAGGCCAATGAATGTGGATGACGTCATGATGACTACGTCCACTTCTTATATCGAGTCTATGGTTGGCTATAGTGAAATCCCAGAAACATAGCCCCTTATCTGAAGTCAGACCAGTGGGTGATGGGTTCCTAGATTGCATACATACAGGCTGCTGTATGTATGCATGCTGATCCAGCCAGGGTAAACTCAGTGACATTGAAAACTCAGACTTTAGGAAACACTTTGCCGACCCACTTATGTTGCTTTGTAGCACATCCCTCTGGTTTGTGAGAATGTGGTTGCCGTCGTCAACGGCGGCATAACCATGTGATCAACCTCCTCCCTCATCCTTCATGTCTGCGGTCTACACTATGCACTCACCGACTCAATCTGCAGAGCGTTTCTGTAGCTGCCGAACAGAGCCGCCTGACTCCTGAGGAAGGCTCGGGCCACACCGTCCCCGGTCGTTGTGGAAACCTTCCTCAAACGGTTCTTTAGAGATGAGACCTGCGGGACACAAAGCCACGGTTCACACAACACAATCTCAACTGCGAATACTGATATCCACATTTAAAGACGCATCGTGTTGTGTGCAGAAGCTCCTTACCACATCGTTGGGCAGACTTTGGAGGTCATCGTAGGGCGTTTCCAGGGTGTTTGTGTCCACGTTCAGGACCACCACGTCATCCAGAGCCATCCCTCGTACTTTCTACAAGCAACAGGAACAAGAGTCAGCTGCAGACTGTGCTTGTGAGACAGGTGGATAATACACAATGTAAAGTTATAAAGTTATAAACGTGTACCTCCATGAGACTGGAATGTACTCCGATGAGGTAGGGCATTGGGGCACTGAAAAAGAAGAGCCAGTTTTATTCAAAATGTATTCCTGAGATAAAAACTGGGTTATAGAACCCAAACACAGCAGTCACTGACAATTCTAATGAGCATGTCAAGCTTTGTCTGGCAGATATGAAATCTTGGTCATACAGTGTTCTTCAAATGCTCCCTCAGTTCTCCTGGAAGTCCATTATTTTCTGCATGTAGGCCTGTCACAATAACTACTATTGTTGAACGAGATATTATATATATATATATAATTAACAATATTATTGTAATTTTAAGTCTATTTTATGCCAATGATATAATGATAATATAAAAGCATTATAATGCATTGTACACCCTTTTGAAAGACCAATGTACTTTTAATTCTTAATAAAAAAATTGGAATGTGAAAAAAATATTTAAATATTCTTTTAAATCAATAAAACACGAATAAAATAAAACCACACAACAAAAACATTAAGGACGTGCTAAGTTTGCATTATCAGCCAATTAAAAAAGGGAGAGGTCTTAATTACAAAAATATGAAGTACGACTTATAATAAAACACAGAAAAATAGAAGTAAAGTCAAGGTTCTCTCTGCAGTCAAGGTAAATAAAAGGACATATTTTAAGAGTTACTGTTATCGCTTATGATTCACTTCAGCACTTAGTAACCTGAATGTGAATATTAACCATCATCATCATAACATGAATACAAAACATGGTCTGAAACTCATAAAAAGAACAGGTTTGCAGTCTGCCTACTCACCAGCAGTAGTCCAATAGATGTTGAGGCAGGACAGGAATGTAAACATGTTGCCAGTGCATTGGATACAACATGGCTGTAGACCCATGGACACAAGCTGTTAACTGAGGCCAAAGATAAATATCAAACACATGGTATGGGATGTCAGGTCTATATGTGCAGCTATTTAAAGTTTCAAATGCAATTCAGGAATGACAAAAACATATTAAATGTTCTTTTAAAATACATATGGTTGTATGTTATTGTTAGAGATGGCATACAATCTAAATTATGTAGAATTCATTACAATTATAAAAAAAAAAATATTGTATATAAATACTCAATTGCAAAACGTAACATACAACTATTTTAAAGAACACTTCACCCCCATAATGATCATTTGTATATCAATTAAGGTGTAGCGTTTTGCTGTTGTTAAATGCGGCTCCATTTACTTTAATTCATCAGGAATTATTCGTTCACGGTGGAGGCATGAGAGAAAAACATGAATGAATACAATTTCCAATTGAGTGTTTCACTTACAGTGATTCATATTGTTCATTCAATGTCAGGGGGAAAAAAAACAGCTCACACAGTGCAACAACTTCAAATAACAACCATTATTTGTAAAGCTTTAAAATGACGTCATAAAATAATTTCTATAACAGATTTACTCATCACTGAGAGATTTAACAGACCACAAAGGAGAGAGCCGTAGGAGAGAGAAGGAACAGAGGGTGGACTCTACTTACAGTGCTTAGCTTGCTACAGCAGATGAGGACTCGACGTTCATAAAGCATACTAGCGTACAGATGAAGCATGTTATTGACATCTACTGCTACAAAGTACTCTGTTAGGTTTCTCTGCAAGGGTCAAACACAACAAGAGAAAAAAAAATAGCAGAGTTAGTTGTGAAGGTAAAGACCAGTGGTGTTATCAATTTCTTTTTCATGTCATAAAACTTTAGTATTCAGGAGCTATACAACTATACATTATTGAAATCTGGGCAAGTGCAGGCTGCAAGTTAGGTGAAAAATAAAATTACTGTTCTCATACCTCATAATTACCTTAATTACCTAACACTCGACTTATTTTTCCAAAGTCATAATTGTTATATCTAGCTAATGTAGTTTTCTGTTTTTATCCATTGTCTGTAATTGCAGGCTGCAATACACAAAGCCACCCACAATTTAAGTTGTTGCTAGGCAATCACAAAATCCCCTGGCTTTAGCCTTTGCATTCCCGGTCCAACCACACAGGGTAAAGAGGATGTTAGCTAACAACTGACGCTAAACCTTATCGTTAGACAGTGTTGAGGCTCCAATCTGCTCAGACACGACCCGCAGCTGTGGGCTAGCGTTAGCTTAACAAATAACTACTTGTTGTCTTCGCCACTAAGGAATGCCTTTTCTATCTATTCAACCACTTGGACAATGGGAGAAAAAATTCAACTCGGGGCATTCAGGGCTGTCCTCCAGAACCAGTAGCCCCTTGAAGTGGAAAAATATGAGTCGCTCAGCAACGACAAAAACAGCATGAAAATGGTCAATAGACTTATACTTGTATGATGTCCTTCTGGTCTTCCGACCACTCTAAGATTTTTTTTACACCACATGTCATTAACACACTGACGGCAGGGGATACCTGGGAGAGCAGCTTGGAGTTAAGTGCTCTGCCAAAGGACACATCTACATGGACTAGAGGAACTTGGGATTGAATCGCCAATCTTCTGTGCCATATTCGACCCTAAAACACTTGTAATTGCTTTTAATGAGTGAAGCGTTTTGCGCACTACTTTTTCGTTGCTGAGAGCCTTGTGTTCTAGCAGGAATGCCCTGAACGCCTTGTGTTGAAAAAAATTCAACGAATAGTTGATAAGTGGCATTTGAAATTTTTTTACAGGAGTAGTCCAACCGTAGCTACTGTGATCTGAACAGAAAACAACAGGAGGCAAATTAGCGCGCTCTGAGCATTAGGGCAAGTTGTTTTATTTAATTTAAACTGTCCTGTTAACCATTAGGAAGAACTGCAGTGTATTGAGGCAAAGCTTCACTCGAAGTAAAACTGTGTCATAGCAGTATTGGGGCGACTGGGGCTCAGTGGTAGAGCAGGGTCGTCCTTCAATCCGAGGATCGGCGGTTTGATCTTGGCTCCTCTAGTCCATGTTGATCTGTCCTTGGGCAAGACACTTAACACCAAATTCCTCGTGCAGGCTGTGCCAGCAGTGCATGAATTGGTATGTATGATTAGTTAGTTCTGAAGGGCAGGTGGCACCTTTAGTAGCCCCTCCCATCAGTGTATGAATGGGTGTGAACGGGTGAATGATGACATGTAGTGTAAAAGCCCTTTGAGTGGCCGTAAGACTAGAAAAGAGCTATACAAGTACAGTCCATTTACCATTTGAGCCTGACAAATGCTTGAACACACAGTAATTATAAACTATCTGACTTTTAAATTTGCGTTTCAACTTAACCAGGTTCTGTGTTAAAGCATCCTCCACCTTCCAGGACTTTGCACCACATAAAACCCACTACTCTGACCTATCAGCACGGGGGGGAAATGACAACACTCACATTCTCAGGTATGCTGGGGAGTTCCCTTATGTCAGGCACAGTGAAGAAGGAATGCTGGAGATAACAGAAAACAAGAGTCAGTGCCAGTTTGAATCCATCAGTATGGTACAGAGAATTAAAAGCAATGCACAAGAAAGTGAAAAAGAAAATGCGGTAAACTAGTGGCACAACGGATCTAAAACTCATGGTTCAGATCATATCACGGATCACGGATTGGATCAGCACAAAAGAAAAAAGGAAGCAAATATAACTTTTACAGACTCTTATCACGTTTTTTTGCCGCCAATACTAATTGCCAATCAGTGATGATCCATATTGGCGGATACAGATCCCTTTGTGGTTTGATTATAGCAGTGGTTCTCAACCTTTTTTCAGTGATGTACCCCCTGTGAAATACTTTTTCAGCCAAGTACCCCCTAACCAGCGCAAAGCATTTTTGGTCGAAAAAAAGATGTAATACTAAGCGCTGTGCCATCAGTGTCTGATTTATTAAACTGTCAACACTGACGATTGCATTGTTGCATTGAATTCAGTTTATGAACTTACACTTGTATTTTATTGAATATTTATTAAATAACTATTTTTAAAGGATTTTTGAATGGATGCTATATATTTAAACTGTGTAATTCATCCACAGTTTACATGAGTGCTGAACATCAAGGGGGATCAGAATGGATCACGGATTTACAGTAGACCGTTACACCACCATGGTCAACTCGTTCTTTCCCCTCTACTATGACACATAATTGGTGATGCATTTAGTGTAGTAATCCTGTATGGCAGTTGACACTGAAGTCTCATATGTAAGTAATTCAACCCTCATTGAGATTATTTTTCTTTGGGAGGAACACAGATAGTTGTGGTGTTTCCATCTTAAACGGTGCTCAGTTGCACGTGATGTGAAGTTGGACTCACCACACCGAGATGAACGGGGACCCCGGGCTCGGGGATGGGGAGCGTGTGCAGGGACACCAGGAACTCCTGCCATTGGCTTTCCTGAAACATTCAGAAGATTCTTAATCCGTGCAAAGGCCATGGAGGAAATGCATGACGTCATGCAAAGCAAAGATACACAGCTCCAAAGTCAGATGAGTTAGTTGGGAGGCAAACTGACAAAGGATTACTACTGCAAAATCATAGAAGGAATCCGGATTTATGGGTGTCACGATATACCGGAGATGACGATAACCGTGCCAATGAAAAATAATAAAATAATACTACTATCATAATAATAATACACTTAAGAATATGTTGTGTAAATAACCCACCGGCTCCTCAATTATTTTATAAAACAGGTAGCTCAAATCAAGCAATCTAATTGGTTCATAGCCGTGATGGCTATGAACCAATTAGATTGCTTGATTTTACCCACATACCACTGCTTTGAACTGTAATTAATTAGCAATTTCATTTTCACTCTATAATAGATGAAGACATACAAATAATGTCAATCAATAATATTATCAATATAACAAATAATGCCAAAAAAATAATATTACCAATGTGAGATGAACAAAAATGCGGGCCTACTTTATTGTGAACATTGTTATTAAAATGTCTAAAACAATAGCTCACATCAGACCGTGGTATGTTGTCATTATATTACAGCTAAGAGGGTTGAACAATGCCCCTTAGCTTTGACATAATTTCATGTTGTGAGCTATTGCTTAATTATATATACAGTTATGGTTACAGACTCTCTGTCCACCTCCCTACACTCGTATTTTGACTTTACTTCATTTCCAAAAAAGAGACAAAACGATAGACTATATACAGTATAACAAGTGGACGTAGTCTTCCAGACGTCACCCATTGTTTTGCAGAACGCCATTTTAAAGCCTCGAGTTCGGCGATTTCGCAAATGCCATTTTGTATTATGGCCGTCGCCATGTTCTTTTTTCGCAACCAATGAATGAAAGTCACCATATTTGGAATGCAGAGGAGTGAAGTAGTGACGTCTATACGGCTCTAGTAGTGACAGCGACCTGTCTATCACAGTAAGCCCGCCCTAAAGCATACCCTGCTTTATGGTCTATTTGACTCTAAATGGACCATATTTACTAAATGAACATCATGCTGTATTGAAGAAGACTTGAAAGTAGAGATTTAGACCATAAACTCATGTTTACGGTTACCCTGGACAAAACACCCAGTAAACTAAATTAAAGATGAATATTGCCTGATAGCCTTTTTTTTTTTTGATATCGTGATATCATGAGTTGTCTTGGCTACAGAAATCATGGAGTGACAATCTGATATCATGGCAGCACCATGTAAACTTATTCATTATTGTCTATTTCAGTTGATATTTTTCCTGGTGAAAACTGGAGCTAAAGAGAAAGACATTTTTCTTTAAATTGAGCTCAAAAACAAAATACTGATGACAGCTGACACTTTCAGTGAAGAAATCCAGAACGCTGATATAACGCAACACCCCCATAACAAGATGAGTCGGCTGTCAGGACTCACCTGGCCTTTGATGGTGTAATCTGCAAGGATATTAAGCAGTTTGTAGAAGACTTCGAACCAGGGCAGGTAGCTGAGAGGAAAACAAACAGCGTAAGTCTGTGCGTTGGAATGATGGTACTGTAAATGCTTTTTATATTCAAGTAACATCCTGGTTGTTTTAATTAAATTTGTACCTATGTTAAATAAATAGCAATAAATTGACATAGCTGATGGACAGATTGCACCAAAAGTTCTAAAGGTTTGGTGGGGTAAAGACCCTTTCCTGTGAATATTGCTAGACTACACTGACTGCACAAACCAACAGATAGACAAACAAACTCACCTGAGAATGCAGTAGCAGGTGTGGGCACCCGAGGAGAGGCGACAGAAGCCGAATCTCTGTTTGCTCTCGATGTCGGTCAACACAAATGTGAAGTTCTGGCCTACTTGGTTGACTGTCAGACTGCAGGGAGAGAGAGGTTCGGATGGCAGACAGAGAGATAGAGAGAGATAGACAGAGAATTAGAATTCACAAAATCCTTTACTAAACAACAACAAAGAACACAGGGTAAATCTGTTTAAATCAATTCTTAACTACAGATAAAGTAAAATCAAATACGTTAGCATTACCGCCGCGCGATTATCTGTCTCAACGAGCCAGTCATGTTGCAGTTTACATCCATGTCTGTCCAATATGTCATCACTTTATCACTTCATCCTATTAGACATTTGTGTAAAATTGCTATAATTAGCGTTTTAACTGTATATAAGAAGTGGAAATAGTCATAATGACGTCAACCATTGGTTTGTGGGCTGCCGTTCTGAAGCCTTGAGTTGGCCAAATTTACGGTCGCCATATAAGATTACAGCAGTCACCATCTTGGCTTTTTGCTAAATTGGACCATAATTTCCTAAATGAACATCATGCTGTATTGAAGAAGACTTGAAACTAGAGATTGAGACCATAAACTCATGTTTACAATGTTTACTGAGGGAATAAATCAAGAGAGAAGTAGAGTCATTTTCTCATAGACTTCTATACAATCAAACTTCTTTTTGGAACCAGAGGAGTCGCCACCTGATGGTCAGTAGAGAGAATGCAGGTTTTAAAACACATCTGCTCTACTCAGCAGAACCAGAAGTTGCAGCCTGGTTATGGCACAAAAAGGGTTTGTGAGGTCACTGTGACGTTTGACCCGAAAATTCTAAACAGGTCATCCTTGAGTTTAAGTGGACATTTGTGCCAGATGTAATGAAATTCCCTCTATATGTTCCTGAGACATCACATTCACGAGAATAGAAGGGATATATATGGAAGGACAACCCTAACACACAAGGCCTCCGGCCACGACTGTCGCCAGAGCATTCGTATAAAAAAATTATTAGTTACACAAAAATGAACAACAGCAAATAAAAAAAAAAACACAAAACCAAATTGTACTAGAAAGAAAGGAGACAAAGCTCCATCATCCTGTCCAACACAGAGGAGCCCGCCTAGAGCATATTTAGAGCCAAACGCCTCCAGGCTCCCTACCATCCTGTTGTAGGATTACTCTATTTTAGGGGGACCTGCACCAGGTCCACACACCCTACCCCCTTGATCTGGTGTTTCTTGGTCCACCAAATGGCCAGTATGGCCACCCCTGTCAAAAAGGTGATCAATATACTGGTAATCTTTCCTCTTGACGCGTACTTTGGTCAAAAAACAAATGTCAAAAGAAAAAGATATACCCAGATACCATTGCTCCAAAAGATTAAACAACCACTGAGCCTGGACCATTTAAGGAACAGATGCACAATCATTTCTTCATCCAAGGAAATCCCTCCCTAGTTATCAAGTTTTAGTTTTTAACGCCTAAAAATGGATATCGGTATCTGCTTCAGAGATCCAGTATTAGTCGGGCTATGCTGTGCAAAAACTTAGTAGAGTCCCAGTTGTGTTCCGCTCACATTGCAAAACAAACTGATGTTCACACGCTAATATCTTGAAAGATGAGTGTTAAAACCTCCACGATCAAACCCAACTGCTGTGCCGTCGTTATGATTTTACTAATATTTCACACAGAGAAACTGAAAGCAGAGCGTCTTGATCTTCAGTCATGTGACCGATTTCTGCATGATACAGAATATGTGGACAGGGTTTACTTACTGGAGAGAATTACATCAAATCCGTTGGATGTGATTGGATCGCTCAAAAAGGGGCGTGGCTTAGTGAACAGAGCAACATGATAGGAGGAGTTCAGGAGCTGCAGTGGACTGCTGGTTGGTGGACCCAGAGGATTAATACAGGTTTATGAATTTATAACACCTACTCAGATATTGCTCTTCTATTTCATACCTGTGTGGTTGATGGGCGGGGTTAGCTAGCAGCCCCACATCACAATTGATTGGATACATTTCTGTCAACGCCTCTACATTCAATATGAGTCATTTTGTCACATTTTTGACACATATTTATTTAAGGGATAAATGAACACAGACACGGGATTCTAACTGGGAAGATGTATTTTTCTTTTAGCTGTGTCTTTAAAAGTACTGTATGTTAAAACATGTGAGTGTGTGTGTGTTTGTGTGTGTGTACCTGTCCATGTTGAAGGGGAAGCAGAATTTGGGCACAGTCTGAAGAGTCTCCTGTCGGACCAAGATGATGGATTAATAGAGAACAATAGTTACATGGATTATCATCAATATGTTATATATATTGTTCCATTGTGTTTAAGTGAGGGAAACAAAAAGCAAAAGGAAGCACAGTATATTATGTCTTTCCAACCTTGTCTGTGTAGTCTTCAGGATATTGTCTCCGCACCTCCGGCCCTGTTAGAAATGGACAAACATAAAATGACTGTGGACAAGTGAACAGGACCCAATTGGGCACATTCCTTTTGATGAAATGAGTCAAAATGTATATCAAGCTTGGTAGTTAAAAACAAAAAGAAAGAAAAAACAGTGTGATGATTCTGCTTCTTTGGAAACATGATCAGCTGACCACCTCACATCTGAGTTTGCCCCCTTTTCCTGTTTCAACATGAAATTTCCCTGACCAAAAAGCAAGGTCTAATGAAGAAAAGGGTTTTCCCAGTCTGCTGTAGAAGAACTTGACTGTCCTTCACAGATCCCGGACCTCAACCGGGACTACTACTACTTCGGGTGTAGAACGCGGACTGTCAGCCAGACCTCATTGCGTAACATCGATGGTGGACCTCACTAGTGCTCTTGTGGCTAAACGGGAGCAAACAGATTCCAACATCTGGTTAAAAAGTCTTCCAGAGGGATAAATCAGTGCAAATGCTAATGCTAATGAATGAATTACATTGGCAAGAGGCTACTGTATCGTTTAGCTACCTAGCGCACAATCACTACTGTCTACTGTCTCGTTTGGCATGATGACATTTGCATTTATGGTGGCTCTTAGTGGTCAAAAGATTTGACGGATGCAAAAAAAGAAAATTTAAACTGTATGCCTGATGAAATGTCCCAGTGTTTAGGAAATTCTGGAGTAAATACCGTTAAACATCATCGTCTATTTTCCATTTAAGTTCATCCAATTAAATGAAAAGAAAAGGTTGCTGCATATTCTCTCCAGCAGGTGGACTCAAATGTAAAAAGGCTAAAGAACCTTTTAGGAACACAAGGAACGGGAGATATTGACTCTGCAGGACAAAACTTGATTTTAATCCTCGTATTTGTATTAGAAACAATGTCTTTTGGAGAGAATAAATAAAACGGTATCCCTGGTTGTTAAAAGACCTGAGTGAATGTGTGAAGCTGTTCTGTGAAGCCAAGCTAAAAGAAATTACAATCAAGACTAAAAAAGGTTTGACGTTTAAAAACAGCAGAGGAAGTCAGACAGAAGCTTTGTTTGTCACAGAGATGGATATGGCATCTTAAATACTGAACAGGAAATGATGAGAGGCACAGGACTCCAACAGGAAGAGATTCTTAGAAATATAGCTGACAACCTCTCCTCAGTATCCAGGAAATCGGTCACATATTGCAGATTACAAAGAAAAACGTGTAAAGAATTATGTCCCCATAACACTTAGTGAACAGTTTGAATGAGTCTTGGAATTATAAGAAAATCCACCGAAGAGTGATGTTTTTTTACTTTATACTGATCAGAATGTTTCAATTTAATACTTGTATGTTATACTAACATTAAAAAAAGGAAAATTGTAAGTTATGTCCCAAAAAATTCTACTCAAATTTGTGTAGCAGGACAACGGGCCTCATGCAGGAATATTTTGTGTATCAGCGTCAAAGAAAAGATGCATGTGTGTTCTGGCTTTAGCTGAACCTGCAGCCTTCAGGTACTTACCAGAGCTGTGTGTGCCTGGATGTGCTACCTCCAGATACACCTCAAAAGTGGACTCGGGGTTCTCTCTGGAAGAGAGAATTCATAATTAGCACTTTGCATGTTATGGACAAATTAGGGATTTTTACAAATCTACCTTGTGGCATGATCGCCTGTGGTATAACATAGATTACCTATCATACAGTGGTCAAACATAAATTAAATTATCGTGTGAACATCAATGATATCAGAAAATAGCAGTGGTAAACCAGGTCCAAATAAATGTGCTTAAATGGAACATCCACTCCAACATCGCAGAGTAGGAGGAGTTAAAGATAACAGTCGTACTATTAACTAAAGTCGTAGGCGATGATGCGAAGCTGGTCCGGTCTATAGCTTGGAGGCATAAAGCCCCTCTGTTATATCTTTTTAAGGACATGGCAGGGAAACCCATCTTTTGATGGTGCAGCCAACTACACAGCATCACTTCTGAAAAGCATATTGAAGGAAACTTTTTGTTTTAAGTAGAAGTTTGGAGACAGCGCTGTTGCCGTCTAAGAGACGCATTATTGGTGATTAGAGCCTACTCTGCGAGGCGCATTTCCTGTTTGATGCAAGCGTACTGCTGCCGAAAGGATCCTAATAAAATGAGACAAATACGTCCTAATTTCCAATGGTTACTTGGAAAGGTGTATGAAGTAAAATAAAGGCATTTCAGTCTGTCAATATCAGCCCCTGATGTTGCTTTACACAGAGTCGATTAATCAAACTCATAACCCAGAGGGACAGGATTGACCTCTGTGTCCGTGACCACCTATCCAATCTGCACCGTCTCAAACGTCAGCTAAATTTACTGACCCAAAGCCTTTTTTGCCAATATCTAGACACAAGAAATAAAGACCTGTCTCCTTGGAGTTAGAACTATCACATTTCATCCAGATGTTGTCACCCTTGTGATTCTTACTGTAGTTCAAGGGCGTCAGTCATCTTTTTCCATAAACTGTGGATGCGTATCTGCTGTATAAAAAAAGGCCATATACTGTAGCAGAGTTTTTTTTTTTTTTTAAGAAGTCAGCAAGTTGCATACATACTGTATTTATTTTACAAACATTTAGTTACAGTACTGTATGTGACTGGCCTGCCGCTGTCCTTTCAGCACCACAGCTCTGCTCAGCCATCTACACCACACTGACTGCTAGCAGATGTAAGGTGAAGTGAAACAGATGAGGCTTTCAGGGGAATGCTGCTATAGTGCCATCTGTCCTTTAATAAAACACTAGTGGCTTCATCTAACTCTGAGTTTACGGAGGTTGAATCAAAGAAACATGTCACACTAGATTTAGTAACGTACCTAATGAATATGCCATGGACAACAAAACTTGCAGTAGCAAGGATTTTTGAAATATATGTTCTATAATAACAATACTGTTGGAATGACATATTATATTACATCACACTCAAACACACATACACTCCAGAAGTTATTATAAAATACCTTTTGTCTAAACAATATCATAATCAGCCTTTAACCCCCGCTATGTATAATTATCAGACAGAAACTGCTCTTTGTGATGTGAAACTCCCTAAAATAAACAGAAAGGACACAGAAGGAGTGACCTCTGGGTCCACAATGGTAACGCTTACTCAACAGACTGCATACGAGGTGGTGTTTGGTTCTGAGGACATCTCAGATAAATCCAATAATCTATACGCTGATGTTTAAGAATAAGACTGTTGGCTTTCGCTTGACACATTTGTTCCCACATGAGGTTGGGACATCAGCTGCTGCCGGATCACACTGCTGACAAGACGATTCTGAAATCACTGTCTGCATGTGTGTCACATTGCTTGAACTGTCCCTTCGCTGCTGAATGAGGAAGCCAGGTTGACGGCCTCATAAAAAAAATTGATCTTTACTGGATTTTATTTTGGGATGATGTGACACTCATTTACCTAAAATCATAATAACTCACAAGCTCATTTCCCATTAAGTATTAGGGTGACCAGACGTCCCCTATGTCCCAGATTTTGCTGGCAAGTAAGACCAGGAAGCAGAGCCCACTGGTGGATGTCTGATAGTTTGTCTCTCTGTTAGTGTGTCAGTCTGGTAGTGCTGCTTGTCTGTCTGTCTGTCTGTCTGTCTCTCTTGTACGTATATAAAGTCAAACACATGATTTTGAACAATAGCAGGTTGACCTTTCTTTTTTACACTTTTACCGTGTTTTGGTTAGATTACTGCGGTTATGGTGCTGTAAACTGCACCGTAGTGTATAACAGGACGAACGGTACCATGGTGAAAATGCACGAAACCGAAATTTATTTTTTATTACATAGATAAGAACACTGGATATGTTGTTGATAAAGCCTATTAACCTCCGAAATGGAAACGTCTCCTGTGTTTTCACCAGCTTGATAAACACACCCTCAAAAAACGACGGACTACAAATGTCCAAAAGCTAACGGTGAAAGCTAAATACGATATTTACATTATGTCGGAGGAGTGACATGAAGCTAGAGGACGACTAAACCCACAGCTGGTAGGACTGACACCTAGCACCCAGTTACCATGTTTACACTAGTTGTTGCCCACATACAGAAACATACTCCTAACCCACTGCTGTCCGTCTGGACCCAGAGAGCTTCGTATTAGCATGATGCTAACATCCTTGAAAACCTTAAGGAGCCACTTAACGTGCTTTGTGTTTCAGCACAGTGTTTTTAGCCCGTGTCGCAACAAGTCAGGGCCTTTGACTGGACTCTTATGTCCCCCCGATGATTCGCTGTGACAAAGCTAACGCGGCGGCGGGACGCTAACTGTCTCCGTCAGACCGGCGGACCGGCGCTCTTACTTGATCCGGGACCCCATCCTCGCTTCTCGCACCGCCGTCGTTGTCGGTAGCGGCTCGCGGTGCACGGACGCGCCTGGTCCGAAGGTGTTTTGTTTTTTCCGGATGCTAACCTGTCACACGGAGCCGTGCAGCGCCGGTCCGTCTACGACACACGCTAGGTCACGCTCCGCCCCGCGGAACTATGGGGCTTGTAGTTGTTTTGTAGGAGCTCGAGCTTTTATTTTTGGCTAATGAATACAACAATTTTATGATAGGGTTAAAAAAAAAAAAAGGATGAAATTTATCTATTGCCATTAATGCATGAAATGCAGGCTTAACAATAATAAGGCTAATTATTACTTCAAATAAAAACACTAAAACATCTGTGCAATATAAATACACTGTGCAATACCATAATTAATCTGTCTGTATATTCAATATTTTTGAGTTATTGTGGATTTTTTTTTTTTACTTATTTAATATTCTTTCCTGTTTAGTACTTTTATTACTTATTTATAATACATTTTCTACAATGTCTCTTGTTTGCACTATCTCCATGCTGCTGTAATCCTGTAAATGTCCCCGCTGCGGCACTAATAAAGGATTATCTTATCTTATCTTATCTTATTTTATGCATACTCAAGGTTGAAACTTTATATTCTAGTATATAATATAGAGTCTGAACATGGAGGTACTGCATTTGACTTTTATGGAAAGAAAGTGTTTTGTTTATCTGATTTGGTTAGAATAATGACTAAGAAACGGCCTATGTATAATATTTAATATTTCTGTAAATGTTACAAATAATACGCTGGTACTGTAAATACATAGGAGATTCCTTTGGTTTTCAAAGTGCAGTCCGGGGCACCCCAAGGGATCCTTGAAGGGGATCATTTATTTTCATTATAATTCCATTAATAAGTAACACAATGACAGAATGTATGGCTATTATGGTTATGATTTCATAAACTTTCTTTGATAATTTGTGGTAAAGCTATCAGTTGCCCAAATATCTGAGGGCAAGTTGTCTCAAGTGAAATGGGTGAAGGGTATTTGGTGCAACAAACGGCCCGTGAAGCTTGTACTGCAGGGCTCACAGTGTAACTGTGTCAGAACAGTGACTCAGATTAGGCTAGGTTGCCTGTCCAGTGACGAAATTTAAACTATGTTGAGCAAGTTGTTTTTGTAATTAGTTATTTATTTACACTTTTTTAATTTGTTAATTTACATGGGTTGTTCCGTTTTTTTCATGCACTGTTACTGATGAATCATTTGAAACATACCAGGGCTTCATTAATTATACTTTCAACTGTATGAATTAGATCAAAAAGCCTCTAAAATATAATGTAACAATTTACACAATTGACAAGTTGCCCCATCACTAGTGAAGTGTGGCCACTTCACTAGTGATGGGGCAACTTCCACATTCTGTACTTAAAGCGGGAAGTAACCATCTCAAGATTATATATGTGTGCTATAGAATTTATTATTTGATTTAATGTGGAAAAAAGAGTGACTGTGATGTACTGAGACCGAGAAATTGAAGTGTGAGCTAAAAGTGTGACAAGATGCCTGCTCTCCTCTATTTTCGAAAGGCGGGGGCGTACTTGGTCTTATGACCTAAGTCTAAAACCTTGGCTACGACTCTGACTTTACTAAATACTTTTTACATAAATAGGCTAAGCAATCAATCTGGATTTGCCAAATATCATATATCATAAAACAATAGCCCCATCCCACATGCAAGTTATAAGAGTGGGAGTTGTGACCTTTGACCTACTTTTCATCAAACACTTGTCACAACAACCTCACCACCACTTCAGATTCTCTTTGCACATCCACGGGTTATGTATCCCTCCTCTCTTATTCGATAACGTTGTCAGCCGTCTCCGTTGAGCGGCCTGCGTGGCAGCAGCGGCAGAGAGAGAGAGAGAGAGAGTAATAGAGAGAGAGAGAGAGAGAGAGAGAGAGAGAGAGAGAGAGAGAGTAATAGAGAGAGAGAGAGAGAGAGAGAGAGAGACCCATGGGAGGGGGTCTGTCTGTCGGTGAGGGGAGTTGCACAACAACGCAAACCAATGTAACTTGTTGAAACTGTTTCAAGTGAGCAGGACACATGAGTGACTCCTCTTAAGGTAAGACTCGTTTAAAACAACTGCCTTCAACCCATCCGGGATACTTCTATAAAACGTCAGCTTGTCCTCGTGTGGTATTGTCGCATGGGACGTCTTCACCGACAGAGAGTCTGTTAACTCCGTTTTGGATAGTTAGCACACATCTAGCTAACAACCACGTTAGCCCGCGAGTCTCTGCGACCATATGGGAAAGGTATTTATTTACCCGCTACCCTGGAAGGAAACGAGGCTGCATGTTATCCTGCTATCTAGGTTTGAACAAGAACTGAAAGCCATGCAGCTCGTGCAATGTCAAGTCAGGACAGATAACTAATAGCTTAGACTATTGAGACTGAATTCAATTCAATTTCACCTGGTCACATTTTGCATTGACATGTGGCCACTGCCAATTAAGTCACTGCTTAAATGAAGTTATGATGGTGCCTCGAGCTATTGAGATATGCTATATTTTATAGCAGGAACCCATTGCGAGGCATTGCTAACTTCTGCAGGTTCTTTTTTTCTGAAAATGGCATTAAGAAAAATATAGAACATATATATTCTTCAATACAACTCATTTGTAACCACATGCATGTAATTACATTACAATGCAACATTGTCACCTTTTCTTTTCCTTTTCAAGTTAGTTAATAAGCCATTGAATATGGCTTTTGGCATAACATTTGATAATATACAATGTAAAGACCAAGTCTAGCTAGTGCTGGCTTATAGCAACAATGTCAAACAGACTCTTATACCTGCTAACAAGGAGAGCAGCCTGTTAACACGGCTGCAGGGTGGGTGTGTGGTGGGCGGGTTGGAGTTATGAGGATGCCTGTAATGGGCTAAAATTACTCACGTGTCAGCTTTGACAGAAGAGCCGGTGTCCCGGGTGACTTGGAGGACTGGTTTGTATCAACCCAGCAGGGAGCCATGTATTCAACTGTCCTCGCTGACATGCAGCCCTGTAACCCTCTGTCCTTATGACTATTTGAGGTTTGGAAGAAGTGTCTGTAAAGTTTGAGGAAAGATGAGTGCAGTTAGATTTGGAAGTATGGTTAAGAATATTTGGATTATGGTTTTCATTATTTGCAATATTTTGTTTTTTTGAGTAAATTGGTCAAAAATATTGTGATATTTGATTTTTCTCTACCTTGCCCAGCCCTTTCCCCAAAATGATCATTTGTATGGCAATTACTCATCCCGTGTTACCTGAAATTTGTAAAACGTTTTCATTTTCTAGCACGCTTCGATGGTGAACGAAGAAATCCAAAAACTGAAAAGTCTTGACGTTTAACCACAGCAAAAATATATCAAAATATCAGTTTACAAGCTCTCCAAGTACTCGCACAGTATATTCCATGTCTCATTTATCCGGTCGTATGCTCACTTCTTACCCACCACATGCATCTTATACGACAGTATAACAGTCGTCTGTGCGCAAGTCGTCCGTGCAAGACTACTGTTTATATGTAGTCTGCAAGGTTACGTTTTTTGTGCCAAAAACAAGGCAAAACACTCGTGTTTTATTAAATATTGTAAAAAATACTACTACTATTTTGTGTCAGATGATCAATAGTTTTAATAATATCCTGTGGAGGAAGGAGGATAATATACTATAAATTACTCAACATACCACAATATGGTAGAATGAATGAAATAAAATAAATTTCATTCATGAAGTAAAGCAAAGGGTGTTGTTGAAAGATAAAAATTGATCTGAAAGCACCAGAACGGAAGTTGAAAGACAGAGATGACTAATATAAGGGTATTTTGGTGCTGAGAATAAGGAACTTAGTTGTGTTTAAATATAGTGTACTTGTATCCAAAAACACGACTTTGTTAAGCCAAACATTGTAGCCCAAATGATATTATGATAAATATTTGTATTTTATTGTTTACTTTTTGCATGCAGCTTGTGCCCTTTTTTTGGCCTCTGCCACTCAAAAAAGTATTCTTATTTTGATGCAAAGATTTGTTAATTACCACTGACTCAAGTAATGTCAGTGGTTTGGAAAATGAAACAAAAGTCTGGAGGTGTGGAAGTACAAAGAAGTGAGCTTACCAGACCTCTCTAGTAGGGATGCACCGATAATGGTGTCGGATATCGGGCGGATACTTACTCAATTGGCTTATTGTGTATCACACAATTGTATGTAATTGTATTTTCTTTTGTTGTTTGTTGTCATGCACCAAACCCCAAGCCAAATTCCTTATATGCGTAACGTACTACGCAATAAACCCTTTTTGATTCAGATTCTGATAAACTGCATACATTGTATACTTGAGTTTGAATTATTGTTGAAGTCTTGACCAATGCTCCCCTGGTTTCCTCCCAGGGTTACAATTTTCTCATACATTCTTGTTTTCCTCTGGTAACTTTTTAATTGTGATTCAAGGGTAAAATAGAATTTTCATTTAGATTTATTAGACTTATTTATATTTATATTTTCTCTAGAGAGCGCTCAGGCTCACATAAAGTGGGCTGACCTCAACCATTCGAGGTCAGTGCCTAACCTCAACAATTACAGGTCAATGCCTAACCTCAACAATTACAGGTCAATGACTAACCTCAGCCATTGGAGGTCAATGCCTAACCTCAACCATTCGAGGTCAATGCCTAACCTTAACAATTACAGGTCAATGCCTAACCCTCAACCATTCGAGGTCAATGCCTAACCTTAACAATTACAGGTCAATGCCTAACCCTCAACCATTGGAGGTCAATGCCTAACCTCAACAATTTGAGCTCAATGCCTAACCTCAACCATTGGAGCTCAATGCCTTACCTCAACAATTTGAGCTCAATGCCTTACCTCAACAATTTGAGCTCAGTGCCTTACCTCAACAATTTGAGCTCAGTGCCTAACCTCAACCATTGGAGGTCAGTGCCAAGCCTCAACAATTTGAGCTCAATGCCTAACCTCAACCATTGGAGGTCAATGCCAAGCCTCAACTATTGGAGGTCAATGCCTAACATTAACCCTCTTGCGAGAGTTTTGGATATTGTGGGGTACCATCTAGACACAACCACAACATATGACTCGTGTGAAAAAAAGTGTCTCCAACGATGACTTTGTTTTTTAAATCTGACAATGATTTACTTGCCAAATCTACAGTTCTTAGGATGTGGTAACACGCAAACAGTTTGATTCCTCTGGTTTGAAAAAGGGCTATTTGTTTGTTCATAAGCACTTTTTTTAGCTTTAATTCTCTTAAATTTAATTTTCAATAGAATTCTTTCAGTCCAGTTCATTTGTCTTACAGTTGACCTGATTGTGTTGGCTGGCGGTCTGTGATGCATGCTTCTCCTACATAAAACACCTGGGAACTCTTTGCACTGGCTGATAGTTTCCTAGTCTAATGTCTGCATAAAATTCATTTGAAGCACTGGAATGTTGTTTGTGCGTGTTATCTCTCTAACTGCGGTGGATTCATGACTCACTTCACTGACGGGGGCTGGAGTCTATCCCAGCATGCTTTGGGCAAGAGTTTTTGGCTTTTGGCTGCCAGTCTATCACAATGTTAACACCCATATGAATAAACGTATTCAGACTCACAGTCACACCTGTGAGCGACTTAAAGTTTATAAAATATGTTGTTGTTTTTCGGTCCAACTCTTTGAATGTAAAGATTCTCCCTCCTACGATTTAATTAGACGTTTCTGTAGCGTTCTTGAGAGGTTCAGGGCAGATTTCAGTGTGACAGGAAGAGGAAACAGATGTGTGGGTTCATGTTGAACATTTTAAAGAAAATTGAAAAGTCCCAAGGAAAGCACCTCTCTGGGTCTGGTTGCAGTCACTATTTTTTCCTGGTATTATTATGAATTTGGAAAGTAAACAACAGGAAAAGTAAGCAGGGAAGGGGGTAAGCCCCGAAGCTAGTGACTCCTCCATATCAGGCTCACTTCTGAGTTACACAGCTTTTTCATTTTCTATATTTCTTTTAATTGTTTAAATGATATAATTATTTGTTCAAAATCCTTAGTGTTGATCTGCATAACTGCACGTCGCAAAAATGGCTCCGCCCGGTTTAAGCTTGTATTCCCCACCTGCAGCTCGTCAACGATGCTCTAAAGTATTTTAGACAGACACGCTAACAATGTGGCTCTCCTGTAAACTCTGCAAACTGGAGAAAATGGTTGATCACAGCGATACAAATGTGAAAGCATCCCAGAGCGCTTTAAGGTGAATTTTATTGAATAAAATATTGAAATATTAATCAGACAAGTTTTTAGTGGTATAAAGACCAGTGGATCCATGGTCCCTCTGGCGGTTCAGAATACATTTTAACCGTGGATTAATTACATAGTTTAACGTTAACATTTAACTGACAATTGTTATCCACCAATATTCAGTAAAATATAAGATCAGGACATCGGCATTTATGCTTCTAGTTGCCGATCTCTGATAATGTTACATTTTAAACAACCAATCCCTGTTTAAATTGACAGGAGGAGAGCTAGTAACGTTAGCAGTATCGCTAACGGCTAACTGAGGAAGGTTCCATTCGGTTACATTATGATGTTTAATGTTATAACATTATCATGATGTGTAGCAGTGGGCTGCTAAAAAGCACCCGGGGAGCAACTTGGGGTTAGGTGTCTTGCTCAAGGACACCTTGGCATGTGGACTGTAGAGGCCAGTTCAAACCACCAACCTTGTGGTTGCAGGATGAGCACTCTACCCCATGAGCCACAGCTGCCCCACGCCACAGACCCAGCTGTGATCCGATGCGTGACTCTGATCCGTGATACGATCAGAGTCGGGAGTTTTATGATCCGTTGCACCTCTACAAGTTTTGATATTTATTTTGGGTAAATTAGTTATAAGTTAGCGGGAAATGTAAAGATATCATTTAGTATGATCTATAAATCAGTCCTTAGATTAAAAGACTAAAATGAAAAAGAATCGCTGCAGATATAATCTTTAGGTGCAGCCCTAGTTAATTATTTAACATCCCTTAAGAGAGCCCTGTTCTAAAATATATTTCAAAATGTTCTTTGCCGAGACCATATGTAAGAGTCAACCCCTAAAATAAATGATCAAATATTCTGCATTTGATAACAGGAAAGTTGATTCCTCTTGGCGTGAGTCAGACAGACGGACGTTGAGAGATTTTTTGAGCCTTGCGTGCCAACAACAGCAAAGTCCTCATTAACAGCAGCCTGACATGTGGGCTGTAACCTAAGTCATGGCATGAGGCATTGCCAACATTGTAATGGTTAGCGGAGCCGAGTGGGTTAAGGTGAGCACGAGTTAGCACATGTACACACAGCTAAATTATTGGGGGCTAGTTTCAACGTGTGTTAGACATTTTCGATTTGTGGTCAAAATAAGTTATTTATACATCAGACCTTGGCAATAGTAACTAGTAAATCACAGGAGTTTGTTTCTTCAGAAAACGCGAACGCTACAGACTCCCAATTTCATAATATCAACATGTTGGTTTGGAGTGAGGGAGGCACGAGGTCACACTCGGACGACTCCACTAGTCATATGGAGAGCTACTCACTAGCTCACTCTGTGACCTGCTCTCAGCGATCCGCTCATTTGGAAATAGCCATTTCATTTCCAGTTAGAACTGGAGCAAGGCCTTAGTCATCATGAGTCATCACCACAGACACCCAGCAAGCCTCAACTCCACGGTCAGAAAAGTGTGATTAGCACTGTGAGTTAGGGTTCGTTCACAGCATTAAAACTATATAAATATTGGTGACTTTACTTCTCATGGAGAATTGTGTTCTCTGAGTCGGGAAACGGCTTGCAGGTCCCTTTATTTAGGGCCAATATCCTGCATTCCAGGATGTGTCCCACACACACACACACACACACACACACACACACACACACACACACACACCGTGAACTCTGGGAACAGAGAGCACAGAGGCTGGCTTTTCAATGCAAAATGAAATGTACAATAATTCAATAAATTATGTGTTATACTTAACTTAACTTACAGAGAATGTAGTAAGCTTGTTTAACAGAAGGGACCCATCTGTCTTCTTGCCATCTATGAGCCTGTTTAATTCATCAGGGTTTATTCAGATGTTTGGTATCATTCAGCAACTGAGGAGGCCCAGCTTTCAAATATTGAAGAATTCGATGTGTGACGAAAACAATATTTGTTCTGTAGAAAAAAAAAAACTTTAAAAGAATCAAACAGGAGAGATTTATATATGGGCAGGTTTATGTTTGGTGCCATCCGATCCACCGACCCCTGAACAGAAGACAATTACACAAGAAGAAGCACAAAGATCTCTCTCTTCTCTTCGGCCTCTGTGGTTTAAGCCGTTGCCTATGCGGGCGGGAACTCAGCCGAATCCCCAAGCCACACAAAGCGGACCGAAGTCCGACATCCAGCCAACTTTAAAAGAAAGAAGTTGAACTCAACCAAACGCTGCCAACATCTCTCCAGCCATGTATGGCTGAGGGGACCAGAACACTAGATGAATGAGGGATGTTAAAAATTAGAGAACTGGCTGCCTATTCCCTCCAGTGCAACTTTTTACCCCCTTGCTGTTGGAACCGGCAGATGAAACTTTACATTTTTCGGTCACTTTGGGGTCAATGCTAATTAACTAATAAAGAAGTTAGATCATAAGAAGGATCTCCCAATCAAAATACAAAGAACAGCTATTGATCGGCTTCGCTTGTTCCCTTGTACTTCCCAAACTTTCAGCTGCTGAACGGTGCATTCATTTCATGTGATTGGTCAGTGTTAAAGCTCTTTTAAATATATTTTTGGAGCCTCTTGAGGCTTATTAATCATTGTAACATATTTTTGCCTTTATGCGACAACTATATGTATTTTTTCTATCACTAGAACCTTGCTCTTATATAAAAATGAATGGTGTGACCTGAGAATGGTATTACAGAACAGGTTGTGGAATCAATTCATTCAAGGGGGCTCATCCTCTGGTGAATGTGAAGGTGCTCAGCAGAGTTATAAAGGGTTTTTTGCCATGATATTTCCCGCCCACATTTACTTTTCTACACATGAAAGTGAAGCTATGGTGGTAGCTCACCGACAGGAGCCACTGAAATACAAGAAATATCACAGATTTAGGTCATTTCAGAAACATTTGATCTCATGCAAGAACGTTTAGGTATATGCTTATTTTGACTTGTGTTACTTTTTTTCTACGATGACCTCGTTCGTACCAGTACCTCGTACCAGTACTTCCACGTCAGATTCAGCAAACGCTCCTAACTTCAGATAACTGTGTTAACGACCAACGTAAACATGATGAATTCCAGCTGTGCATCCATGAGCGCACTTTCATAAGATAGTAAATGACATTAACACCATATAAGGCTATGCGTCCTGTCCCATATGTCATATGTTGAAGTCATGCTTTTGGAGATCCGTTTAGGTAAGTCTATCATTTTTAGCATCGTCAGCAGAAGAATAATTGGACCTGCTAAAGATCAGTAATGGGGACAAATGATGAGTTCTGTAAACTCTCCATCACCTGAGGGTCAAACTGTTTCTGAAATAAAACGTCTCGCAAAACGATAGATGACTGAAACGAGAGGGGGTCAAATCATTTAAGATTATACAATTGTCAATTGATACAATAGCATCAATTGACAATTCAAATGGTGATATCATTAGGCTCTGAGGATACATTTAGAATTATATTGGTCTATAATTCACATTGCAGAGAAAAAAAAGGATAATGTCAACATAACTGTGAAGTGTAATTATATAGGTTTTCAGACTGAAACCTGCTTCAAAGAAATAAATTGTACCATCAATTAGTGAATCCTACAACAGGTCTGGACCATCGTAAATTGTGTTTGTACCTAAGAGAAAATATAAAAGAATAGGTAAATGCGGCAAGTTCTCATTAACCACTCGTCAAGCTTCTTAAGAACTAATTTGTTACTGTGCATCATGATGATCTACAGCAAATGTCAGGCCAATAATAAGCCAGTAGTTATCTGCCGTCAACCACAGAATAACCAGACAACAGACATCGGCATCATTAACCACCATGTTGATACAGCCGTTCATCTCTCAGCGTCACCAATTCTGTACAATAATACAATGATTTATGTAAATGTTCCTGTTGAGCTCCTCCTGTCAGAAGAAAGAAATTACCTCAATGCAAATGTCAGCATGTGCATCAATAACGTAACACACACACACACACACACACACTGAGCGTTTCATGTGGCATAGTCAGTATGAAAGTTATGATTGAATAAGTGGCACAGAGATGTGGTATCACTGGCGTTTCCTGTAATTCAGTTTAACTCGTGTGGGCCACGTGTAGCCAGCAAGCAGGTCACCTTGCTTTCATGCTTTATCTCTCTCTCTCCTGCCTCTTATCACTCCAGTTGTTAGATGTTGTGTTGTTTTATGCTCTTTTGTTAAAATGCTCTGAGACTCTAAATGTGCTGACTAATTTAATATTTCATCATTTATCTTCTTTTTGTACAGGAGTTGGTGGGTGTGATGCTACAATGGAGGCGCAGAACAACAACCAGCTCACCTTGGACAACCACAACAATCTCTACAAGATACCCGGTCAGGAGGATCAGGTAGGGCATTCAACCGATATGTTATTAGACAGGTTCTATGAACTTATGATAAAGAAAAGCTAAATGTAACCTGTTCCAAAACGTGTGGTGTCCTACATATTTTATAGTTCATTGACATGTACATCAACACAATTGATACTTGCAGTTAGCCCCCCCCCCACACACACACACACACACACACAAAGTTAGCTTCTACTGTGTATTTCGTTTTGTTGACACTGATGACCATGAAAAAGAAAAAAAGAATAGTTTGACATAAAAAAAATGCCTCTTCTTTTTTTTGCTGAGAGTTAGATGATTAGTTTGACACCGCTCTCTATCTGGTTACCAAATATAAAGCAACACCAGCAGTACGTTATCTTAGCTTAGCATGAAAACTAGAACCAGGGGGATAGAACTAGCTTATATCTGTTCGAATGTGGTAAAATCCCACTACCAGCACATCTAATAGCTCCCAATAAAATGGTATGATTCCTTGTATCATATCCTTGCCGTTTTCACCACGAGGTTGCCAGACAACCAGTAGACTCCAGGAAATGACTACCCGCTGAAGAAACAGTCTGGTACATAACACCCCTTTCAACCACAACCACAATAGAGAGAACTTGTTCATCAGAGACCTTAGAGGTGCTGGCAGAACGTTGTGAGGTTTTCACTTCTAGACAGAGCCAGGCCATCTGTCCCCCTGTTTTCAGCCTTTATGCTGAGACAAGAAAGCGGACAAGCAGATTTCCCCAAAAATGTCTAATTATTAATGTTATATCTCTCTAAATTGATTTGTCTGTATTTGCTTTGGACATCCGGATAATGTAATGTATTCTCCGTTATTGTTTTCTTTGTTTTCAGTCCAGTCAATGTTTAAATCTGGGAACAAATTTGTTACATGTATCCCACAGTCAGTAACTGTCAATGAATTCTTTATGGGCTGAAAGAGTCGATAGCATTTCCATTCAGGGTTTCTTTTCCCATCCATTCAAAGATGCACTTTATGGTTCCCTCTATAGATCAGCCTCAGCTAAATATCTAAACAAGCTTAGTAATAGCGTTTGATGTCAATTCAAACCAGATTTCTTTGTAGTTTATAGGGTAAAAAAAACATTTTTTATCGCAAAACATAACATCTTGATACTCATGAATTTATATTATCTTATGCCCTAAAAGTACAGTATTTGCTGTTAAGAAATTGTCGGCACGACTGTATTTGTGCTATGGTCCAATCATCATCATCATTAAAAGCCACAGTTAAGCATTTAGCTGTTTTTAAGTGAGAGTGATTTATTAGATTAGTTTAGCAACTAAGCTTGATGATGGACTTTAATGCACTGTATTGACAGACTTTTAATATGGTTATTCCATCTACAGAAAAATGTGCCAAGCTGCAAGTACTTCTGCACTCTGGCAAACTTCCGGATTGAGAAGAAGATTGGTCGGGGCCAGTTCAGTGAGGTCTACAAAGCCACGTACCTGCTGGAGGGACAGCTGGTTGCACTCAAGAAAGTCCAGGTACAGCACTATTGCATGTGGTTTTATCAACTGGTCAATTTAATATTGTTCATATTTTATGTATGATCAAAATTGCCACTAGTGGGAAAACCAGGCGCACAGCCTCCGGTTCTGCCGAGTGAAGTGTGAAAATGTGTGAAAATGACTCTACTTCTCTCTTGATTTATTCCCTCAGTAAACATTGTAAACATGAGTTTATGGTCTCAATCTCTAGTTTCAAGTCTTCTTCAATACAGCATGATGTTCATTTAGTAAATTATGGTCAAGTTTAAAGTAAAAAAAGACCATAAAGCGGAGTTCTGGTACGCCATTACCAGAGCTCATAAATTCCTGTAAACTTATATCTTTTTCACTGCAGATCTTTGAGATGATGGATGCTAAGGCCCGTCAGGACTGCATCAAAGAGATTGACCTACTAAAGGTAAAGAGGATCAAACCTATACCATTGGGTTCAGTGGGTCAGTGAGACACAGAACTTATTGAATGGTTTTCCAGCATTGTTTAGAGGGAAATATGAGAAAGAACATTGCATTTGCCCACCCTATCACTTTGAGCTCAGCTATACTACTATTTTCCTTCTGTTTGTCTAAATCAGCAACTAAATCACCCAAATGTGATCAAATACCTCGACTCCTTCATTGAAGACAATGAGCTCAACATGGTTCTGGAGCTGGCGGATGCTGGAGATCTGTCACAGATGATAAAGGTCTGTATGCAGAAAAGTGACTCAAACTCAACTGATATTAAATCCAGTAGTAACATTTCTAGTGTGTCATCATGCTCTCAGAGCTACTATGGAGCCCACACTGTCACTAACTGCACTCCCTGAAGAAATATAATATTCAAAGTGAAAAGGCTTGTGTTAAAAAATGATGCTGAAGGGCTAAATATCGAAAATAGAAACAGGAAGTGTTTCGCTGAAAATAAATATTCACTTTTTTATGGCTCAATAATCCTGCCTTCTATCTGTTTAGTACTTCAAGAAGAAGAGGCGCCTCATTCCAGAGAGGACTATATGGAAATATTTTGTGCAGCTCTGCAGCGCTCTGGAGCACATGCATTCACGCAGAGTAATGCACCGCGGTAAACAGCGACTCACCCTTTACTCACCCTTTACTCACCCTCCTCTCGCTTTCCATTCAGGCCATGCACACTTCATCATCTCCATATTTGTTTCTCCTCTAATACATTTCAACCTTTCATCCATCCCTCTGCTCTACCCAAACCATCCTCTCACCTCTGTTTGGCTTTCATAGTTCTGTTTCCTCACACTGACTCTTGTGTGTGTGTGTGTGTGTGTGTGTGTGTGTGTGTGTGTGTGTGTGTGTGTGTGTGTGTGTGTGTGTGTGTGTGTGTGTGTGTGTGTGTGTGTGTGTGTGTGTGTGTGTGTGTGTGTGTGTGTGTGTGTGTGTGTGTGTGTGTGAACCAGATATAAAGCCAGCCAACGTGTTCATAACAGCCACAGGGGAGGTGAAGCTGGGTGACCTGGGATTAGGCCGCTTCTTCAGCTCTAAAACCACGGCAGCACACTCCTTAGGTAAAGCACATACATTACATGCTACTGCACATGCATGTATATACAGAACACACATACATACACACTCATGCCACGTTCATGCAAAAACAATAAGATGCATCAGTTGTATAATATTTTTGTTCTGATCTAACAAATGACCTACAGTGCCAGTCAAAAGTTTGGACACACCTTCTCATTTAACTACTTTGAAGAATCTAAAATATAAAACATATTCTGGTTTGTTGAGAATTTGTTTGTTTACCACATAATTCCACATGTGTTCCTTCATAGTTTGGATCTCTTCAATATTAATCTACAATGTAGAAAAAAATAAAAATAAAGAAAAACCACTCAATGTGTCCAAACTTTTGACTGGTACTGTATTTGAAACTTATATGATCAATATTATGATAGTCGCTCATTTTATGTGCTAGATTGTGAAGGTAATGAACAAGTTATCACTTTGAAACAAAACGATCATTTGTTTGATTCCCTCTCTTCGTCTCAGTGGGGACACCTTACTACATGTCACCAGAGAGGATCCACGAGAACGGATACAACTTTAAGTCTGATATCTGGTCCCTGGGATGTCTTCTGTACGAGGTAAGATCACATACACTTTGAACCTTATTGATAGTAAATTGTTCAGATAAATGATAACTTCATCACCATGCAAACAAAAAGAGCCCTGCTTTTGCCCCTTGGAGACTGCAACGTTTATTACAACACCAAAATACTAATGATTAGAATCACTGCCCTGGTTTGTATGCATGAGAACGACAACTCGATACCATAATGGATACGACCGCGGTGGTCCCCGGAGCAGAGGCATAAAAAGTGTTGGTGAAAACCTACTGGTGAAAGTAAAGGCACATTGGCTGTGTTTTTTAGTCGTCCATCTCCTGCTCTTCTGATGGAACCAGGCGGAAAACCTCTGGTTCTGAAGCCAATGTGAAAGTGTCTTAAAACTTGCATTCTCTCTACTGACCACAAGGTGGCAAATCCGCTGGTTGCAAAAAGAAGTCAGATTGTATAGAAGTCTGTGAGAAAATGACTCTACTTCTCTCTTGATTATAGGCAAAGTCATGCTTGTGTTCATAAAAGCCTGTTTCCACACATCCTTACTTTTCACTATTTCCTACTGTGAAAGCTGACCCCCCTGCTCGAGTTTTTTCTCCTCAACCCATGTCTCATTGGCATCTGACCCCTGCTGCACACAGTGAAAGTGCCACACGACAAGAAAAAGTTGTAGATGTTGGGATTTGGGAGATAATTATATAAATAAATAATGCTTTCCTGAGAGTTGACGCACTCTGGGAGTTGCGACAGCTGCGTATCCTCACAGGTCGATGTGCATCCACCCATGACGCCATGTGTCGGTCCTGTATGCTGTCAGTGTGTCTGTTTTTAAGTGAAAACAATACGGGAGAGGTTTGATATGTGTTCACACTGGGTGTCCTTTAGGCTCTGTTGCTTGCAATGCAAAAAATATGTGTCAAACTGATTTAAAACTTTCTAACAGTGTAGCTAGCTCCAGTTTGCCAGATAGCTCAATTAGCTGCATTCCCAGCATCTCTACGTCTAGATGCTTGCCACCGCCGTGGACATAATAACCCCTATTCTTTGTCACATTTCCATATATTTCATTGGAATGCACTGTCGAGACAGCTTTCCCCCCCAGAGACAATGGTGTCACAGTCCTCTGTGCTCTGGATATTCTCTGTGCATGTGAGGATGTTTTGACAGGCCAACAGAGACTGTATGAGCAGCATTATGTGTCCGTCTCATTTATTCTCTGGCCGCATCACCACATCCACCACATCCACCACATGGGATAGCAGACACTTTCCAACAGTTTTCTCTTTTTACTGCTTCCTTTGCTTTTAATAGTTCACTTTTAAATTGCACAGCCTACTGCCCTCAAAGAACGAAGGTAGTAGTTTCTTTATTTTTTTTATTGAATAGCTGACTTTGAGAGTAGTCGGCATCCTTTCTCAAGATCAAATGCTGAAGTTAAAGCTGCAAATGCAACACATACGGTAAAGTTCCTATTGTTACAGGCAACGCCTCCTCCAGTTTTTCCCCTCAACCGCTGTCTTGCGCTCTCATTGGCTGTAACTCCCCAACAGGTCCAGATATATAACCTGCTAGATACATGGAACGTGACTGCGATGCATCAGGGAGCCTCTTTGGCTAACATCGCTCAACATTTCACACGTAGTGCTCGTGGGTCGAGCCCATAAAAGCTTCAGGTGATGAAAATGCACCCTAACACTGTGAACCAGATCATGGACTACCTCACTGGCCAGCCACGTGTATGTTGTGTGGCTGTTCCTCTGAGGTGGTGATACCTGGACACTGGTGCACCTCAAGGAACTGTATTGGAGTCATTCCTCTTCACTATATACACCTCAGACTGCAGGTGTCTGATCTTGGTATGTGTAAGGTGTATGAATGGATTGTTTTCTGACTGACACACTAACATAGCCATCTGTGGGTACCGCCACTAACTGCAAAGAGACAACGTTTTCCATTGTTAATTAAGGCATTAATGTCTTGGATGTCAGTCATTATTATTAGGGTTTTATTGGACGGTTGGTCCTAGTTGGACTTTTGCATTGTTTTTGTTTCTAGTGTTCACTTTCTACACACACACACACACACACCGCTACTTCTATCTTTCTCCACCCAAGTATGTCTCTCATCCAGCCGGTCTTTCCTCTGTCTCCAGATGGCAGCCCTGCAGAGTCCGTTTTACGGGGACAAGATGAACCTCCTCTCCCTCTGCCATAAGATTGAGCAGTGCGACTACCCTCCCCTCCCATCTGACCATTACTCTGAGAAGGTAGAGCAACACACACCCGACTGTTAGGCCTCCAGCGTATTGAACCCCACCAGTGATGGACATCTTTCTCAGTGACAATATATGTAACCTGAATACAGATATTTACATTTAAGGTCAAATTTGTCAGAACACCAACAGTATCAATAAGATGAATCCAGTTCTTTTTTTTAACTATATTTTCATTTTCTTTATAATTAATCACTATTGCTTCCTCAAGATTTGGCCAGTTGCCAAACTAATTCATTCCGTGTCATATCCTAGTTGGGTAGTTTCGTTTTCATTTGTATTGTTGGTGTTGATATTTTTTTCTTTATCTGTGTCTGTCATATTTTTTCATATTAAGCCGGGCTGAGTAGACAGACTGGAAGCAGAGATAACTACTAGCCTAGCATGATAAGGAGTTAGGAAATCCGCCCTCCAACAACTCTAAAGCGGTCTTAATGTTATATACATGTAGTGACTTGTTAGCTAGGTGATGTGTAGAGCTATGACTGTATCTACTAACAAGTCCTGTCTGTGGAACAAAGTCTGATCGATCTTCTCCCTCTAGAGCTCCATTGTTGTTAAAAACACATCAGTGAGTCACACTGTTTCACTGGCTGACATGTTCCTTCTTTAACATGAACACTCTTGTCTAATGTGGATCAGACCGCTGCTGAAAATAGAATCCAACAAATGCACTACTTCCTCTTGTTTGAGTGAAGTTTAATAAAAACTACAGTTCTGCAGGAAATAACTGAGGCTTTTTACTCCTCTGTGTGGGCGACATCCTCGGCCACATTTATGGGTTGTCCGTCCGTCCGTCTGTTCACCCCATTCTCCTGAAAGTAATATCTCAGTAAAGGTCATTTCATTACTTCTGGCCCAAACATCCACTTGGAGTCAAGTATTTGGTGGTAAAAGTTCACTGAGACCTCACAAAAAAAGTTGTTTGGCCATAGCTCAAGAATTCTTACACTAATAATGACACTTTTATTTTATGGGATTTATTAACAGTGAGAAGAACTTAGAATATCTTCATCCTTTCAGCTAATAAAGCCCTCTTTCCACAGCTGCGGGACCTGGTTAGCATGTGCATCAACCCAGATCCAGACCATCGGCCGGACATCGTCTTCGTGCTGCAGATCGCCAAACAGATGCACATGTGGACTTCCAGCACCTGAGCATCATTTCTGTCCGTCCGTCCGTCCCCCTCCGCTCAGTCTGAGGACCACTTTGTGTAAGCTCTGCCTGGCGTCTTCCTTACCCTCATCTGGACAGGAAGGAAACCATGGAAAGACTTCAGCTTATTTTTCTGTGATGGAGGATGTGAAGAGGTGCATCAGTGGTGGTGGAGCGCACGTGGAAAGCTGAGTTTATGAAAGCACACTCGTTCACCTGAGAGGTGGCTGCATTTATGCCCTTTTCTTCAGCTAAGATAGAGAGCCTTGTCTCGCCGTGCTCACTGATTTCTCCAAAGCTTTTTTTTCTACGGCTCTAGAGGGGTTCCATTCCAAGTTCACACCCTGTGTGTCAGGTAAAGGGAGCGCAGTAGATATTGGGGATTTTAGTCTTTTTCATCTATCATTGTAATCAAAAAATGTGTTTTGCATCGTCAATTTAAGTGCTTTGAGTGGTCAGAAGACTAAAAAAGCTCTATAGAAGTACAGTCCATTTAACATGGAATTGGAGTTTGAAAGATAGGGATGTTTATAAGGCAGGCGAAGTCTAACAAACAATGCTATGCATGCAATGTTGCATTATGGGAAATGTAGGATCCAGTGCCTCTCTGGTATCTCAGCGGTTGACTATCCCTTTTTCTAATCTGTTTCGCAAGTCCCCATACATTATAGAAGTGCAGTTAATCTCCGGAGTAACATTTTAAGTCATGATCCCACCTCTGTTTAACGAGACAATGAAGGGACACCTGTAGATAACGGGCCAAAGAGAAGAAGCTTCCAGTTGTCCTGAGCGCTCTGTGTCTTGTTGTCCAGTCTCAGTGTGAAGTAACTGTCCTTGCTCCTGGATTTACACTCATAAACTGTGCCGATCTCGACTTTGTTCTGTCCGCGCATCAACCTGCTAAGTTTGGAATTTGTAATGATTTTTATGTTGTCTTAATAATTGTGAATATAATCTTCAGTGTTAACAGAAGGAAAGAAGAACCACACAAACCATCTTTTGTTTGAGTAAAGGACAACCTTGTGATAAAAAAGATTTATTCATCATCATTATCCCTGGGGAAAAAACTGGGGAAATGGCAGAGTATTGAGTGCTGCAGTAACTTTTATTGAATCCAAATCTAAACACACAAACACACAAGGATGTACAAAGTTGATATGTGTAAACATAGACCATTGTTACTGTGAAACAAAGGAATGAGATACTGTGAACGTCATTTTGATGGATAGTATCAAACAAGAAATATCTTTTTAAATATGTCCTTTAGGGATCCCGATCCGACTCTTTCAGTCCTGATGTGACACGACACGGGACTGTTTATTAATAATCTGTACGCCTCACTGTGAGGGAGAGGCTGGGATCGTTCTTTTATGTGCGAGGTAACGCCAGGCTTCACTTAGACATTGCTCTCCTAACTCTGTAAAACAAAATGTAACAAATAAAATACATTGATATAAATTTATTGAATTGATGTTGTTAAAATCTCAAACTCCAACAGGAATTAAAATCCCACTGTATAATGTATAAAGCATAGAAACACAGAATTGAACTGAATAGATCGGCCCCGTCGTCACTGGTACCCGAGTCAGTATCAGTGCAAACCCTAATGTCCTCCTGTACGGAGCATATCTAATGAACAGCCTCATCATACTGAATCACTCATTATTTTATTCATAAATGACAACTTGTATACTATGCTAATATAATAAATATATCGCATACCCAGGATGGGGGAAAGTTTCCAGGTTGCATCATGTTTAGACAACTTATATGTAGCTTCTTCATCTTCCATCCTCTGTACTTTGTTGAGCTGTGACTTTCCACTCCAGTGTTGTTCCATTATGTTTTTACTAATTGTACCTTTCTGTGACAACATGACACAAACAGTGTTTGTGGAACCAACATGCTCACAGTGAGATGTGCCTTTCAAAGGAAACTAAACCTGCAGGGATGCGCTCTGTAGAGTCATCACATAGCTATCCACGGGGCTTTTATTTTTAAGTTAACCACAACTCTTTCAGTTAAAAGCCTTCTAATCGTAATGATGGGGAAAATAGCTTTATCGTCTGTCCTGTGGACAGGCTGCACCCCCTGGTGGAGGAACGCAGAGCTGCATCCATGACTAGAAGTGTATTTTCTGATTTAGAGTGACAAGTTAAAGGAAAAATAACTGAAGGAATGTGTTGAGAAACATCCATAGATTCCACCAACTACACATCTATAGGAAACATTTCTTTAATCTTAGTGAATACTTAAGTCAGGATTTCTTTTGTTGGTTTAAGAATGTTAAAATATCCCACAATTTGTACTGTTTTGGCTGATTGGACATGTTTTCAGCACAGTGTAGACGAGCACAAATTGTTTAATTTGACTTCTACCTCACTCTTCTGTTGGAGGGGGATAAACATTTTTCATTTATAAAAAAAATAAAAAAAAGAAGTAATCTGAAACATGTTCTGCTCGCTGTAACGATTCCTCCAGTCTTTAACTCTTGAATCTGACAGATTCCTATCGGCGTCCTTTTATGTCAGATCAACATTAGGAAATACTGAAACCAGTTGTTTTTTTTAATGCTGGACTCATACTGGTGGCCCTGTGGTTATGACGCATACCAGACCATCCCTGGTTTGTTTCTGGACCTTTGTTGAATATTAAACCACCATCCCTGCGTCTACCCAGTCAGCCTATAATTATTCATACAAATGTATTAACTATTTGAAAAACTCATTCCATAAATGAAACATAATTCAGACAGGTATCTGAATTAATTTACATTTCAGAGAGCAGGCAGCTTTTATCTGAAGGCCCTTTTAAAGAGACTCTGCTCACACAGCTTTAAGAAAGAAGTGAAGAAAAAAAACATGAATCAACTAAAACACCTTTATTGTAAACCATGGAAAAACATGCCGTGTGTGTTAGGAACTGTGAAGGGTACATTAAGGGACAGTGGTAGGTATTTTAGGAGATGTCCATGGTCTGTACATTTTCCTCCACGACCTCCAGGTTCAGCGGGGTCACGGTCTTCGTCAGCACACCGGTGGTTCCTCTTTTGTACTTGTAGTCGGCAGCTCTACATCGGGGGAGAAAAGACGTGAGGAATCATTACGTTTCATCTTAAACGGACCTGTTCCATTAAACGTGTCTTTGTTACGTTCATCACAGCATGCACTTCAGAAAGCCCTCTGACAGATAAAGGCCATGCAAGTTAGCAATGCAATACCAAAATGAGCTGGTTAGTAGTGATAGAGATGAGCGGGGGGGGGGGGGGTTAGGGTTTGCACTCTGCCACAACACGCTGCGTCTGTACTCACGGCTGATCTCCTCCTAGCCCAATTACTCTTCTAGCAGAACAAGCAACGAGACAACAAGTCAGCCAACAGGTCACCGAGTGACAGGAAGTTAATGATTACAGATCATGACATGCCATGTCCCAACATGCTCGCTGGTGATGAGAGATCGTGACATGGTGCATTCTGTCACGATCAGAGCAAACTTTCCCCGCGTGTGTGAAACATGACAATGGACTTAAACATTGACGTTTCATTGTTTTGGTGTGTAACTGCTCGTTTATTTTCGTTCTACGTTACTATCTGAAGTCATGTGATCACTGGAACGTATGACTACAACAAACATTTTATAGACCTGTTCCAAAAAAACAGGTTTGACCCTAAACTCGGTCAGATTATAGGTAGAGATTATAGGCCTTGGGTGATTAACATAAGATCTCCGTTCCTCTGCAAATGGTTTGATATCCATCACTTAACCTGCTTTCTGGAACAACCCCCGAGCCTTTCTGTAGCCGCTGCTCTCATACAGCCGTTATAGCTGATGGGACGGCATTGTTGTGGGAGCGTATGGTTCACCCTCTGGTTAACACGGTTAGCTCTGTCAGCACTTTTGCTGTTGTTTGAACTGTTAGCGCCCTTAGCACCGTTAGCTGCGAGCCACCACCATATTAGGTATGCATGCATACATACATACATACATACATACATACATACATACATACATACATAATTAAGGGTTTATTAGCCAAGATTGGTTGCAGACTGTAACTCAGATCGCACAAATAATAGTGCCATGATGTTGGATGTTGCAGGGACTGTGATGTGATATAGATATATATATAGATATAGATATAGATATAGATATAGATACACACAGTGGGTACGGATTCAGTATTCAGACCCCTTTAAATTTTTCACTCTTTGTTTCATTGCAGCCATTTGCTAAAATCGAAAAAGTTCATTTTTTTTCGCATTAATGTACACTCAGCAACCCATCTTGACAGAAAAAAACAGAAATGTAGAAATTTTTGCAAATTTATTAAAAAAGAAAAACTGAAATATCACATGGTCATAAGTATTCAGACCCTTTGCTCAGTATTGAGTAGAAACACCCTTTTGAGCTAGTACAGCCATGAGTCTTCTTGGGAATGATGCAACAAGTTTCTCACACCTGGATTTGGGGATCCTCTGCCATTCTTCCTTGCAGATCCTCTCCAGTTCTGTCAGGTTGGATGGTGAACGTTGGTGGACAGCCATTTTCAGGTCTCTCCAGAGATGCTCAATTGGGTTTAGGTCAGGGCTCTGGCTGGGCCAGTCAAGAATGGTCACAGACTTGTTCCGAAGCCACTCCTTTGTTATTTTAGCTGTGTGCTTCGGGTCATTGTCTTGTTGGAAGGTGAACCTTCGGCCCAGTCTGAGGTCCTGAGCACTCTGGAGGAGGTTTTCTTCCAGGATATCTCTGTAATTGGCCGCATTCATCTTTCCTTCAATTGCAACCAGTCGTCCTGTCCCTGCAGCTGAAAACCCCCCCATAGCATGATGCTGCCACCACCATGTTTCACTGTTGGGATTGTATTGGGCAGGTGATGAGCAGTGCCTGGTTTTCTCCACACATACCGCTTAGAATTAACGGCAAAAAGTTCAATCTTGGTCTCATCAGACCAGAGAATCTTATTTCTCATAGTTTGGGAGTCCTCCATGTGTTTTTTGGCAAACTCTATGCGGGCTTTCATATGTCTTGCACTGAGGAGAGGCTTCCGTCGGGCCACTCTGCCATAAAGCCCCGACTGGTGGAGGGCTGCAGTGATAGTTGACTTTGTGGAACTTTCTCCCATCTCCCTACTGCATCTCTGGAGCTCAGCCACAGTGATCTTTGGGTTCTTCTTTACCTCTCTCACCAAGGCTCTTCTCCCACGATTGCTCAGTTTGGCTGGACGGCCAGGTCTAGGAAGAGTTCTGGTCATCCCATACTTCTTCCATTTAAGGATTATGGAGGCCACTGTGCTCTTAGGAACCTTGAGTGCTGCAGAAATTCTTTTGTAACCTTGGCCAGATCTGTGCCTTGCCACAATTCTGTCTCTGAGCTCCTTGGGCAGTTCCTTCGACCTCATGATTCTCGTTTGTTCTGACATGCACTGTGAGCTGTAAGGTCTTATATAGACAGGTGTGTGCCTTTCCTAATCAAGTCCAATCAGTTTAATTAAACACAGCTGGACTCCAATGAAGGAGTAGAACCATCTCAAGGAGGATCAGAAGAAATGGACAGCATGTGAGTTAAATATGAGTGTCACAGCAAAGGGTCTGAATACTTATGACCATGTGATATTTCAGTTTTTCTTTTTTAATAAATTTGCAAAAATTTCTACATTTCTGGTTTTTTCTGTCAAGATGGGTTGCTGAGTGCGAAAAAATGCGAAAAAATGTATTTAGTCAGCCACCAATTGTGCAAGTTCTCCCACTTAAAAAGATGAGAGGCCTGTCATTTTCATCATAGGTATACCTAAACTATGAGAGACAAAATGAGAAAAAAAAAAAGAAAAAAAATCCTGAAAATCACATTGTCTGATTTTTAAAGAATATATTTGCAAATTATGGTGGAAAATAAGTATTTGGTCAATAACAAAAGTTCATCTCAATACTTTGTTATATACCCTTTGTTGGCAATGACTAAGTCTTCACAAGCTTTTCACACACTGTTGCTGGTATTTTGGCCCATTCCTCCATGCAGATCTCCTCTAGAGCAGTGATGTTTTGGAGCTGTCGCTGGGCAACACGGACTTTCAACTCCCTCCACAGATTTTCTATGGGGTTGAGATCTGGAGACTGGCTAGGCCACTCCAGGACCTTGAAATGCTTCTTACGAAGCCACTCCTTCGTTGCCCGGGCGGTGCGTTTGGGATCATTGTCATGCTGAAAGACCCAGCCACGTTTCATCTTCAATGCCCTTGCTGATGGAAGGAGGTTTTCACTCAAAATCTCACGATACATGGCCCCATTCATTCTTTCCTTTACACGGATCAGTCGTCCTCCCATTAATACAGGTAACGAGTGGAGGACAGAGGAGCCTCTTAAAGAAGAAGTTACAGGTCTGTGAGAGCCAGAAATCTTGCTTGTTTGTAGGTGACCAAATACTTATTTTACCAATTAATTCATTAAAAATCCTACAATGTGATTTCCTGGATTCTTTCCCCCCATTCTGTCTCTCATAGTTGAAGTGTACCTATGATGAAAATGACAGGCGTCTCATCTTTTTAAGTGGGAGAACTTGCACAATTGGTGGCTGACTAAATACTTTTTTGCCCCACTGTGTGTGTGTGTGTCTATATATATATATATATATATATATATATATATATATATATATATATATATATATATATATATATATATATATATATATATATATATATATAGATCGTGCTGTTCTGATTATGTGAGAAAAGTACACTTTTTTTTAAACTCACTTCTATGCATATAGTGGTGTGTTCTCTACATTATGACATTTTTCTAAATTTAGGTTTTAAAAAATTGCAGTATATCACATTGCTTGCAGTACCACAATATATTGTATCGTAACCCCTGTACTATGATACGTATCATATGGCTAGATTCCTGTCAATACAAAGCCCTACTATGTACGCTCAGAATAGCGTATTGAGCACCTTTAAAGTAAATTAAAAGTTTTACCATCCAGAAGTGATGACCAAAACTCACAAAAGTAACAAAGTAAAAAGTAAAAGGATGTTTAACATGTTAGGAATCCAAAGGAAAATAATGTAGGAGAACAGATCCAAGATGAAACTGCTTCAGAGCATAAAGCGCTGGTTTAGTCCTCACCTGACCCCCTTCTTGTTGGCCTCGTCGTGGGGCCGGATGTAGTCCAGCTTGCCCTTGGTGATGACGCACAGGTCAATGTTGCTGCCAGAGCCCAGGTCGTTAAAGATGCCCGCGGCGATGGCGTCTCGCACCAGCCGCTTGGCCTCCTCCTCCTTTGAAGAAAAGGAACAAACGGCGATTCTCAAATGAAAAGCAGCACGTTATCAGAGTGAGTATTGAACTCCTTATAGGACTGAGTGCGTTGTGGGTGAGAGGGTTACTGTAACTCACCTCCATGTCAGGCTTGTAGCGGTCCTCAAACACCGCCATGGCGGCCAGAGACCCAGAGCCTTTAGAAAAGAAAACAAGCAGAGACCTGTGTTCAGCTCAGAAACACAACACTGACAACCTGGAAGACTTTATGGAAGTCAGACTGTGTATGAGATCAGTCTGTGAATACAACTTCTATTAGAACTACTAAAACGCCAGGTGTATAATAACTATTATACACTTGGCGAGATTAATAAGCAAGGGCAAAGCTAGAGCGAGTCATCATCTCAGACGAGATAGTGGACCCCACATTGTTCCCTAACGCTGTGCAGTCCATGTGTGGATGTGCTTTAGTTTAGATCCTGATGGGCAGGTGGCACCTTTTACGGTAACATCTGCCATCAGTGTTTGTTTGTTTGTTTGTTTGTTTGTTTGTTTGTTTGTTTGTTTGTTTGTTTGTGTGTGTGTGTGTGTGTGTGTGACGCTTTGAGCAGTCACAAGAATAGAAATGTGCTAAATAAAAGCCCTTCAGCGGAAAGAAAGTGTGATCTTTTATAATTAACAAAAAGAGACTCAAGGTAAATCTTATTAACGGTAAATCACTAACCCTACTCTACTAGTAAAATCAAGTTTGATTTCCTGGTTCCTATTCATTTCTTGAAGAATATTTAAGCTACTAGACGGAACTTTTATTTGACTAGCATTGAGAATTACAACAATCTTTTCACCTATGTTCTAGTTAACCTTTGTAGGTCATACAGAGGCATCAGTTTTGAATTGAGGTTTCATAACCAGCCAAAAGTTCCTGATAGTGACTTTACATGTTTTTTGGGTATTTTATTTAAAGGGCGGTCAAAAGCAGGATTTTGTAAAAGTGTAGACCACTCAGAAAAAGCCCCCCCATCACACAACTGGACATTCAGGGTTGTTTACATCATTTCATAAGCATGTAAAGAAGTTTAAAAGGTCCATTGAAATAAGGCTGGAGGTGAAACATGAGGCGCGTGTAGGAACAGTGGTGTGTATGGTGTGTAGGACACTGACCCATGGTGACGTAGGGCAGCTTGTCAGTGGAGCCGTGAGGGTAGATGCTGTAGAGGTGAGGACCGTTACAGTCCACTCCACCCAGGACCAGAGCAGCACTGATGTAGCCCTGATACCTGAACCAACACACACACACACACGTGATTAACACAGATTCAAAGCAAGTACAAAACATATGAGACTGGTTTTTGGAAAATAAACGGCAATACCAATCGTTTGCATCGCTGTGACTAAATCTAACTTGATTTTCTTTTTATTTCACTGGAATAACCAAAACAGTCTATCAGGTTATTTTATATAGTTACTAGTGGTGCAACGGATCATAAAACGGTTCGGATCGCATCACTAATCAGAGTCACAGATTGGATCAGCACAAAAGAAGAAAGGGGTGCAAATATAGCTTTTAGAGATCCGTAGTTGCATTTTTTGCCACGATTACTAATTGCAGATCTCTGATGATCCATATTGTCAGATACAGATCCCATTGTTGTTTGATCAAAGCACTTGCTCTACAAATCTCCATCTAGCCCAAAAATCATTTCAACTGCTCTGAAGTCTGTGTAAAGCGTCTAAAATTCTAAATGTTATCTCTCTGTAGTCATCTATAGGGGTTTCTTCTTCATAAAAACACAATTCAAATGATAAGAAAATTAAATATTTTATTTTTATTAATTAAAACAATTCTAGTCATTAGAAGTTTTAATAAGCTGCTAAGAGCTCATAATTCATCCCCAATATCCATTTTATATTAATGTGAAAACATCTCCTTCAAACAACTAGATTTATTCAAGCAGTTACAAAAGCATAAATGATCGCATATTTTACTGAATATTGGCAGATATTGATCGTCAGTTAAACTTTATTTCACACTGTGATGGTTAACGTTAAACTGTGGAATAAAGCCATTGTTCACATGAGGCCGAACCATGACGGTGGATCCGTACAGTTCATGGATCCACAGTGGTCCGTTTACACCATTACTAGTCACAGTTTCTCCATAGAAAATCTACTCTATGATGGTTTACTGTATATTGAGGAGTGTACCTGAAGAGCATTTGCTTCAGCATGCGGTTGGCGGTGGCCAAGCGTGGCAGGCGGCCCGTGGAGAGGGCGTGCAGCTCCAGGTTGGAGGAGATGATCTGAGTGGTCATCTCTGTGTCTGCAGCTGTTCCTGCCCCGCAGCAGCTGGACAGCAACACAATGACACAGCAACCGGTCAGTTAGACAACAACCCTGGCTTCATCGCATGAAGCTTAAGAAGAAGAAAAACTCTACAAATCACATTTGATTCTCAAAGACACTATTTGTACACCTGTCACAATAAGAACCATGTCTTCTTATTGTACCATATATGGACATGAACAATATAATTTTTAAATTATCGATTTATCTTACGATAGGTGGACATGTCTCAATTACTTTTTTCATTCTCATCTTAACTTGTTTATCTCAGAATGAGTTTTCCCATCAGAAGACTCTGGCGTTGTTCAGACACTGCACATCTTTGCTTACAGAGCCTGAGAGTTTTTAATGTTGTGTTTGTTTGGTTTTAGAATAAGTTAATATTGTTTTCACATCCCAACTTCAATGTTTGACTATTCTCAAGAATCAAAAGTTCATTGCTCTTTCAAAGGGTGTACATTATCATGCTAGTATATTATCATTATGTCAGTGGCATAAAAATGGTCTTAAAATTACAATAATATTGTTTATCACGAGACTACAGATCATCCAATAAAAGTAGTTTTTGTTACAGGCCCAGCTATGTTTAGCATTAGAACATTCAAAAACCGCCCAATATGGTGCATTCAGCCCACAAAGACTCTTCTCTGGAGTCTTTCCATTTATCTTTCCATTTGAAAAAAAGTTATGTGTTGAACAGTGCAAGGACAATAAGAGTCATGAGCGAACCCGACTCCCAAACTCTGTCAGAGTTTACCGTTAACCCTTTGCTCCTGTCACTTACTAAATGTTGGGGGAGATGAAGTGGATCTTGGAGCAGTTCTTGTCTGCCACTATCATGCCCTCGGTGGCTCTGGTGTCAGCTCCGAGGACGACACCATCCTACACGGGGAAACACAAATCATCACTTAGAATCAGCAATGCTGCCTGCTTTAGTGCTTTTCAGCAAAGTAACAGTGAACCAATGAGGTGACACCGTCGGGTTTGTTTCTCTTGGGGCATTCAGTCAGAAGTCTAACACTTCCGGGCCTCGCCTAACACAGTTTTTCCTGCATGTTAACCTGCACAAGTGTGTGTTGGAAGGTGGTTTGATTAACCCGAATGGCCAACCAATCAGATAAAAACATAAAGACGCTGACCCAACCTAAAGTCAAAGATATCTTCATCAAAAATAACCCAACTTTATTGTTAAACTGGGCTCAACAATAAGGTTCGATAACAAGAGCCGTTATTTGATAACCGGTAATAAATTAAACTATTTGTACAGGGGCAAGTCAATTTTACTTGGGGAAAGTACATTTCTGACCAAAAAAGCATTAGCTTTTAACCTTGGCTAACACACAAGGTTATCCAGAATTTCATTACTTTCTTTGCAAATTAAATAAAGCTTTCTTTAAAAAAAAAAAAACCACTTAAACCATCTTATAGGGTAGACATTTCTTTAAAATGTTCTGAAGTTGTTAGGTTGTGCCTGCTATCGGTTGAGCAACAGTAGACTTCTGAGCCCATGGTGGGTAGGTAGGTCTAACACATGAATCCTCAACGTAGCCTATAAGTTTATTACCTCGGTTTGCCCATTTGTTGATGATCACACGACTAAAAAACTGAAAATTAAATTACATAATAAAAGGACAAAATGTGTGGTGAAGAGTCAAGTGAAGGTTTGAAGATCTTTACTTTAAAATTGTGAAGCCAGTGGTGAAGGGCTGATGATGCTTTGCCCATCTCGTTTGGACCTGAGACAGTATTTTCTGCCTGTTGCTGTTAATGGCTTGCATTATGATAGAAATGTGACATAATTATCAAAGCGGCTAATTTTCATCTGCAGCCCCGGGGCATGCTGCTGTAAGAACTCTAGAGGGAGATTAAACAAGGAGAGATATCCAGTGCTTCTGTTAAAAGATAAGACCTTTTTCTACCGCACACATTTGGGCCTGCTATAGCATCGAAGGCACAGGTGAAATGAATATCAATATATATCAATAAAGGCTTGCTCCTTCATCAAATGTAGTCATTGTGAATGATATTTGTTACACAGTCTGTGCCTCTCGTGCTATGTCAAGTCAAAATGTCAGCTGTAAAAAAAGGTCAGTTCATGTCATGTGGAATCTTGTGGCAGACTTATAAAAAGTTGTTGTCGGATAAGTGACATTAAATCCCAACAAGCAACATGGTTTCCGTCACTCACCTTGTAGACAACGCCACAGATGGTAGTTCCTGTTTTCCGAGCGGCAGGCAAGCTGCTTCCCACTTTGTTAGCTTCACCTTCCAAAAATGCATTTCTGAAAATAAATAATATTTTAAAAAAATTTAAGAGAAATAGGCGCCTTTAAATACGCATCACATCAAAGCAAAATGCTGCCAAATAATTATACATTTCAATAAAATGAGGCTACAATGTAATACAAAACGATATCTTGTGCAGTGAGGCCACAAATGTTCAACTCCAGATGACACACAGGAATTTTCAAGATCTCTAACAAATGTTACACTTGTTTTGGAGCTGTCCATACTCTTATTTCTGGGAAAGAATTTGCCCAAATATATTTGTTGTGACATTTCTGTTCATTAAAAAAAAAGTTTGAAAATATGTGCCGTTTGGTTTTTATGATGTCTGCTGTTCAGAACAAAAAACTGAATTATATTATAAATCTAGCTAAATTTTACATTCACGAATGAAAAATCTATAACATAACTGAAAACCTTTATCTGAAATGTTCTCAAACAAAACGCAAATGTACCAAACTATCCCGCTCTGTCAAAACACCCTCAGTTTTAAAGACTGTGAATATGTTAATTGTATGATGTCTGAGGTGCTGAACTTTTGTCCATTTGTTTTTTCTTGCATAGAAAGCCTCATTTCCCAGGTGTTGTAAACGTGTTACAGGCTCTGACAAACGGTCCGCATCAACAGGAGTACAACAGATCTGTCACTATGGCAACGTCTCTAACTATACTAAATCTACATGAATGAGTGGATTATTTTACTGGAACTATTAGTATGATTTTGAAGACTTTTATCATTGGACCATTTGGGCTTCACCAGCCCCGTTGGTGCACAACACGATGTTCAGTACAAAAAAACCCACTTTTAAAGCGGATAATTGCACCACCGTGGACAGTACTAACAGCTCACACACACAGAGCGTCATTACGTCTCTCCGGGTTCGGTCCGTTCTCCTCCACAGTGTTCTGTACACACTGACGTTAGCCAACGTAAGTTTAACGTTGCCGTACTCGGCTAGCGGTATCTACGCAGATAGCGCTATATGGCTGCATATCTCGGTAAGAGAAGCGTTTCTCTGTTATACTAGTATTCCGTGTAATGCACAGGTAACATCATACCGGATAAACGTCAACACGTGTAATATTAGCTTGGTAGGTGAAACGTGCATGTGAATCCTGGCGTGTGGGAAATGCCTGAGTCATTGTATGGAAGCCTAGCATCATTAAGAAAACGGCGTCAAAAACACGTTTGTTCTACGCGACGTCCTAATAAAAGGAGTCACAACTCATTCAACGCAGTAATGTAGTTATTCTGAGCTGTTTTTTATCCATTGAAAAGCGCTTACCTCTTGCAGTTTTCGAAACTGAAACCCCCGACCGGTGGCTGGCTTACTACCAATGTCGCCATCTTGGTGAATTGCGGATTGTGTTTCCCGGAAGTAGAGGAAGCGGCTCTTTGGGCTGCTGCTTCTTCTTCTTCTTCTTTGGGGGGTTTACGGCAGCCGGCATCCGCTATGCTGCATTGCTGGCCCCCTCTGGAACTAGTATGTCATCTGTATTGTAGATCCCTTTTAACTAGACCAAATACTATTGTATTCTCTTTCCATACTCTAGAATACTTGTTATTGCTGTATCTAACCAAATTTTCTTGACTTCATAGCTTCTCTTTCTGACTTTTGGCTGCTGCAGGACATTGGCAGTAGATGCTGTACTCTCTGGCTGGCCAACTCTCATCCTGGTCTACTTTTCCTGCTCCCTCCTGTCTCCTCACTCTGCTCGCTGTACTGCTCAATCAGCTATGAATGGAAAAGGTGTTCCCTTTTTTCTCTTGTTCCCAATGTTGCCACTCCTGGTTTAATTAAAAAAAAAAAAAAAAAAAATTCCCCCTTCAGATTTAGATAGTTCTATGTTTACGTCTATGTCTCTCTTTTTAACGGCTTCCTTTGTCATCTTGTCCACCTCTCTGTTCCTCTGAGTGGTCTATAGAGGTAAAGGCAAGAGGGAGATCAAAATGTAGGGGAAAAAAGTGATAGGTTGAAATAAACAATTACCAAATCTCATGATTATTTATGAAAAAAAATATGTCTCTAAGTCCCCCAAACCTAAAGGGTACTCTTAAGTCTTTAAGTCTTGGGGACTTAAGGGTACCCTTTTAGTCCCCCAGACAGTGAAGAATACATATCAACTGCAATAAAAAATACTGAAATTTACTTTTACTTGTTTTACAAAAAAAATGGAATATGCCCATTTTTTTAATGTAAAAATAAAAAAGTAGAGATGATAAAGATGATATTACTTTAATCAATGCTATAACGAAAAGAACCCAAAGGGGTTTTACACATGCATATACTGTAGTTTTATTGTAGTGCAACAAGAGGATAGTAAGACTTTGAATGACATTAATATTATATATAGTTATTTGTAAGGTATATACAGACAGGCACAATGTTTAGGAAATTAATTTGGATTCCTAACAAACAACTAACAAATTACCTCTATAGGGCGCTACAGTACCACTACAGGTAAGTGAGAATGTTCTAATTTGCTTGTACTTTGGGTGAACAAACCCATCCATAGTGCTGGAGGTCCTCTGAAAGAAAGTTTGTGTCTTGTTCTATTCTTTAAGCATTTGAGATTTAAACCTTATTTTTATTCCATTATTATGTATACAAATAAACACATGAATTCAGCAGCATAGCACGAGGATGATGTTATAGAGTAATCACAAAGCAAAAGCAAAGAAATCTCAATGAACCAAGCCAATTTCATTTTCTTTAAGTATTAAATAAATATGAACTTGGCTGTATTGATGCGATAAACACATAAAGTTTACCCTTACCTAATTTACTGGGACTACTTTTTTGGCTAAGTTATTCTATCCTGGAAAATCAGATTGTGCTTTGGCCCAATAGAAGGTCTCCTCTTGGCCTGTAACAGTGTATTTTTAATCATGGTACCATGTTTTGTCCTTGAACAGGACGGATGCCAACCTGATGCCAGCTGGATGTCAAGGTCGACTAGGAAATGGGATCCCGTGAGGTGGACAAGATCAGATAGTGCACCTCCACAACAAGATGAGTGCATTATGTTGATTAAGCCTTTTATTAAAGCAGAGTGGCCAAAACAGGTGGTTGAAGGTGTAATCGGTGGGATCTCAGTGACCGATAACAAAGGTTTAATGTGCTCTGACTTTAACCTGCAGGAAGTGTGTCTGTTTTTCTCATCATACACTTCCATCATGTTCCAATACATTACCATGGACTAAATAACTGGCTTCATGTATCACAGTATGTGTATTACTAAAGGGCGTGTTACTATGTGTTGTGATGACTAGAGTTTTGACTAAAGTTTGTGTTCATGATGCACCTATCAACCTCAGCATGAGTGACCTCTTCATCCCTACAGAATTCAAGTTTTGTAGCCAGGCATTGCTTAAAGCCACAGTCCTTCATTTAAAATTCTATTCTAAACAACGAAGGTTTCAATAATACAACACATATCAGGCTGAAGTTTTAGGGGAAATTATACATTTGACATGTAAAGCAATGTAATGGTCCCCTCATAAAAAAAACATGGTGCCTTGAGTTTTAATACTTCAATAATATCAATTAAATAGAAGCATCGTAATATCATGAAGGGTTGATGCCAGAAACAGAGGGCGCTGTATACTGTATGTATAATGTAACACTTATAATCAATATTTTTACATTAACAAAGCGATCACATGAGTGGTGGCCAGAAACATTTTGGAATATTATTTCATTGTAAATATCTTTGCTGAAATTCAGAGCAATACATCGGGGATAATCTCATGTATTAGACATTGATCAAAGCTAAATGCCTCCGTACGCTAACACATGCAAACTATCACAGAGACAGTGAGACTTCACTCCCAGCTGCGTTTGGCATGGAGCATCTCAATGAGCAGGTTGTTGCACGGCACCTCACTGCTCAGGTGTTTGCAGTACAGGTAGTCTTCGGCGAGAGCGCTGAGAGAGCGCAACTCGGACAGACAGAGCAGCAGATGAGCAAAGCGTCCGAGAAGGTGAGAAGAGGTGCACAGCGTGTACTCCAGCAGAGCGCCTTCAGCCTGCTCCTGCATGCTCTCTATGAACTGGTGGTCCTCAAGCTGCTTCACATCTGGTCAGTGGGACGAAGGGAAAGAGACAGCATATGAATGTGCATAGAGCAGAGGTTGTCAAACATCATGGAGTGGAGAGAACTGCAGAAGTACTACACGTGGTTAACAGTTCTTCTTCTTCTTTCTCTAACTGGGATTATTGATTATTGTTAATTTAATAATAACAAAGTTTTTTTTTACCTATTTGTTGAAACAAATAGCCTGCTGTCTCCGTCACTTGTTGAATCTCAACCACTTGGTATCACATTGTCATTGACTTTGTACACAAGTTCGGTACTGCAAAAGGTACAGTTCCTTAAATGATTCCTTATTATAATACTGCATAACTTTACGGTTTCTCAATATACTACATGACTTGCCCTACATTCAACGTATGCTGTGGTTTTTCAGAAACCGACAATTTCAATTCAATTCAATTCAGTTTATTTTGTATAGCCCAAAATCACAAATCACACATTTGCCTCAGAGGGCTTTACAATCTGTACACATGCAACACCCTCTGTCCCGGAACCCTCACATCGGCACAGGAAAAACTCCCCTAAAAAAAACCTTCAACAAGGAGAAAAAAGGAAGAAACCTATGGGAGAACGACAGAGGAGGGATCCTTCTCCCAGGATGGACAGAATGCAATAGATGACTTTTTTTTCTAGTTACTGGGCTGGAAAGGTACCTCAGCTAAAAACACACTTATGCACTAATTCAACAAGAATCCATAAATTCTGTGTTTTTAGCTAATATAAAGCATTATAAATAAAAGCATCAGCTGTCACTAACCTGGGTTGAAGAGGATGATGAACTTGATGCAGGCAAACTCTTGGCGGTCCACCTTTATGATGTGGAGCTTCTCAACCAGCTCCTGTCCTCTCTGGACTAGGTCGGCCACAGTGAGACCAGCGTGGGAGGCTACGTCGGACAGCTCCATCTGACCCAAAGAGCACACGTACTGACATCAGCAACAGTCACAGATGTCTCTCAGTACTGCACAACTTTCATATTCATGTGTCATACCTCATTTCTGGCAAGTAAATGTTTAAGGCTTTTTTTCGCAACTCTCAAATGTACACACTTTATTTAGACTCCAAAGCTCAAATCTGCCCACAAAGTATTGGCCCTGTTTCATGTTTTTGACAGAATACAGTCAGGAATTAGTACGTCAATGTTGGAGAATGTGTGGTCTCATGAATGCTCATCATTCCCAAATCATCTGGTCATGTGAAAAGATTAATGGGGGCTACACACTACACAAGAATCAAACCGGTTTTGGGCCTGATTGCCCCGTTCCGACAATGGTCAGTAGAGCTCAGATTTTAGGAGGTTTCTAGAGATTTCTTGCCATATTTTCATGTGGTGTTAGGTGAATTAAGAGTCCTTTGCCAACATTTGGTATCTTGGCAAAAAAGAAGTTGTATTAAGAAGCGACTTGTAAACAAATAACTAAAAAGTGGTAAAACACAGAACCTCCAGGACTTAAAAACAATGAATGGATACAGTAAGGATGGAAGTCAGATGTTTTCCCTGAGAAACAAAAGAGGACTTCCTTCCAGGAAAAGGGAGCCATCTGTTTGTTTGTGTTCTACTCCATACTATTCTATGTCCCCTGACTTCCAGGTTTGCTCTTGTCATAATTACTACATCCACTAGAGGTCGCCTCCTAAGTTAATGTAAATAGTGGTAAATTGTAAATGGACTTGAACTTGTGCAGCGCTTTTCTACTCCTACAACCACTCAAAGCGCTATTTTTTTACTCCTTTTACTTGTTTGTAATATATATTTTTTTATTGTTACAAATTAAAATAATAAAAAAGAGAGAGAGAAGTCTGAGATGCTTTACCTCCTGCCCAGTGACCAGGAGCAGGCGGCCCTCTTTTCCATACAGGACCTGTCTGGAGATGATGTCCAGGAGCAACAGGTCACTCCAGCAGCTGTGCAGCAGCTTCATCTGGTCATTCACCTGGGAGCAGAAAGAAGGCATTAAAACCATTCAAGTACCGGTTTTATCCAGCGCATCACTTTACACACACACACTTCAAATCACTGTATCAGCTATCAAGGTACGCTATAGAGATATTCATCACAGCAACAGACAGAAGCAGTCAGAAGATCTCACCTTAAGTTGTTTGAAGAAGACAGATGTGCGAGCCCACTCCACGATGGAGAACAGCGTCTGGTCGGCCATGAGGCACATCAGGCCGAATGTGCTGGGGCTCCCGGGTTTCTCACAGCCCACATGCTCCTGCAGGAGACGGGCAGTGATTTTACTCTGCAGCTGGAGCTCGTCTGGATCACAGCGCACAAACTCCATCACTAGCTGTGGCATCCTTGGACCGCGTGGAGAGAGAGGTCTCGAGTATGGCTCGTCTGAGTCGAGTCCTGAGATGTTGGCTTGCTCTGACTTGATGGTCCAGTTTGAGGAGGAGGCACACTGGTACTGGTTGACACAGGGTGAGTCGGATGGCAGGAGTGAACCCAGTGATGGAGGCTGGTAGCTGATACGATGGTTCTGTGCAGTGGGTATTGGGCTGAAGTGAAGGATGGGAACTGGATGAAGGCCACCGGTAAAGGTCAAGTCTCTTTGCTGGGTTGAGGAGCCCATTGGTGGTCTGCTGTCTATTCTGAATCCGCTAGCCTGAATCAAAGCCTTTCTCTGCTGCTTGAGGGCGCGATCACGCTTGTACATGGGGCCGAACTTGTTCCTGCCACCTCGTATTCGATCTGCACGAACAGCTGATGGAATGAGATTTGTTTAGAGCAGTTTTTCAAGACGATCTTCGCTGAGATGTTCACATATTCTAACGGACAGATTACCCCTTAGATTGCTCATTCATTTGGGTTTAACAACATTATGATTGACATTCTTTATAGTCCTCATCTTTAGGACCCACTGAAAAAAAAACTATGCGCTAGCATAATTAAAAGCCCCCAAGTTCTCAGACATGGGCTCATTGCGAATTACACAGACTTTGCACTAGAGAGCAGGCAGGGTAAAATCAGTTTGATGTCTGGTTTAACTACTTCATTTGCATTCACACATACAGCTCCTCCAGTTATTGTACAAATAAGTTCAGGGTTGCAGTACTTGTGTGAAAGTGGATCTAGTGTCTTCTTTTGTCACAATATTAACTTTACATTCAAGTAGCTACCAATTTCAGTCACAAGAGGCATAACCTTGAACTTACTGGCTCCTTATTGGGTCCTATTTAGTCTAAATATAAATAATCATATTAATACAGGTGAAGTACAGGGGAAGAAGACAAAAGGCGTAAGGGGCTAACAACATTTTGTCTGAGAGGGATGGAAATGAATAACACTGCAACACAAGGATTTTAGTACCTATTAAATAATTACAGGGTACAGTAATGTTTTCATCACACAATAACATGAGTGCCATATTTCAAAAACTATGATACGTATAAATGAAAAGAAAAGAAAACACTTTGGGAAATTACATTGTAAAGTTTTTTTAGATATGTGATGAATATTTTTATTATTATTTTATATTAATAAAGTATGAATTATTATTGCTGCTTGGGAGCAAGAGTGCACCAAATAGCTATTATAGTTACTTGTATGTTAAATTCTTTGAGAAAAGTGTAGGAATCCATCTGACGATATCTCATATCACCAGATCATAAACAGTTTGTTACTGATACTATATATATATATATATATATATATATATATATATATATATATATATATATGTAATCTTGAATGTCACTGGCAGGCTTATACACAATTACCCTATGAGTCTGTTCCTAGTCACGTAGGAGACAGCGAGTAAAACATGACGCACAGCAAATCATGAAAGCACCTGTTATTTAACTATATTTCCATTCAGGGAAAATAAACCTTAAAAATGTAAACTTTATATTGTTGCTTTTGTCTACAAATACATATTCTCACTGTATATAATTTGAATGTATAGATATCACCATGACACTTCCCCAGTTGATTACTCACATTAAGACAATATTTTTTGTATTACAAGTTTCTGAAAATGTATGTGTAAATATGCAAATCATTCATTACCTTATGAATAAATGAAATACATGTGCCAAATTTTCTTAAATTTACAAAACAGAAATCTGAACATTAAATAAAACCAGGTTCAAAATTATTCATTTTGTTGACATATTAGAGTCAAACGTCTTTACAGAGGGGACTTTGTATATCTCCATAAATCTGAAAATACTGTCAACAGCCATAAAAAACAAAAATCAATTTTCGACATGTTTTTAGGAATACAATGTTCTTTTAATCTATCTATGAATGGTATAATAACAAACCACTCTGTAAAAGAGTATTTTGCCTGAAATGTCTCGCCTATAATGACACATGAGAAATTCTTCATTTGTATTCATTAACATCACAGAACATCGTAGCAGATCGCTGGAAGGAACTAGACCTGTGATTCGGGCCGTAATAATGCATGAATGCACATAAACCTGTGGGTCTGTTCAGTAACATTGCGTCTGATCTGCGAGCTTGTTATATGCCAACAGATGGTTGGTGCATTAAGTTTAATACATTAAAACTCTACTTCCAATTATAAATAGTATGGTCATTATTTTTGGTGTTGTTACAAAGAAATTGCACCTCACATCCATGAAATGTCTTTTAAGGATGAGATGATACGCTTTAATCTTTTTTTTAATTTAATTAAAATTAAAATTAATCCCTCTAATAGGTGGTAGTGGGCTACTTTTCTTTCTGAATGCATTTCCATGTCGTCTCTCTAGGCCGTGGGAAGCAGGTATATTTGGATATTTTAAATATGCCAGTGGCATTAGAAACAATATGCACAATACGAGGTTTTCCCTTCATTCATTTCCTAACACAGATGGATGAAGAGCCGCACTCCTTACCTTCCAGCCTCATGCCGACATGAAGACACTTTTGAAATCTGCAGAACGGACACCGCCTCCTCTGAGTTACATCAATCCTGCACTGCTGGTTCTCTGCACAGATGTACTTCTTGTTGTTCTGGACTGTTCTTTTGAAAAAACCCTGCGAGGGGTTGAAGAAGAGGAAAGGATCCACATGAGGAAGGCAGTTCTGTTCTTTATAGCTGTGCATAATATAACTGCAACTGTTTAATAAGCATTTAAAAAATAAGTAAATGTACCTTGCAGCTCTCACAGGTGAGCAGACCGTAGTGGTAACCAGATACTTTATCTCCACACACTGGACACAGCTCCTCCAGACCCACACCATCTCTGAACTCCATTCTGAAGGAAGACGCACGGAGCAACACTGAACTTTAATCACATCACATTTACAAAATGAGGAGTGTTTAGAAGAAAAAAACTATACGACCATATCGTACCCATCGTCTCGTGACTGACCTACCTGTTCATTCAGGGTTCGGCCTTCTTAAGTCCTGTGACTGTTAGTAGACTGAAATCAAAGTTGGTGTGAATATTCTTCCAGCTGCGGAGCATAAACGTGAAGTGGAGTGATGTGACCGTCACAGGAGGGACTCTCCATGGTCCTGATCCCGAGGCTGGTCCGAGGAACTGACCCGGTCGGAAGCTGCAGCCAATGAGTTCTCATCTCATCACTGACTCACCTGTTCCTGTGTTTATATATACAACATGCCTTCATAGCTTTTTTTTCTTTTTTTTTCGATGACGAGGTTTGTTGTTCGTTTTCTTACATTGCACAAAGACAGATATTCAATAGCGAAATTCAAAAGACAACAATACTAAACAGAACAAATAGTATTAAGAGCTGTTTTCCAGTCGCTCAAATATGAAGATTTCCTGCTTTTCACTGTTTGTTTGTTTTAAAGCATCATATTAAGCGGGATACCTTTGGGATTTGGACTGACAAAGCACGTTATTTACAGATATCCCGTTGCAATTTGAGAAACGTCCAGTGTGATTGCAAAATTAGCAAAGACATTGGCAGTACAGGTACAAATCACCAAAAGGCCTTTGTTTTTTTTAGGTACCTTTAGCTGAGTTAAAACAAAACACAACAATGTTTTTATATCATTTTGATGATGATGCAAATATAATTCATACAGCTAAATACAGCAAGAAGTGATGAGGGGACCTCAATGAAATATGAATATTGAAGTATGTTTTTAGTAATTTAGAAACCTACCTTTACTTAAGGTAAATTATGATGGTGTGTTGGCACAGTTCAGGTTGGAGAGTTAATCAAAAAAAAAATTACAACTGCCCTATGGAGCTCAAGATTTTAAAATGCATCTCCTATTGCAGTGTTACATCCACTTATATAGATAGTGTAACCACTTTTATACTGATTTCTGAAACATTTTCATTTCCATCCATCCATCCATTTTCCGTAACCTGCTTATCCAGTTAAGGGTCGCAGGGGTGCTGGAGCCGATCTCAGCTGTCAAGGGGCGAAGGCAGGGTACACCCTGGACAGGTCGCCAGTCTGTCACAGGGCCATTTTCATTTCCATACTCTCCATTCATTCTCTGTGTAATGTGCTATAACTTTTAAGATAAAAACAAAGAAAAAATGAATGTGATACAAAAATTTTTTTTCCAACTTCCTTAACTTTACTTATATCTCAAAGAAGATTGATTCCATAAAGGGACGCTATATTTTGGTTTTAAAAGGTCCGAGCCATTTTTTCCTTTTGGTCTGGCTGGTCTCCTTTTGTGATAATACATGTATAAAACCTCAACTCTGTAATGCACAATCATGTTATAAACAAAGCTACTTTTCAGGGCAAACTGGCCTATCAGAATATGTACACTACAGTGATGTCACATGAATGTCTAGTTACATCACCATAAATAGGAAAACAAGATGGAAATTGAATCTCAGATTTGTATTCCAATCACACATAACACGATAGTGAATACATGTAACAAATTATATAAATGTACTGACTTTTTATTAATTAAAATAATGGTATTCCATACCAGATCGGCCTATTTTTGCAGAGACCAAATTGAGCTATCTGAGTCAGTATCAGGCTGATATCCAATATCAGTTTCAGAATCGGTGCATCTCTAATCTTTGAACAAGAATATGACATTTTGGTCACCATGCACTCTGACAACCTAGCCTGTACCCAAGCATACTTTCTTTACAATCTAACATGTTTTTGTGAACGCGATCCTGAATGATTCAAGAGAACATTTTGAAAATTTAGAAGAAGATATGCAACCACCAAAACAATGTTACTACGGAAATAAACAAGTCAACCACACAATCAGAAGGCTGGTGAGACAACTGAATCATAAGTCAATCATTTAGGGGTCAAAGCAATCCTGCACTTTCACGATTTGTAGATCTCTGTTAGGAGCTTATTAGAGACGCACTCGTCTGAGGTAATGATAATAACAATTTGACAAGTGCAACTGTGTGATAGTAATTTGACATTAGCTAAGGCTGTCTCTACCTGTCCAATTCATCAAAATGACAACATAAACCACTGTGTTCTCCACAGCACTCTGTCACAAATGTTGTTGAAGTCCATGTGAGGTTCATCAGAACAAAAAGCATACCACACAGAAAAAAACTGGGACACAGTGTAATGCCAACTAAAAACACCTGCTAAGGTAGTAATGCAGCTAAGAGAGACAAATGCCCAGTCTTGGGCAAGACACTTAACCCCAAATTGCTCCTGCAGCCTGTTCCTTGGTGTATGTATGTGTATGAATATTAGTTAGAATCCTGATGGGCAGGTAGAATGGGCAGGTAGTATGGGTATGAATGGGTGAATGATGACATGTAGTGTAAAAGCGCTTTGAGTGCTTGTAGGACTAGAAAAGCTCTATACAAGTACAGTCCATTTACCATTTACCATTAAACAGAAGTGCTGCAATTCCAAACAACAGATTTACAACAGGCAGGGTCCTATACGAGGCTGTTCACCAGCTAGAACGTGACCAAGCTGGTACAGATGAAACATTCTATGTTGATGATGATAGCTTGACACTGCAAATTACGTTTGATTCAACTGATGGACCGGAAGAAGAAAATGATAAATCTTTTGTCACTTTGCAAGTTAGGGCCACTCTAGTTCAAATGAACCTGCTACTTGTTAAGTGTCAAAAAATACATTTAAATAAGTAAAGATCAAGGAACAAATAAGAGCATGCATTAAAATCACAAACCTTGTAGCATAAGGAGGCAGCACAATCAAAACAGTTATGCCATGGTCAAGATGTAGGGCCACCTTGAGGGACAGCCATACACATTGTTATTCCACAATATATCATCCAAGAGGATGTTCGGCCACTGCTGAAGCTACACGCATGCAGGAAAATGGGGCCAATTCAGTAAAGACTTTCACCAGTTAAGCCCCACTGATGATAATCTGTCCCATCAAATCCAAAAAGTACACAGCGATCTATCACCGATGACCTTGTAAAGCTGCCTGAAACCTATTCCAGGATGTGAGAGACCCCGTTGTTTGTCTTGTACATCATATTCCCGTTGTTTTTCTCCCTGTTAAAGGGGTTTTTTAGGGGAGTTTTTCCTGTGCCGATGTGAGGGAAGGACAGAGGATGTCGCATGTGCACAGATTGTAAAGCCCTCTGAGGCAAATTTGTAATTTGTGATTCTGGGCTATACAAAATAAACTGAATTGAATTGAATTGAATTGTTATGAAGGAGTTAAAAGCTGAGCTGGACAGGATGCAGGCATTGGGTGTCATCACTCCTGTCCAGAGCCAAGCGATTGGGTGTCATCTATGGTTGCGACTAACAAAAAGGACAACCAAGAAACCAGGATGCACATTAAGCGCATTTAGCCTCTTAAGTGCAGGTTCCTGCTGAACCAGGTCAGCTCAGTTGGCTACGTCTTTAAAAGTGAAGGGCTCAAAGCAGAACCTTTCAAAACAAAAGCAATCAGTGAAATACAAGAGTCAGCAGATGTCCCAGCTCTATTAAGATTTCTGGTGAAGGTCACCTGACTGCACTGCATGGACTTGGTATGAACAGCAGCAAAATGCTTTTGAAGCACTTATACTCATTATCTTGAGTTGATGCCCCCATCAGCAAAGATCGACATCACACCAGGATGGGGTGAGTGTCAGGTCATTCCATAGTGTGTGGCTCGGACATGAGCTGGAATAGTGGCAAGGATACGTTTGGATCTTTTATACTCCTGTGCAGGTTTCTCCAGGTGACCTGCAGTGCTGTTTTCGTTACTTGGCCTTTATAGTAGGATCACCTAATGTAAGAACTCACCATTATAATGGAAAACAAAGATCAGAAACAAATTTGATTTGGTCAGTTTACTGGCATGCTGGAATCCTCAGGGGCCCTGTAAGTGGTTATCATAATATAGCTCCTTTCTTTGGGAATATTGACCAGTTAAATGGTTATGCTACAGGGAAATTAATAATACCCTCTATTAATACAGTAACATGTTTAAAGAGGAAATTCATGGTCCCCAGAGGATTCCGCAGTCCTATCAGATGAACAAAAATAACTCTTCATGGACAGCTACTGACATGTTTCAAGTGTGTTTATTTGAATTGCTTTTTAACTGGATATTATTAAAAACTCTTTATTATATCAAAGTGGATAGTGTTACATTTTATGTTTTTATATAGGACGCAGTTATCCTGGATGGAGGCTCGGTTTCTTTATTGTAGCATCAGGTTTGCGTTCCTATCACCACCACTTGTAGTTGCAGAATTTGGACTTGCAAGTATTCATCCACTACCACCGGCTTCTATTTGACCTTTGCTCCCTTTCTAACTACTTTTCATGATCTTTATCTCTGGTATTAAGGTGTTAGAACGGAGTTATGTGAGGGATATCCATGTGCTAAAGTTAATCGGTTATTTTTTTTTGCTGAGCTACTCCATCAACTGCTGAAATATGCCCTGGGGTACACAAACCCCTGGTTGTGAATTACAGATTTAATGGACAGGTTGCCATAAAATATGCTGAGCACATTCATGGTCCTCAGATGATGGACCCGTTTGTTTTATTGATCCTGCAATCTTATTCTAGTGCCACCTTCAAGATAATTTTAGTAACCTCACCTCTAGCAAGACTCTGATCTTCAGTACCCATCAGCATGGGAGTTCTTTCTTAATATTGGGTCCACTTATAGAGCTGAACAGAAACCACCTTCAGGCAATATGTAGCTGCATCGTTGGAACATGTAATCAAAAACTATTCAACACCGAAACGGACAACTCACAGCATCCACTGGGAAGAGTTAGTCATTAATAGTAAATGGGCCGTTCAAGTTTTAAGTTTAGTATTTCTATATCCAGTAGATGGAGCTGTTGTATTAAACAACAAACATGCCCACAACAGTCCAGCTGTAGTTTGATTTTGAGACACATTTTGAGACACTTTATATTTCAACAACTCCTCCCACCTTCCCAGAGAGGCTGCCTTTGTATGATTCTAGTTTGAAACATTTTTGTCTCTATTTGTTACAAACAGGAAACAAGGGGACAGATTGAAGGAGAATGATATGTAACACAGAATGAAACCAGGGATGTTGTGGTAGCATATTTACCCTAGCCAACTAGACTAGATAACCCTGTTTTATTTCTTCTTTTTTAAATATTCTTACTTTGTTGTAATCATTATCGTTAGCTTGTTTATTTCTTTGTCCAAAACCTGAGAAACACACACACACACTCACAGTCACAAGCTACACTTATTTTGCAGATCAAATAGAATATGTAAATCACTGTTCTTAAGCCAGTACGTCGCGACAACTTGCTTATTTATTTTTTAAATGTATTTATCTTATTCACCTTCTCACAGACATTGTACAAATTTACATTACTGATCTTCTCTATTTGATATTCTTTTGAATGCTTTTACTTTTCTGTATTTCTATATTTCAGTCCTGTCGAGTCCATACTGACATCATGTCTTCCTGTCGAGTCCTTCCAGTTCAAAGCCAAAGCAGAAGTTCAAAGTCACTGTAATAGTAGCCACAGAATGACTATTTACCAGTGATTTCAGGGAACTTGCATGATGTTACTACATCTACTGATGTAATCCTTTATTGAATAGACGATATAGACTACACCAGTATATTTATTGACATAAGAACACATGGGTGGAGCAATCTGAAAACTCTGGCTGTGTGTGAACTGAGTGTCAGTTCACTTAAATCCCCAGAACTGTCCAACATCTTTGGTTTTCTAGCCTGCATATTTTCAGATATGAGGTTGCAAAGTTGGGGAAGAAAATGTGTTTTGGTGATTTGGGTGAACTGAACTGTTAAAATTATTGATAACCACCTGGAATCTGAGTCATTGGGTATTGATTAAGATAGCTCATCTCAAAACAGTAAATATGTAACTTCCATAATGGATTGTGAAAATGACAATAAACACTGATGATGTGTCATCCTTTAGATCTTGTGGTAGTAGTGCACTAGACTTTGTCATAGATGTGTTATATTAATAAGTAATAATTTGTACAATACCATTAACAGACATTTGGAGGGAGAATATAAAAAAATAAAATATTGGAGCTATTCAAATTTAACAAACACTGACAATCAAATGTTTGTACCAATTCTATTGTGTACTCTTTAGCATGGGTAGCATGCCTAACACTCCATATTGAACAAACTTGTCTGAAGCAAGAGGTTATCCAATTTAGTTGGCTGTGCAGAGAAATATGCAGCCATCCAATAACAAGAAAGAGATATGGATGAATTAACATGGACATGATTGTTTTTATTTTAATTCTAAAGATATTGCATGGAGATTAAGTTACAGTTATTGTTTTTAACAAAGTCAGTTTTGCTTTATCAACATCTGGTCTTTGTCGTTCAAAGAGAGGTTGTTGATAAATGTAATTCTTCACAATTTTGATTAAAGATCAAGCTTCTTCCACTTCTGATTCCGAGAGACTTGTCAGAAATAGTTAAACATAGGTGGTTTTAAGCATTTGAACAAATCTTTCATTTTTTTGTGGAGGACAGTGTCCCTCTAAAGACTCCCTTGCGTTGTCCAAATGTTTACTTTTCCAACTCCAAATTAATTATGTACTTTTACTTTGTAGACTAAATTCGAAACACCCCGTTACAGTTGTGCCAAACAAACATGGTTTGAAGACATGCAAGATAGCAGCACTAAGTTAACTATTTTAAAAACCTTTACAAGTATGTATTTCTTACTTGTAACAGTTACTACTTACTTGTTGTTCTAAGATTTTTTTGTGGTGTAACCCCATAGTCAGACTTCTAAGAGGTTCATAAAAGTAGGAATAGTGAGGATACAAAGAAGATCAGGCAGCAGTAGATGTTTGAACTTTTGGTCCTTCCAGTGTGGATCCTGATAGGAAAGCTGAGAGCTTGAGCATCTGGATGCAGTTCACAGGCGGCCGGAGCATCTGCTGGGATATGGGGCAGCTTTGCATGATCCGGGAGCTCAGGGTGACTGCAGGCACTTCTGGCAGGAGTTGAGGTAGCCAGGCTGCTCAGGGTTCCTGCAGAAAGTATATCCAAGCTTCCTACTGGAAGTGGCTACAGACAAAGGTGAACGCTCTCCTCCATCTGTTTGACCATGGAATGTAAGCAGAAAGTATGCTGTTTGCAACAGCCAGCATGGTACTAATTTAATATTAAACCATTTTAAATTTCAAAGTTCTCTAGTTTAGCCACCGTTATGACTAGATTTAAAGTTATGGCCTGGGTGTCATACAGGCCGAGTAAGACTTTTCCTTTTAGGATTCTGTCACATATGACTTAACAGAGGCTAACAGAGATACAGAACAGACAACCCAAATCAATCATCCTTTCACTCAACAATAAAGTATTCCAACCTGTTTGGAGTGGGCACATCTTTTCATCTGTATTCCTGTCTCACTCACCAGATCCCTTGGTGTGTGTGTGTGTGTGTGTGTGTGTGTGTGTGTGTGTGTGTGTGTGTGTGTGTGTGTGTGTGTGTGTGTGTGTGTGTGTGTGTGTGTGTGTGTGTGTGTGTGTTATCCATGTGCAAAGACAGGAGGAATCTCAGCTTCTTTCTTCAGCCATTGCACATTCACTGTATGTATTAAGGATATACTATAGAAAGGATGAGGCCTGTTCTGTTATCTTAGAAAACATGCAGCTGAGGTCCAAAGTTTATATACAGTTATAAAGGACATATTAAGTGTGGGGATTATTCATATAGCTGTTTTTGTCTGTTACAAAAAGTTGTTTATATATATATAAACAAAAGCATATAGATATTTACATATACAAGTATATGTTTACAAAAAACAGTCAAATCTAGGTCCTCAGGCCTGGGTTTCAATTTGTAGATTCAAAAGGCTTCCTCTTTGTTCCTTCCTTTGTCATCATTTCGTATGGAAGATGGGATGATCATTCAACCTGGTGTCTAAAGCAGTGATACAGGAGATCGTTCATGCACGGTGCTTTCAGACTTTTCAACTCTACCTATTGCACATCCAGAAAAATTTAATAACACTGTAGTATGGATGGGTTACTGTTATGGAAGTCCAGACAGTGTATAGCCATAGTGTAGTTTACACTCCCTGTGTGAATGGCATATTTGTGTTCTGTCAGCCTGTCCAACAGATGTCTTTTTGTGCTTCTAATGTAGTAGACGTGGCAACTGGGACATTCTAGCCTAGAAATCAAAATTGAGGTTTTACAGGTAATTAAAGGATTAATGCTGAACTCCTTCTAGAATGTAAAATCCATAAATATTTGGGTCTGGTTTACACTGGTGCACTGGTTACAATAGTTACACTTTGCGGATCCTTTGGGTTTTGGACCCAACCAAGTTTGTTGGGTGTTAGGTTGTTGATGGCTGTGTACCAGTTTGTCTTGTAGTCTGGCAACTCCTAAACTGTTTATTGGTGGTTCAGGGAAGATCTGACAGAGTATAACATCACTCTCAATGATCCGAATTCCTATATATCTGTTTGATGATATCTGCTATTGTACTGTATGCAGTAACTATTTTTGTTTGTTTGGGAACATTTCTTTGTAGTCATTTAGTATATAGTATAGTATGTCTGTCCAGATGTTTGTTCAGGTATATTTTTTCTGTAGGGAAGTATTTCTATATCACCATTCCTAAAAGCGTGTCACCATTTCCTTGGATTTGGCCTAAAACTCAAATTCTTCTCAGTCATTGGATCTGGCCATAAGGCCCACATTCTCTCTGAGCCACTTGGGATGGAAGGTTCTGGCATGTAGTATGGTTTTTCTGTCTTTTGGTTTCCTAAATATAGATGTATGTTGAGTGCCTTTATTGTCTTTAAAGATTTTAAGATCTAAAAAATGTATGCTCTCCTTGCTGTAATCCAGATACATATATAGGTTAGGGTTAATAACATTCCAAAAGCTCTGCCTCTGGGTCTGTTCTGGGTTTATTCGTTGACAATGAAGTTTACACAAAAGCCTCAGGGAGGACATACTGTAGTTTTAACAGACAGACAGACAGACAGACAGACAGACAGACAGATAGATAGATAGATAGATAGATATTTTATGTTGTAGTTTGTTGATCTCCAATGCCAAAGAAGACAAGTTGGGAGTGAGAAGGTATGGTACTTGAGAGGCATCAAGATCAGGCTGTAATGTATATTGAATTTGTAAGATGTCAGGCTTTGAATAAATCACTGTATCATCTGTATATTGTTAATATGACAATTAGAACAGGTTTGTTGGAGATCCATCCATCCATTTTCCGTAACCTGCTTATCCAGTTAAGGGTCGCAGGGGTGCTGGAGCCGATCTCAGCTGTCAATGGGTGAAGGCAGGGTACACCCTGGACAGTTCACCAGTCTGTCGCAGGGCTGACATATAGAGACAAACAACCATTCACACTCACATCCACACCTACGGGCAATGCACCTACGAGTCTTCAGTGCACCTAAGCTGCATGTCTTTGGACTGTGGGAGGAAGCCGGAGAACCCGGAGAGAACCCATGCTGACACAGGGAGAACATGCAAACTCCACACAGAAGGTTGTCCAGCCCGGGAAATGAACCCGGGCCCCTCTTGCTGTGAGGCGACAGTGCTAACCACTACACCACCGTGCAGCCCTTGTTGGAGATCATTAATAAATAAAGAGAACAACAACGACCCTAGAAACGAACCTTTAGGTACACTTTTTCCTAGATCATAAGATCGTACTGATTCCCCTCACACACTGAAACCAGATTGGTATGGAGATAGGATGTAAGAGTCATTAAATTAATGAGATAGTTGATAAAAATTGCATTGTTCTTATACTTTTACTATACTGTTAAAATTAGAAATGGACAGGGGTTGAAGATAAACGAGCCGGAACAGATCCGATCCTTACTACCAGCTGATGCCATCGAGATACTCACTCAACAAATAAGGAGTAATGTCACAACCATGGTAATTTTCCCCCTGACCATGGGGGGACATTACTGTATTATTGAGTGACCTGTATTTTTAGGTCTGGAGAGGAAAAATTAAAAAAAGTATTTGTGGGCAGTGATAAATAAAACATACGTTAACACTGAATGAGTATTCCTGTGTTAATTATTATCTATTAATAGTATTTTGTATAACCAAACCTTTGGAGTGGTGGTATGTAACAGTTTGGCTTTATATTTGGTATATTTTCTGATATGTGCAAAATATGGCCTACAGCTAGGGCTAAAGCTGACCTCTGTGATTCATCATCATCTTTAGTTTTCAACATATACTACATTGTTATGGACGCAGTCCTGTTCAAAAAGCTAATTTTTTCCAGACAGCAAAGAAAGGTCAAGAATGAAAGTCAAATATCATTACGAATTGTCCTCTGGGGACCAGGAATATTAGTATCTAGTTTATATCAAGTTTTCAAGATCTCCTGGACTAAGCCAAACTGTTGGATAGTATGTTGGATAATATGTTGGTCATTCATTATCCAACATATTCATTTTAACTGGTTCATAAGCAAATTATATTGGTTGGTAAAGACTGTATAATGGGACACATACAAATAATTGTGTATTTATGTGTTGTAACACAAATCATTCCCCATTTTCCTTACCTCTCTGAATTAACAGGTGGCATTTTCCCATAGCTCTGTTTTGTAATATTTTCATTTCAAAGGCAAAATCTATGCCTGGAGCAGCCTGCGTAAGCATCCACTGCGAACATGTCCTTAATGCTTTAATAAGAAGCTAAGTTTGTCTGGGGGACAAGCTCCCATTTATCTCCCTGTGTATCTAACTTGGGATTTCCGCAGTGAAGAACTCTGTTTAAGAAGCACCTTAGTCGGATTTAGAGGAGAAAATATGAACCATGTGTATTTAGACTGAGGAGCACAGTGCAATCCAACGTTGACCGTTTGTTCCCATGTTTACGTGTCCTCTGGATTGTGTTTTTTGGTCTGGAGTCAGAGTACCTTGGATGATCTGTGATAGTTTAGGGATTATATAGTGTCAGAAACTCATCACATTCATATAACCTAAAACGTGAAAGCCAATGCTGATGGTTAAAAAATACAAGTTAAGTTGATTTTCTGTCATAAGTCCAACAAACGGCATTGGTGCAGGATCGATTGGTAAAGAATTGGTAACCATAACAGTAACCTCCTGATCCCCTTTACTGTTTCAACCAAGGAAGAGGATGAATTGATCATCACAATCACCTGCCTTTAATCAGGGCATTTATCTGTATCCTACAAGTTCACATTGGAAGATTCTATTGCATACAATGTATGTCCAGTACCAGTGTTAGAGGTAGTGTGGCCTTTATTTCTTATCTGATCACTTATATATTTTTTTAACCATAGCTATATCGTTCACTAACATTATTCTAGTGCTCTAGCTGCCTAGCTCTAACCATTTATTTTTACCATTGTTTATTTGCCATAACCACAATAACAATATTTATATATTTTATTGTAGAAATAAAAGAGCTTTAGAAACAATTGGCTGGTGATAGGGTTGAACATGAAGGCTTTATAAATGTAATATGTTTCTGGTATTTGAATTTATTGAATTAAAAAAAAATGTATACAATATAAATTACACAAAAATCCAGGTAAAGAGTTCATTTAAAAAATATAGTTTGTAGTGTACATGCAGTTTAACCATTTATTTTTTTGGTACAGATATTGAGGAATACTCATAATTTGTGTTTTCTTACTCATTGTTTCTATTCTATTCTCTTATTACTTGAAGCATTTTCTGAACTTGTGTACAAGAAACTGCAATGGCCATTTTCTTCTTGAAGCAGGTGGCATGATGGATGCAAAATCACTGTTTTGTCAAGAATATTCCAACCCTCAGGGCATTTTGGGCTAATGGTGATGCTAGAATAAAGGTCACAGGGTCACAATAATCATTATATGTCATAAATATCAATACAAAATGTCATGGTAATGACAATTCAATACTTTTTGGAGAGACAAACACGGCTACCAACATAATAATCTGATGATGATGAAAAAGTCATTGTTCAGATTTACATCACATCATCAAATTATGATTTATATGAGTAACTAATTGAATACTCCCTTAAAACGATTTTTAACTAAATCAGTTAATTCAAGTTTTGAAGGAATATCATAAGTTGACTTTAGCAGTTACAAGTTCCATCTTTTTACAGTGAACATGTTTCACTCTTCCAAGCCTTAATGTTTATAAGAAAACCTTTCCTCCTCTAGAGCCTGGTACTTATTCCCAAACTAATAACAAACCAATCAATACTTGGGGTACATCCCAAGTCTCGTCTCCTCTCTCCTCGATCCTCGCTTGAACCGGAAGTTGTTCTGCGCCGCCATATTGACAGCCGTCCCAAAGCTCTTATTTCGGCACAGAGGAGCGAGGATCGAGGAGCGAGGAGGGATCTCCGAGGAGCCATGAGCGAGGATGCACGAGATCATCCTTTCAGGAAGTGTTGTGAGGGCCGACACGCCCCCTCATTGTTCATCTGTTATCTGATTGGACGCTGCAGCCGATCGTACTGATCTGATATTCAATTCAATTCAATTCAGTTTATTTTGTATAGCCCAGAATCACAAATTACAAATTTGCCTCAGAGGGCTTTACAATCTGTACACATGTGACATCCTCTGTCCTTCCCTCACATCGGCACAGGAAAAACTCCCCTAAAAACCCCTTTAACAGGGAGAAAAAAGGAAGAAACCTATGGAAGAACGACAGAGGAGGGATCCTTCTCCCAGGACGGACAGAATGCAATAGATGTCATGTGTACAGAATGAACAGCATAACAGAGATACAACACATTCAATGTATATGACATAAATGATTCATATAATAAGACTACTTATAATAACAGCAGCAATTATTACAGTAGAATTAGAATTATGAAAATAGGGATAGTAATGTGATTAATAATAATAATCGAAGTAGCAGTGGGTGTCAGTCGGCTCACAGCAGGAGGCACGACTACGGTCCAGGTACCACAACGATTCATGGAAACCTGCAGAGCGAGAAAGCAAAAGGGCTTCAGGGTGGAAGTAAAGCTAAAATGCTTAATGGTACAGGTAATAGTAATAGTAATGTGACTAGTAATAATAATGGTGGTAGCAGTCGGTGTCAGCAGGGCCGTAGCAGGATGCACGACCACGGTCCAGGTACAGCCACGATTTATAGAAGCCTGCGAAGCGAGAAAGCACAAAGACTCCAGGGTAGAAGCAAGTCAATAAGCGTAATAGTACAGGCAATAATAATAGTAATGTGACTAATAATGATAGTGGTAGTAGTAGTGGGTGTCAGCAGGGCCTCAGTAGATGACAGTCCAAATATAACCCCGATTCCTGGGAACCTGCGAGGCGAGAAAGCACAAGAACTCCGGGGAAGAAGCAAAATCAGTAATGTGCATAAATAGGAGATTAATACATAAAGATGGAGGGAGAGAAAAGGAGAGAGGAGCTCAGCGTATCCTAGGTAGTCCCCGGCTGTCTAGGCATATAGCAGCATATCTAGGGGCTGGACCAAGGCGAACCTGAACCAGCCCTAACTATAAGCGCTATCAAAAAGGAAGGTCTTAAGCCTGCTCTTAAAAGTGGTGAGTGTGTCTGCCCCCCGGACTGAAACTGGAACCTGGTTCCACAGAAGAGGAGCCTGATAACTGAAGGCTCTGGATCCCATCCTACTTTTATATACTCTAGGAACCACAAGTAACCCTGCATTGATTGAGCGCAGCTTTCTAGTTGGATAATATGGAACTATAAGTTCCTTAAGATAAGACGGTGCCTTGCCAGTTAGAGCTTTGTAGGTAAGTAAAAGAATTTTAAATTCTATTCTTGATTTAACAGGGAGCCAGTGCAGAGAAGCTAATACTGGAGTAATATGATCTCTTTTCTTAGTTTTTGTTAGAACACGTGCTGCAGCATTCTGGATCAACTGTAAAGATCTAAGAGACCTATTAGAGCAGCCTGATAATAAGCAGTTACAGTAATCTAGTCTAGAGGTAACAAATGCATGAACTAGTTTTTCTGCATCGCTTTGAGACAGGATTTGCCTGATTTAGCAATGTTACGTAAATGAAAAAAGGCTGTCCTTGAGATCTGTTTTATATAAGAGTTAAAAGACAGATCCTGATCAAAGATAACTCCAAGGTTCTTAACGGTAGTGCTGGATGCTAGAGCAATGCCATCTAGAGAAACTATATCGTTAGATAATTGATTTCGAAGGTGATCTGGGCCTAGTAGGATAACTTCTGTTTTTTCAGAGTTTAACATTAAGAAGTTACAGGTCATCCAGGTTTTTATGTCCGTAAGACATGCTTGAAGTTTAGAGAACTGGTTAGTTTCGTCTGGCTTAATTGATAGATATAACTGGGTATCATCTGCATAACAATGAAAGTTTACTGAGTGTTATATATAAGGTAAATAAAATAGGTCCAAGAACAGACCCCTGTGGAACTCTGTGACTGACCCTGGTTTTCATCGAGCTTTCATTGTTTACATATACAAACTGAGATCGGTCTGATAAATACGACTTAAACCAGCTAAGTGCGGTTCCTTTAATGCCTATTAGATGCTCCAATCTCTGTAATAGGATTTGGTGATCAATGGTATCAAATGCAGCACTAAGGTCTAGCAATACAAGTACAGAGACAAGTCCTTTGTCTGAAGCTATTAGAAGGTCATTGGTAATTTTCACCAGTGCCGTCTCTGTGCTATGATTCACTCTAAATCCTGACTGAAAATCCTCAAATAAACTATTGTTATGCATAAAGTCACAGAGCTGATTTGCTACTGCTTTCTCAAGGATCTTGGAGAGGAACGGAAGGTTAGATATAGGTCATCATCACTGGAGTTTCATACCAGAGTGATGACAGATCACAGATTTAATGGATTAAAGTTAGAAAGAGAGTTAAAGAGTTTGGGTGTCTGTCTGTTTTTTAGCAGAAACATTTACATCATTTATCTTCATTTCCATTCATTCATATGAGGCTAATAGTTCCTGAGTGTCGGGTTGATGAGTTATGTAATTACAATTTACCCCGAAACATTGAGCCTAATAAATTAATTCCATCGTTTAAGAGAAAACATAATCATATTCTGGATTATTTAATAATGACATCACAATCCGAATTTCAAAATATACAGACGTTAATAATTCATAAATAAGACAAACGCATTTCGCCGGTAGAAATCGGTCCTGCACACATGAGCAGGACACAGAACACATTATAAATACACAGAACACATTATAAATACACAGAACACATTATAAATACACAGAACACAGTATGAATACACATAACACAGTATGAATACTAAGAACACAGTATAAATACTAAGAACACAGTATAAATACACAGAACACAGTATGAATACACAGAACACAGTATGAATACACAATGCAGTTTGTTAAACAGGTAACAGGCTGCAGAGATAAATACATTTCTACTCTGGCAGTGATGATGACTTTGTGTCATTATGAATATTAGTACAGTGATGATTACTTTGTTTCTTTATTAATATTAGTACAGTGATGATTACTTTGTGTCATTATGAATATTAGTACAGTGATGATTACTTTGTTTCATTATTAATATTAGTACAGTGATGATTACTTTGTGTCATTATTAATATTAGTACAGTGATGATTACTTTGTGTCTTTATTAATATTAGCACAGTGATGATTACTTTGTTTCATTATTAATATTAGTACAGTGATGATTACTTTGTCATTATGAATATTAGTACAGTGATGATTACTTTGTCATTGTTAATATTATTACAGTGATGATTACTTTGTTTCATTATTAATATTAGTACAGTGATGATTACTTTGTCATTATGAATATTAGTACAGTGATGATTACTTTGTTTCATTATTAATATTAGTACAGTGATGATTACTTTGTGTCATTATTAATATTAGTATAGTGATGATTACTTTGTGTCTTTATTAATATTAGTACAGTGATGATTACTTTGTGTCATTATTAATATTAGTACAGTGATGATTACTTTGTTTCATTATTAATATTAGTACAGTGATGATTACTTTGTCATTGTTAATATTATTACAGTGATGATTACTTTGTTTCATTATTAATATTAGTACAGTGATGATTACTGTGTTTCATTATTAATATTAGTACAGTGATTATGTGTGCAGACATAAAATCAAAAGTCTCTCCAGCTGTTAGAGCCGACTGACAGCTGATCCGCAGTCATCAGAAACAGACGTCGCTTCACGTGACGCTACAGAGGAAAGGACGTCTCATGTCTCTTAAAACACATTTCCTCGTTTCCTCTCTCCTCGCCTGGTTTCCTTGCGTCTCTCCATGCATCCCTGGTGGGCGGGACTAAGACGCAAGGAAAGGACACAAGTGAGGGAATCGAGGAGGCAATTTAAGAGACTTGGGATGTACCCATGGAGCAAATTTAACGCTGGAGCCATGTGATCGCCCGGGAATTCAACCTTCTAATGAGAAGAGACACCAGTGCTTCAGGTGATAAAGCACTTTGGTCTTTGAGAAAGCTTTCATAAAGCAGCATGACATGCATATATCATTAAAAATCTGTAATTACCTCCTCACCTGAAAAGTTATTGAAGGGAAAATGCACAGTAAATGCTATAGCTTACTGCACTGTCGTCAACCTCGTTACACGACTACAAGGAAGTAAGATTGAATATGAACAACATGGCTTGGATTGCATTTTCCTCCACACGCATCAGAGAGAATATTGATATTGAACATTTCTTTAATGCTGTTAATATCATGTTTGGAAACCAAATTACAGTTATTGTTGTTTGAATGACAAAAAACATTGTTGCTTATCATCAATTGCTTGCCCTCTCCTTTCCCATCATGAATAACAATCACTTTAAAATTTGTTCAAACTTCATATGCTTCCTGTGACAAATTAAGCATGAATGGTCAACTGAAGCAATTCAAAAATGAAAATATACAGGAGGTGTTTGCACATGTTGTTTAATAAGAAATGTGTTGAAGATAATACTTTAACTTGTACAGTAATTGTGGTACTTGTGGGTTAATGTGGAGCTGAGAAGAAAAAAGTTTAGCCTCATCAAATGTAAGTTCCATTTATGAGATGGTTTCAGGAATTTTAAAGCTGAATGGATGGATTTTCAGCAGTATCAGAGCAAGCTGACAACACAGCACTGACATATTATCAGTGAGAATGCGTTAGCAAAAAGTGCTAACACACACACACACACCCAGAGGGGGTGATAATTCTCTTTGGCTTCCTCACTATGAGTGACACCTTTCATATTGCACACAATAATTGTATATATTGGTGATATACAATCAAAAAGGCCATCCATCAATCCATATTTGGAAAAGGCACTGTCAATGGCATTGTGTCAGAAACAAACAGAGATACAGACATGGCTGAGACCTATACTATTGTTTGGAACACATTCACGTACCTGGCCTTAGCACATGAGTGTCACTGTTTTGAAACTGGACAACAGGTTGCTGGCAGTGTTGTCTCCAGTAGTCGTTCCTTCCTCCACAAAAGGTCTACATACATAAGCATTCTGGTAAAAGGAAAAAAAAAGCTCTGGCTTGCTGTATTTTTTTAAACCAATCACAATCGTCTTGGGCAGTGCCAAGGATGCAGCGATGGGGGCCTTTGCAAAATAGATAGCAGAGATAACGGAGAGGGAGGAGAATTGATTGCTGAAATCGGCAACTAATGGCAGCCTTATACCCACAGTCTTCATCAGGCCTCCAGACTACAGGCATTGCATTAAAGGGAACACTTTATTGTTGAACATTCAGTCCACAATATCAAATCGACTGTAATACATTTCTATATCTTTTTAAACTGCACCCATGCCTCATTATGGGTGCCTTAGTATTTCAGAATTAGTTAGTGCTCTAGATTTTGACCTGGCTGCTAAGGAATACATGATAAACTTTATTTCAACTCCCATGGTATAAACACCAGTCTGCCTCTCAGTCTGTGCCAGCTGGTGACAAACGTCTTTCAGACTTACCTGAAGCCGCAGGTGACAGAAGGACTAGCCTTTCATATACACTCCTGGCACTCTAGCATGCTGCTAATGTAGCTGCAGACAGGTGTCAGCCATCTTTAATGTTTATGACAGGGCTCCTTTTCCCTGTGTGCTGCTGATGTCATCAGGAGCCTGCTGTTATTAATGAATAATGTCTGGCAGCGGGGGCTTAGGTTTCAGTGAAAGTTCAGGACTAAAATGAGTCCATAGCTTCAAATCATCTCAGCAGAGAAGGAGCTCTTTGTAAAACAATAAACAAATCAGCGTCATAAGTCGGGGAAACAACTCATATTACCATATAACAGGTCCACAGGGGCCTCATGTAATGACAGACTGTAGAATGGGGCCATGACTAAAATATTAGGTTCATATAGAAAGGCATTATTTGCTTCAGAATTGTATTCTTTATAGAAAATACACAGCCATTTAAGTCATTCAAAAATGAAACAGATTTCTTCAGATTTCCGTTGTGTGACTTAAAGTTTTTATGGTATGAGAGGTGTCCCCTCAAGAAGAAGGACAGCATCACTGCTTCGCCAGGAGGAAAGCATGAGGCTTCACTGGAGTGAGAAGCTTTCTTTAGGGGCTGTGGTTGCTCAGATTTGGCTGGCAAAACCCCAGCGCCGGGATTCAAAGCGGGCTCGTGTAGCTCTGGGTCTAAGTTGTGTAACAGCAGCTCCCGGGAGCTAGGTTTTACTCTGACTGACTTTTTATCAAAGCGCTGTCCGCCTTCCAGAGACACTACATGCTCTACTGCCGGCAAAGCAGCCACCTGACGGGGGTGAGGAGGAGGCGTGGTAGTAGTAGTAGTAGTAGTAGTAGTTTTCTAGTTCTGCCAATTTACACCAAATAACAAATTACCAAAATGCACACGGACCATGGATTATATTATTGACAAGCCCTCTGTGCAGCTCTATTTCTTTGTCCCCCCATCCATCCATCCATCCATCTTCCGTAACCGCTTATCCAGTTAAGGGTCGCGGGGGTGCTGGAGCCGATCCCAGCTGTCAATGGGCGAAGGCAGGGTACACCCTGGACAGGTCGCCAGCCTATCACAGGGCAGACATATAGAGACAGACAACCATTCACACTCACATTCACACCTACGGGCAATTTCAGAGTCATCAATTAACCTAAGCTGCATGTCTTTGGACTGTGGGAGGAAGCCGGAGAACCCGGAGAGAACCCACGCTGACACGGGGAGAACATGCAAACTCCACACAGAAGGTTGTCCAGCCCGGGAATTGAACCCGGGCCCCTCTTGCTGTGAGGCGACAGTGCTAACCACTACACCACCGTGCAGCCTTGTCCCCCCATGTTGGACTGAATTCAGACTTCACGTTACTGTGACTCACTATTGCCTCAAAAAGTATGAGTGGTATTACAAAATAGGATGGGCTGGGGCTAGCTGGTTAGCATGCTAATTTCAGATATCTCTGCAACACATACATAGAAGATTTTGACATGATGTCGACACTGTAACCTCTTCACATTCTGTTGATAATAAAGGTTCATTTTTAAAGGTTTTAAAAACCAAAACAAGTCCAGATCCAAACAAGCAATGGCTATAGCTTCAAATGTCATAAATACGAGTAAATTCAATAGATTAAATAATCCTCAAAGTCCACCTTCAAAGAAATGGGCGCTATGCAACATGTTTTAGTTAGTGTTAACTTAAAATGTGGGGGAAAAATAGGACTAGTGAAATTCACACACAGTTTTAGAGAATGCAGTTTGGTTCTTTTTGAAGTCAACCATTTTGTGTACACTTCAAAACAAAAAGGTAAAAGGAGTCCAACAAGAAGAAAAAGAGGGGGTGAAAACCATCAAAGATGGAGAGTGTGCACAACTACCTGCCCTCTGGCAGCCATTCATCTGTCTGAGACACAAACTCAATCTGTGTTTTCTCCAAGGTGAGGAAAAGTATGGCAGTAATGTGACTGAGGGCAACAGGTTACAGAGCAGAGCAGAAAGTGAGTTTGTTTCTAGATCTGCGGAGACCAAGGTGTCAGCCAACTGTCTCAGGGTCGGCCAATAGCAGGTCTGCTTCAGACAGCCCACTTGTCCCGAGGGTAGAGAGCTGTATCGTGCCTGCGTGGCGGCTCGGCCAGATTGACTGCTCTGTTCGCTCACACCTGCAACGTCAGATTACCCTTGGATAAGACACAGAGAAACGCGCATTGTCAAAAGCTGTCTCACAGCTCAGTGCAGCAGGCCCAGAGCGGAGCCCAGGGGGCCTCTAGCAGCAGACACTAGCTATTTATCTCATATTTACACGAGAGTGCCGAGAATGTGGCATGTGTGAGGATTAGCATTCCTGTAAGTGAGATCAAATCTACAGACGTGGAAGAGGCAAAGCTGCCTTCACTCATGTTTAACAATCAAATCTCACCTGTTCTTCACTGCAACGCTCAGCCCTGTATGTTGTTTAAAAAAACTCTCAAATATTCACTTGATCTACAGCAGGTAAAATAAGTATTGAACACGTCACCATTTTTCTCAGTAAATATATTTCTAAAGGTGCTATTGACATGAAATTTCCGCCAGATGTCGGTAACAACCCAAGTAATCCAAAGAAATAAATTCAGAAATGAAGTTATGTGTAATAAAATGGAATGACACAGGGAAAAAGTATTGAACATGCTTACTGAAATTTATTTAATACTTCGCGCAAAAGCCTTGGTTGGTAATGACAGCTTCAAGACGCCTCCTGTATGGAGAAACTAGTCGCATGCATTGCTCAGGTGTGATTTTGGCCCATTCTTCCACACAAACAGTCTTCAAATCTTGAAGGTTCCGTGAGCCTCTTCTATGAACTCTGATCTTTAGGTCTTTCCATAGATTTTCTATTGGGTTCAAGTCAGGTGATTGGCTGGGCCATTCTAGCAGCTTTATTTTATTTCTCTGAAACCAATCGAGAGTTTCCTTGGCTGTGTGTTTGGGATCATTGTCTTGCTGAAATGTCCACCCTTGTTTCATCTTCATCATCCTGGTAGATGGTAGCAGATTTTTATCAAGAATGTCTCGGTACCGTTTACCGTAGATCGCATTGCTCTGACCTTGATCACCAATGTAAGGAATTGCTGAGTTATCTTTGATCAGTATTTGTCCTTTAACTCCCGCATGAAATACATTTCAAGGACCGCCTTACTTTAATTACGCAACATTGCAAAAATCAGGCACTGCTTGTCTCAAAAATAAGCTCTGACTGCTCCCATAAGTCTCTACTCATAAAGACTCTCCAGTTGATCCAGAATGCTGCAGCACGTTCCCTGACAAGAACTAGGAAATAAGATCATATTACTCCAATATTAGCTTTTCTGCAATGTCTAATAGCCTTACCGTAAAAAATTAAGAGTAGAATTAAAGACCTAAATGGTCAGGCTCCATCATACTATAGTAGTGCTAAAGTTTCTTATTGGTAAAATTCTACTAACAGTCTTCGCTGTTTGTTGATCACAAAGCACTTTTTTTATATAATACAGGGTTGCTCTAGAAATACTAAAATGTTTTGAGAAATTCTTAAATACACTGATGTAAGCCCAGCAAGGAGTGCTGTGAGCACGTTTTGTTCCCTTGGCCTCTGAATCACCTGAGAAACGTTTGCGGGTAACAATCAAGGCCAAACGTTGTTGGGCGGCAGGTTTCATCGTGCAGAAAGCCACTGACATCTGTCTCCCTCTGTGCCTTCCACCTGACTGAATTCAAACCATGAGCTGTCTTTGTGTGCTGCCGTGTATGCGCATCAATTTTTTTATGATCAATTGTTTGGCAAAGAGGCAGCTGTTTGTCTTTCATCCAGCAGCTCGTTGGGGCGGAACAAATGGGAGTTATTCCACTCATGCTCACTCACAGCTCATACGGAGGAGGAAGGGATTTGTTACGCGGTGGGTAAATATTGTTGCCGTCTGTCAGTCATGAAACCAGGTTGAGAGGTACGTGAACTGCATGTACTTTTTAAGTGAAGCAGATAGTCCATGTACACCTGCCAGATATAAACTCCAGAAGGGAAATCACACTGCATGGTGTTATTGGATTCAAATCCGAGGTGTAGGAGTTTGCAGAACTGGTCTGGGCCGATGGAAGTGGTGTGTACCTCCAGGTGTGTGTGTGTGTGTGTGTGTGTGTGTGTGTGTGTGTGTGTGTGTGTGTGTGTGTGTGTGTGTGTATAATATTAGTTTAGGGATCAAATGTCTCCAGGGTCAGAATGTGTGGCAACCAAAGGATTAGGCCGAGGGTCAGAGTTTAGACAATACAATTTAGATTAAGTGTAAAGTGTAAAGGTCGATGCAGCTATAACTTTAGTCTACAAAGGATGAGGTGTTAGTTATTAGGTTAACTTAATAATCAATAAGATTTTGTACTTTTAAAATAATATTTAGAAATGATTCTAAATATGATCAGCTTGTAGTTGTCTACAAAGTTGACTATCTCAGATCACAGGTTTTCCACAAGTTTACAAACAAAATACCAGCGTTGCAATAAATTCACATTTCACATGTTGAAAATCGTATTGACCATTAAAGCCTATAGCCCATATAGCTCCATCTAACAACTTTAAGTAGAATGAGTGAATTGGGGATTACAGATTGTGAAAAGGCATATATAATACTATAGTGTTGTGGCTTCTGATGTAGGGTTAGTTAGGGTCAGCGTAACAATTCAGTTTTCAATTCAGTTTATTTTGTATAGCCCAGAATCACAAATTACAAATTTGCCTCAGAGGGCTTTACAATCTGTGCACATGCGACATCCTCTGTCCTTCCCTCACATCGGCACAGGAAAAACTCCCCTAAAAAACCCCTTTAACAGGGAGAAAAAAGGAAGAAACCTATGGGAGAACGACAGAGGAGGGATCCTTCTCCCAGGATGGACAGAATGCAATAGATGTCATGTGTACAGAATGAGCAGCATAACAGTTCTTAGATACAACACATTCAATGTATATGACATAAATGATTCATATAATAAGACTACTTATAATAACAGCAGCAATTATTACAGTAGAATTATAGCCATGAAAATAGGGATAGTAATGTGACTAATAATAATAATCGGCACGACTACGGTCCAGGTACCACAACGATTCATGGAAACCTGCAGAACGAGAAAGCAAAAGGGCTTCAGGGTGGAAGTAAAGCTAAAATGCTTAATGGTACAGGTAATAGTAATAGTAATGTGACTAGTAATAATAATAATAATGGTGGTAGCAGTCGGTGTCAGCAGGGCCGTAGCAGGATGCACATCCACGGTGCAGGTACAGCCACGATTTATAGAAGCCTGCGAAGCGAGAAAGCACAAAGACTCCAGGGTAGAAGCAAGTCAATAAGCGTAATAGTACAGGCAATAATAATAGTAATGTGACTAATAATGATAGTGGTAGTAGTAGTGGGTGTCAGCAGGGCCTCAGTAGGTGGCACGATGACAGTCCAAATATAACCCCGATTCCTGGGAACCTGCGAGGCGAGAAAGCACAAGAACTCCGGGGAAGAAGCAAAATCAGTAATGTGCATAAATAGGAGATTAATACATAAAGAAGGAGGGAGAGAAGAGGAGAGAGGAGCTCAGCGTATCCTAGGTAGTCCCCCGGCTGTCTAGGCATATAGCAGCATATCTAGGGGCTGGACCAAGGCGAACCTGAACCAGCCCTAACTATAAGCGCTATCAAAAAGGAAGGTCTTAAGCCTGCTCTTGAAAGTGGTGAGTGTGTCTGCCCCCCGGACTGAAACTGGAACCTGGTTCCACAGAAGAGGAGCCTGATAACTGAAGGCTCTGGCTCCCATCCTACTTTTATATACTCTAGGAACCACAAGTAACCCTGCATACAATCTATTTGTTTCCAGAGGAGAGAGAAAGGAGAAGGGACTGATGAGTAATGGAGAGCACTCCTCCTTCAGGGTACTCAAGTGCAGTAGATGAGAGGGGAACAAATAAGAAAAAACAACCAGTTCTGAGAAAAAGCAGTTGCTTATCAAGATAGATCTCAGGTTAGGCTTGGAAGAAACGAGGCGCAGCACAAATGTCGAACTGATCTGCTGTCAGAATGATGGAAGAGCCGGCCAGGTGTTGCCTAACATCTCACGCTGTTGCTCACCTCGGGCAAAAACTCTCACCTACTGAATCCTGAGAATTCCCCACCTCTTTTTTTCTCCTCACTCTTTGCAATCTGACTCTCTCCTTACTCGTCGTTTATCTCTGCCATTCTCCTTCCCATCTACCTTTTCTGCTGACTGTTTCATTACATCCAGCTTGTGGCAAGCTTCCCTCAAAAAACATCAACATATCAGGATTTTTGGATTTTTGGATTGTATTGTTGGTCCATCCAAAGCAGCAATCACAACATCTAAGTGGTAAAGCTAATGCAGACTTGTCATACAGTGTGTTCAAACACTCATACTAACATGCTGCGTACTAGTACATACTCAATTAGTATGTGCTGCATACTGTGTACTAAATGAACAATTAAGTATGGCATTACCAGCACACTTTAATACACTCAAACGATACGTCTGCGTCACATCGATCACAACGTTACCGGTCCACACTGCGGTCGAATGAAAATTGTTTATTACAAATGTAAATCAGCATTACCTCTTTCACTAAATATGTGTAATCGTATTTTTAAGTCAAATTTAAATTATTGGTAACATTATCCATGACTATGATGCGTTGTAAAAAAACAAACATTATAATCAGCTTATAACACTGTAAAATAATTTCCAAGTATCATAGTGTATTATAATTCCCATAGTTGTGACAGATTATAATGTTTTTATATGTAATTATTATCACTGTTATAATGCATTAAAATGTGATTATAAGTTATTGTAAGCAGTCATTAATGAATTAATTAACAAGTGTATTTTACAATGTTTTGTGTGTTGTTCTTGCTTTGAAATTATACATATATATATACAGCGGGTAAAATAAGTATTGAACACGTCACCATTTTTCTCAGTAAATATATTTCTAAAGGTGCTATTGACATGAAATTTTCACCAGATGTCGGTAACAACCCAAATAATCCATACATGGGTAAAAGGAAAGAGCTCTCTCAAGACCTTCGCAACCTTATTGTTGCAAAACATACTGATGGCATTGGTTACAGAAGGATTTCTAAACTTCTGAATGTTCCAGTGAGCACTGTTGGGGCCATAATACGGAAGTGGAAAGAACGCCATTTCACCATAAACCGGCCACGACAAGGTGCTCCTCGCAAGATTTCTGACAGAGGAGTGAAAATAATTATCAGAAGAGTTGTCCAAGAGCCAAGGACCACTTGTGGAGAGCTTCAGAAAGACCTGGAATCAGCAGGTACAATTGTTTCAAAGAAAACAATGAGTAATGCACTCAACCGCCGTGGCCTGTATGCACGCTCACCACGCAAGACTCCATTGCTGAAGAAAAAGCATGTTGAAGCTCGTTTAAAGTTTGCTGCACAACATTTAGACAAGCCTGTGAAATACTGGGAGAATATAGTCTGGTCAGATGAGACCAAAATTGAACTCTTTGGATACCATAATACACACCATGTTTGGAGGTCAAATGGTACTGCACATCACCCCAAAAACACCATACCAACAGTGAAGTTTGTAGGTGGGAACATCATGGTGTGGGGCTGTTTTTCAGCATACGGCACTGGCAAACTTCATATAATTGAAGGAAGGATGAATGGAAAAATGTACCGAGACATTCTTGATAAAAATCTGCTGTCATCTACCAGGATGATGAAGATGAAACGAGGGTGGACATTTCAGCAAGACAATGATCCCAAACACACAGCCAAGGAAACTCTCAATTGGTTTCAGAGAAATAAAATTAAGCTGCTAGAATGGCCCAGCCAATCACCTGACTTGAATCCAATAGAAAATCTATGGAAAGAACTAAAGGTCAGAGTTCATAGAAGAGGCTCACGGAACCTTCAAGATTTGAAGACTGTTTGTGTGGAAGAATGGGCCAAAATCACACCTGAGCAACGCATGCGACTAGTTTCTCCATGTCATTACCAACAAAGGCTTTTGTACGAAGTATTAAATAAATCTCCACAAGTGGTCCTTGGCTCTTGTACAACTCTTCTGATAATTATTTTCACTCCTCTGTCAGAAATCTTGCGAGGAGCACCTGTTCGTGGCCGGTTTATGGTGAAATTATGTTCTTTCCACTTCCGGATTATGGCCCCAACCAATGCCATCAGTATGTTTTGCAACAATAAGGTTGCGAAGGTCTTGAGAGAGCTCTTTGCTTTTACCCATCATGAGATGTTTCTTGTGTGACACCTTGGTAATGAGACACCTTTTTATAGGCCATCAGTTGGGACTGAACCAGCTGATATTAATTTGCACTGACAAGGGGCAGGATTGCTTTCTAATTACTGATAGATTTCAGCTGGTGTCTTGGGTTTCCATGCCTTTTTTCACCTCCCTTTCTTCATGTGTTCAATACTTTTTCCCTGTGTCATTCCATTTTATTACACATAACTTAATTTCTGAACTTATTTGTTCGGTTTTCTTTGTATGTATGGATTACTTGGGTTGTTACCGACATCTGGTGAAAAATTCATGTCAATAGCAACTTTAGAAATATATTTATTGAGAAAAATGGTGACGTGTTCAATACTTATTTTACCTGCTGTATATACGTATGCACAATTTTTGTCAGCCATTGCACAGTCTGAAGAGCATTTTGGGACGATTATATGCCAATAGAGCACACGTCTCAAACTCAGAAATTCTTGTTTATCTACTATACATCTGGGCATTTCTCGCATGTACAAAATCCACATGCTATACACCTGCATTTGTTCATTGAACTGTTTCTGATGTATTCAAACAAAAGACGACATTCATTCGAGAGAATGCTTCTTTTTTATTTCACACTTTTGATAAGTTAGCAAATCTAAAATGCCCTCTTGACAATGTCCATATGATCTCAATGGAAAAATAAATAGCAAAGCAATAGTAATTTAAACACTCATTAATCAATGCAAATAACATGATAAATAGCAGAATCAAATAATCAATGAATCAGGATGGGGTTTTTGTACTTGACAATGGTATCATATTGCCTTTTTAAATAGAATTTCTTGATTTATTGTTTACCAGCACGTTGGTGAGAAATAAATAAATTGGTCTATCCTAACATGCAAAATTGAATGTTTCTGAAGAACAGTAATTACATCTAGAACATTATATACATTCTGCAACAGGTATCAATCAGTTGGCTCACTTTTTTTTTTTTTACACCAAAAGAGCTTGGTAGTCGGTTAATATCACATCACCAAAACTACATTTGCCTAATTGTCCCATAAAAAACGTACAACTTACAAACTTATTAAAGAACATATTAAACTATTTTACATACTGAGAAACATGGACCCTAATGTGACACAGTTTGATTTGGACAACATTTTCAGAATGTTATAGCATTATTTAACACTTCCATTGTGAAATCTGTACAAATGTGGACATCCAACAAAATTAACCCGATTGAAATGCAAGATGGAGGCCCACTGCTTCAAACCCACGCAGACAGCGGGTGGCATCGGAGTCTAAGTTTCAAGTTTTCCCTTTTCCTTTGGCTGATGGAGGTCAGTCAGGTATATTTGGTGGATTTGGCCTTGCAGTCACATTTCCCTCCTTACTGATTCACGTCTTACAGGACATGTGTCTTGGGTTTTTGCCGATGGTGGCTCTATGTTCGTGGCCTGGAATTACGGTGTGGTGGGTTGGTTGGTACCAACAGTGATGGTGGGTTCTCAAGAGGAAAAGTAGGAGCTCTGCATGGAGTACAGGCGGTCTATTGGGTTCCCCGCTTGAGCATGCAAGGAACCTACGTCTGGAGTGGCCATGAAGCAGTCACTCAGACTTGTCAGAGAGGTGTCACTGTCCATGTCATGGAAGATGATGTCGGTGCCTGCGGAGAGCAGAGAGGAAACTGTGGAGTCAAACACAACGGCCACGGTAGTGAGCAGCAGCTTTGACACATATATCTCTACTTAAAGCTAGATGCTTTGATATTATTGGCCATGGGGGGACGAAAGAACTGCACAATCAGCTAACAAGACCTGACATATTGTATTACTGCAATATAAAAATGCTGCCTGCTGCATCTTTGTGGCAATGTATTGGACAGTGAGACTCAACCATAAAGTTAATTCCATAAACCACTAACAATGAGTGTTGGGGTTGGAGATAGCTCTCTGTTGGGATGCTTCCTTGTTACTTCATTAAGCAAGCTATTGCTTTTATAAGACGATCATCAGAGATGGCCATGTGAAAATTATAGACACATTCTAAGTTGAATAGTCTTTTATTAATAAATAATAATGTTCAAAAAAAGAATGGGCCTTCCCTGGTTGGCTGCCTGTACTGACGAGGCGGTTGCTATGGAGCAGGGGTTGCTATGGAGCAGGGGTTGCTATGGAATGAAAACTAGTAGCTAGCATATTTATATATATATATATATATATATATATATATATATAACAGACTAGCGTTATATTGATTTTATTATTTGGCTCTTATTTTCATTATCTTTATGTTGCTGTTTATTGTACAACCACTGAAAAACTGTCCAGCGTCAGTAGGATGACTATCGTTTACGAAGCTTGGTTGCTTTTTCCACTCCCCATGTTTCAATTGCCAATAGCTCTGCAGAGAGGTTTCACCTAGGCCACCCACGGCCACAGAATCTCTCTGGTGTCATGACCCCATCAGACAACCTTCTCTTTTTTTTTGGCACTGCATATCGTTTAGCAGGTGTGGGGTTTTTTTCTGAAGATGGGCACTGCTCCATCCACTCCTCCATAGAGCCTTGAATGTTTCCATTTTGTAGCGGGTTTTATCAGCTAACTTTATCTATCCGTGACCTGTTCCTTGTTGGTGGAAGTGTTGAAAGGAAACAAGGAGAATACAGAGAACACATAAAAGAAAGGCCACAGCTATGGCCATTATAGAATGTGGTGCTCACCGTAGGGGTTCATGTGGTCACCCGGCATCTGTGGTGGCGTGAGGCCCTGCTGGAAGGGGTCAGTGTTGTAGCCGCTGTGCTCCATGGAAACAAACTGTTGCTGCTGGTTTTGAGGTAGATGTCCTGAGTAGGAGCTGAGCAGGCCTTCCATAGAACCCGACATCACCTCTGCAACAGTCAGTGGAAACAAGTGTGAGCAGGGTTACAACTCTCAGGAGTAGTGGTCACATACCACATGTGCAAATTGTCTTCCTTTACTTGTTAGGGTATCTCGTCTTCACTGAAACTGTGTAAACCATTTTCGTCCAAACCTCTTGTCCAACTAACAAGCTACAGTAAAGCTACAGTGACGTGAGTCATTCTTTCAGTAACGAGTAGGGTAATTACATTACCGTTACTGTTCCCCCTTTGACATTTGGGAGTTGGCTTGTTCGCTGTCTTACTGGAAGTTAGATGGAGGGTTATTATCAGTTTGGTCTCTCTGCGCTAAGTGGACGGACTAGTCTGGGACATTCTAGCGTGGCACAGGGAGCACCGTAAGAGGAGAAACACATCTCCCAGTTACTCCACAGTTGTTGTTTTCTCTTCTTGTATTAAAATACATTTTGCTGGATTTACAATGGGTACACCTACAGCATTCACTGAGTTGTTAAGACTTGGAGGGTGTGTGAGCTCGTCTATGTGAATGGGATCTATGGCTACAGCTAAGATAGCTGCTGTGTTCAGTAAAACCCTCAAAATTGTAGTCTGCCTGCTTGGTAAACCTAAAACTATCTTGGGTTTTCATGCCTATACACATTCCAGGGGAATACCGGTGTAGGTACCAGATATGCTAGGCTTCCTGTTGTTCTGAATGGGTAGTCTAACTCGGACTACGAGAACAAAAGTTCTCTTTCTCGGCCTGTTAAGTTATTAGCGGTTGTAAGCGTCATAGCTAGGCTAACGTTAGCGTTCGTGTTACCCTAGAAGGGTATGGCCAATCACAAGCCTCTCCCACATACAGCCAATCATAATGTGTGATGTCATAGTAAAGGCAGGACCCTTAGCTGATCTGGCTTCTTTGTAACGTGACTTTTAACGTCTAAGATGTTTGATAGGAATTTATGAATAGCTCAGCTGCTCCAACAGAAGGGGCAAATTTAAAATTGCTAGCTTAGCTAGCTAACATTAGTGGGCTAAGACATGGTCTAAGGGCTGCGGTAGTCCCCCAGAATAAATCAATTCAATCAACTAATTGTGTTATTGTGAAATATAACATTTTTTGCTCTAACTAGGGCAACCTAATGACCACAAGTAAACAAACAGAACATCTGTATAACGTGTACTTGGGACCATCACCTGGATGCATTGTGGTTGCTTGTAGTAAAAGCAGAACATGTAGCTGTTCTTGTAAAAGCCTTCAATTTTAATTATATCATGAATATATATGAATTAATGTTTATTATCTATGCCAAACATGAAGTAAGTTACTACAGGCAGCCATGGATGCATTATTGTAATTCCATATATTAAAAAAGACATGCTTCTCTTTCTCTGGTGCGTTGAGCAGCAAACATCCACAAAGTTGCAAACATACACTCTATCCATGTTTTTTTTTCTACACACCACAAATGCGGCACAACAAATGGTTTTCTTAAAAGAGCATATACTGTAAATGCATTGTCTAAACTGACTGGCTGTTTGATCTTGAAGATATCACACCAGTCATCCGTGAGGCTTCATCTCATCCTAACATCAATGTCAAACAACCCCCGTTTGCCGGTTTGCTTAGCTCATTTGGTTAACAACAGCAGTTTCCACTATAATAAACCCTGCTGCTATGCCAATATTGACACGCTGGAAGTCCCTGAACAGATAGAGGCAGTGCTTGGCAAAGCTCTGAGACACTTATCTAAACTGTCTGCTCATATACGCAGTGAGACCACAGTGTTAATAAGCCCTTAGCTATGAGGAGCTGTGCTGCAGCGAGAATCATGGCCGTGGACCACACTTTACAGCTCCGCTGTTGGGAAAAGCTCATATATACCAGCAGAGATGTCACTCTGGCTTCAGAGTATGGGACTCATTCTAAAGCTTACAAAACTGGAAGTGTTTGCAGAGTGACTCCTTGCTGTTTATTGGTCCCCCAATAACTGTAATATTTCAAACTGTTTCTCCAAATAATTCATAAATTACCTAGCACTCAGTAACCGCTGTCCTTACAATTACAATCGACAGATTACATAGTGCAGATGGACATCAATTGTGCTTTTTTAGAGAAAGCAGCTAAGCAGTACAGTATATACCACAGATCATTCCTCACCTTGGCTGAGCCTTTGGCTGTTGTGCTGCTCCTGCTGTTGCTGTTGTCTGCGGGCTAACTTCTTCATCTGTAAGTACATTAACAGTAAAAAGCATGGTACGTGGCTGACAGGCATTTATTGAGGACACACTCACATCGGGCTCACTTGTAAACCTCTGAATTATGTATGTGACATGTACAAGTTTGAGGTGTGTAATAAATAATATGTACAGTATAAACATAAATAACTGTGGGATTCCGTCAGAATATATATATATATATATTGAAACCACAAGAAACATGACAACTTTACATCTCAATGAAATACTGTAATCTAAAGAAGACCATTGTAAAGTGGGGCTTAGAAGGAATGGACCGATGGGCCTGTATTCATTTCTTCTAACAAGAAATATATAGTTATGGACAATCGAATAAATAAAGAGACATAAAACAACTTAATCAATAGAGTGTGTTGCAGAGAGGACGTATATTTGTAGGCCAACTTGGAAATTAGCATATCACTGGTTCCCTCAACAAAAAAGCCAATGTGATTTTTCCATTGGGTTATGGATTTTTGCAGCAAATAAGCTCTGTGGTAAACAAATGTGAATTTAAAAACTCAAGAGTGGAATATTAACTGACATATTTTATGAAAAAGAACAAAACATTAAAATATCTTAAGTTTGTTTAAAAAGGCATCCAACCAAAAACCAATTAAAAAAACCCATTGACTTTGGGGAACTCATTTCTGGGCTTTAGGGCTCATTCCAGCAGCACTTTATTTGGGAAAAAGTGAGGATAAAATATAGAGAAAGATAATACGTTGACATGAGTGGTCATCCTGAATTATTGTTAACAAATCCCATAAACAGTCCTAAACCAACACTTGATTTCACTACCCTGTTGACCCAAGTCCATTGGTTCACACTGCAGATGTAAACTTTAAAACATACCTCACAAACATACAGTTTAATTAGTTTCTCAGTAGTTTCTTAAAACAGTTGGTCACTGCAGTTTTTATAAAACGTCACTCAAACAGGAAGAAATAGTGCATTTGTTGGGGACTTTTTTCAGCGGCGGATTTATCCACATTTGGTGCTCTAGTGAGAGTTTGTGGCAGCAGGACGGTGTGTGTGGGACTGAGTCAAAATAAACTATAGTGTGTGTGTTCATGGTAATGAAGCAACATGTCAGCCAGTGCAACAGTGGAGCTCACTGATGCGTTTTTAACAACAATGGTGCTCTACTAACCTGGCACGCCAGATGGTTGTTGTTGTTTCTACACAGAACCATCTGAGAAGCCAGTCATTGGAAACAGTTTGGGAAAGGGCAGGCTCTTTCAAAAAAATGATTGGCAGATGATTCGATGAACCATCTGTCAATCAAACTCTTGCCAAAGCCATTTGAGAGGAGAGAGAAAATCCGTCAGTGCCGTTCTTTGCTATTCTTTCAATGAGGAAATACTCTCCTAAACTTCATTGAGACGCCATATACGTACAGGTACATTGCATTTAACCCATGCTTAGCATTAGGAGTAGTGAGCTGGGATTACTTACAAAGACAATGCTAAGATGCAAGTGGACACAAAGTCACGTCAGGGGGAACGAATGATGCTTGGCGAATGCCTGAAATTCTTGCATTTGTCATATTCGTCTAGTTGAAATATTTCACTTCAATTTGTGTGACACTGTAAGAGCTCTGTGGCACAGAGTAATAATATATATCCGGCTGAGATACACACACAACACTTAGCAGACACATTCACTGTTGCTTTGGCGCTGGACGTCGAATTTCATGATAATAAGAAATAAATCTAAGTATTCCCAGACTTCCTTTCAGTGTCAAAATCGTCTTAGTATTTCATATACTGTCAAGCAGTTGTGTCTGTGAGCAGAACAGAGGCTATGTGTATTTTCAGCTGACAGAGGGTGGAGGTGGCTATATAAAGGAGCCAACTGGTGGCATAGGTACTGGAATTTTATGTCTGTGTCCTGAGCAGTTTTTCCCTGCTGATAAGAAATTCCACTGAATCTGATTGATCGTCTTATATTTTTGTCAAAAGGGGAGAAGTGGTAAACCAGAGACCATTACAACATAACCAATCTTAAACAAACATTTCAGCATGGACTGATATATTGTAGACTATGTGACTTGCTTATGGACTGATAACTGGCTTCAGTAAAAGGCCTATTGGCTATTCAGACTTTGACAAGCTTATTCTCCCAAATGCCACCGAGCCAAGCAAATAGTAGATTATACATTTTTGATCCACTGAAGCTTAACTGATGTAAAACTGGTTTAGACCATTAAGCACTTTTGGCAAAAAAAGACATTAAGAGCCAATTTTCACATGCGATCCAGATCTGGAAAATGAGATAAATTCTGCCAGCATTGTGATCGTGTCTTGTTACATATTAGGTAGGCCAACTTGGTGGACATTACAACAGACATGGTGCTTCCAATACATACATGACATACAGAGACAAACACAGGACTTCCACCCAAGAGACTGCTGAATGGGTCCTGTGTGAAACCAAGCCAGCTTTTACTCATTTGACTTTACCATAGTACTTAACAAATGTAGTTATTTTAAATAAGGAACATACTTTACTTAACCCAAAACACCATCTTATTTTGATAAACCTAACCAAGATAACCTTAAAACTGGGTTAACATATACTTTGGAAGTTTATTTTGAAATTACACTACAAGCGGAGACTATCATGCCCTCCATGACATGTCCCAAAATGAGTGTAAAGGCCACTGACCAAGCAGCCGTATTCTGTGATTTGGGAGATAAAATGTTTTGGGTTTACTGACCTTTGCTCTCTGGTTCTGAAACCAGACCTGGACCACCCGTACAGTGAGTCCTGTCTCTGCAGCCAGGGTCTCTCTCACCTGCAAGTCACAGCCCAGCAAATCTCATCAGCCATTTTCACACATTAATATCATATGTGTGCATCATAACGTTGTGCATATTTCCCAAATATCAGACAGGCATTATTTTCATTACATTTTTTTTCTTGATATCTGGACTTCTGTCAATGTAAAGATCAGAATGTCTTGGCCGTTCTAAAATGTTTTTGAAAAAATATACTGCAGTGATCACAGCTGTTCCTTTTAACTTCCTTTATCAATGTAACTTAATTTGATTTCCAGATTTCAAAAAAGGAATGACAGAACAGAAACAAGGGGGTGATACTTCCAATCTGGTCACCAAGCAAAGCTTTAGAATGCCATTCTACAGTTTGATAAGTGCATCATTTCATTGACATATTTCACTTTACTCAATCTTCTCTGCTCACCTTTCTGCAGGGTTTGGAGGACACCTCGAAGGAGGCCTTGAAGGCTCTCCTTTGCTGAGTGTTGAGAATAGTGCGTGGCCGTTTCGGCCGACGAGGGTCTTTGCTGTCCATGCTGCCTTTTCCTGCGGCAGGGCACTTCTCTGACTTCACATCCAGATCCTCATCCTCACTCTTATCTATCACCAGACAGAAATAAACAAAACACAATTCTTCTTTTTAATTTTACTGCAGATTTGACTTGAGTGCAGTTTTGTGTCTTCTCTGTAATGATGCTAATGAGGAACAATCGCTGACATCAAAATGAGTACATTAGGTCATTCTTAGGATGCGTTTTCAGAAGTCACTGTGTTTGTTATAGCCTACCACTGTATCCCCAGTGTTACCTGAGTCCGAGTGGTCTGGACTGACTGTCCTGAGCAGGTCCCTCTCCCTCTCATAGTCAGTCTTGCAAAGCAGCTGACCCTCTTTCAGAACAAACTCATCTCCTTTGCACAGCTGGCGATCACAGACGCAGCAGCAGAAGCAGCCGAGATGGTAAACACTCTCCAGAGCTCGCATTACCAACTCTGTGGGGGCTATCCTCTCAAGACAGCCGCTGCATTTGGTGGCAAACAACCTGGGGACACACAGGAGAGAGAGGAATTTTAACCATGAATAATGTATGATGGGGAAAGTTTTCAATAACCACAAAACATAATTTCCCAGTGGACCTGAGGCCCACTGTCACAAAGCTTTATTTATACACTAGGGTGCAGGTGAGGGAGAAGAAAGTTACATTTACTGTCGAAACAAAATGTACATGAAAAAGTCTTGATGGACTGGGTGAGATTGGGGGTGGGGGGTTGAGTAATGGTTGTAGTTAGCATTATTGCACCTTGGCATAGTTAAAAAAAAAGATTGCATATACCTTAATTAATCACTCATTTAAGTGAACTAAATCAAAGACACCCCTAATGTTGCATGGCAAACAGGTGCATGCTAGGTCTAGCTAACATGCCAAAAAACTTTGATGAGCCTGTTGGGACAGAGAGAGAGACTGAGCGGATTGGTTAAGGTGGAACAAAGAGGCTGAGTGGACTGGTTATAGTTGGACATAGAGACTCCTCCAATGAATCGCCACTCCTCCAATGAATCGCCACCTTATCGTGGTGGAGGGGTTTGTGTGCCATAGTGATCCTGAGAGCTGTGTTGTCGGGGGCAATAGCTCCTGGTAGGGTCTCCCAAGGCAAAGTGGTCTCGGGGGAGGGGTCAGACTAAGAGCGATTCACCAAACCTCAATGAATCGGACGATACAAGGTTGTGGCACCTCGCCCGGAATAGGGAAACCGGGGCACCCTCCTGGAGCCAGACCTGGTAGGGGAGCTCGCCGGCGAGCGTCTGGTGGCCGGGCCTTGGCACATGGGGCCCGGCCGGGCCCAGCCCGAAAAAGCTACATCGTGCCGCCACCCTGTGGGCCCACCACCCGCAGGGATAGGCATTGGGGTCGGGTGCAATGTGAGCTGGGCGGCAGGCTGGGGCGGCAGGCTGGGGCGGAAACCTGGGCGTGCTGACCCCGGCATCACAGACTAGCTCTAGGGACGTGGAATGTTACCTCTCTGGCGGGGAAGGAACCGGAGCTGGTGCGGGAGGTGGAACGCTACCAGCTAGATATAGTTGGGCTCACCTCCACGCATAGCACCGGTTCTGGAACCAAACTCCTGGAGAGGGCTGGACTTTTTCCTTTTCCGGAGTTGCCCAGGGTGAGAGGCGCCGGGCGGGTGTGGGGATACTCACAAGCCCCCGGCTGAGCGCCGCTGTTCTGGAGTTCTCCCCGGAGAACGAGAGGGTCGCCTCTCTGCGACTGGGAATCGCAGGAGGAAAGTCTCTGACTGTTGTTTGTGCCTATGCACCAAACGGCAGTTCGGAGTACGCGGCCTTCTTGGAGTCCTTGGGTGGTGTTCTGGAAAGGGCGCCGACTGGGGACTCCATAGTTCTTCTGGGAGACTTCAACGCTCACGTGGGTAACGATGGAGAAACCTGGAGGGGTGTGATTGGGAGGAACGGCCTGCCCGATCTGAACCCGAGTGGTGCTTTGTTGTTGGACTTCTGTGCTAGTCATGGACTGTCCATAACAAACACCATGTTTGAGCATAGGGAGGTTCATAAGTGTACTTGGTACCAGAACACCCTAGGCCAAAGGTCTATGATCGACTTTGTAGTTGTGTCATCAGACCTGCGGCCGTATGTCTTGGACACTCGGGTGAAGAGAGGAGCAGAGCTGTCAACTGATCACCACCTGGTGGTGAGTTGGATCAGGTGGCGGGGGAGGCTGCCGGACAGACCCGGTAAACCCAAACGTGTAGTGAGGGTGAACTGGGAACGTCTGGCTGAGGATCCTGTCCGCAAGGTCTTCAACTCCCACCTCCGGAACAATTTCTCGTGCATCCCGGGGAGGCTGGGGACATGGAATCCGAGTGGGCCATGTTCAAATCCTCCATTGTGGAAGCTGCTGCTAGGAGTTGTGGTCGGAAGGCGATCGGTGCCTGTCGTGGCGGCAATCCAAGAACCCGCTGGTGGACACCAGCGGTGAAGGAGGCCGTCAAGCTGAAGAAGGAGGCCTTTCGGGCTTGGTTGGCCGAGGGTCTCCTGAATCAGCAGGCAGGTACCGGTTGGCCAGAAGGGCTGCAGCTGCGGCGGTTGCTGAGGCAAAAACCCGGGTGTGGGAGGAGTTCGGCGAGGCCATGGAGAAGGACTTTCGAATGGCCTCAAGGAAGTTCTGGCAAACCGTGAGACGACTCAGAAAGGGGAAACAGGGCTTTTCTCAGGCTGTTCTCAGCAGGGGGGGAGAACTGCAGACCCGGACTGGGGATATTGTCGAGCGGTGGAAAGAACACTTTGAGGAACTCCTGAACCCGACCAACACGTCCTCTGTGGAAGAGGCAGAGTCTGAAGACTCAGGGGAAGTCTCGTCCATATGCCTGGCGGAGGTCGTTGAGGTAGTTAAAAAGCTCTTCAGCGGCAAAGCGCCAGGAGTGGATGAGATTCGACCGGAGATGCTAAAGGCTCTGGACATTGTTGGGCTGTCTTGGTTGACACGTCTCTTCACTGTCGCGTGGAAGTCGGGTACAGTGCCTGTGGAGTGGCAGACCGGGGTGGTGGTTCCCATTTTCAAAAGGGGGACCGGAGAGTGTGCTCCAATTATAGGGGTATCACACTGCTCAGCCTCCCCGGGAAAGTTTACTCCAGGGTGCTGGAAAGGAGGCTCCGTCCGATTGTCGAACCTCAGATTCAGGAGGAGCAATGCGGATTCCGTCCTGGACGTGGAACAGCGGACCAACTCTTTACCCTTGCAGGTCTGTTGGAGGGTGCATGGGAGTTTGCTCATCCAGTCTACATGTGTTTTGTGGACTTGGAGAAGGCCTTCGACCGTGTCCCTCGGGGAGTCCTGTGGGGGGTACTGCGGGAATATGGGGTACCTGGTTCGTTACTACGAGCCATTCGGTCCTTGTATGACCAAAGTGAGAGCTGTGTCCGGATACTCGGCACAAAGTCGAGCTTGTTCCCAGTGCGTGTTGGCCTCCGCCAGGGCTGCCCATTGTCACCAATCCTGTTTGTGATTTTCATGGACAGGATTTCAAGGCGCAGCCGGGGGAGGAGAGTTTCCGGTTTGGGGACCTCAGAATCGCATCCCTGCTTTTTGCAGATGATGTGGTTCTGTTGGCTTCTTCAGAACGTGATCTTCAGCACGCACTGGGGCGGTTCACAGCCGAGTGTGAAGCGGTCGGGATGAGAGTCAGTACCTCCAAGTCTGAGGCCATGGTTCTCTTCCGGAAAACGGTGGATTGCACCCTCTGGGTTGGGAGTGAGTCACTGCCCCAAGCGAGGGAGTTCAAGTATCTCGGGATCTTATTCACGAGTGAGGGTAAAATGGAGCGGGAGATGGACAGGCGGTTCGGTGCAGCGTCAGCAGTGATGCGGGCGTTGTACCGGACCGTTTTGGTGAAGAAGGAGCTGAGCCGAAAGGCAAAGCTCTCGATTTACCAGTCCATCTACGTTCCAACCCTCACCTATGGTCATGAGCTTTGGGTAGTGACCGAAAGAATGAGATCGCGAATACAAGCGGCCGAAATGAGCTTCCTTCGTAGGGTGGCTGGGCTCAGCCTTAGAGATAGGGTGAGGAGCTCAGACATCCGGAGGGAGCTCGGAGTAGAGCCGCTGCTCCTTCGCGTCGAAAGGGGCCAGCTGAGGCATCTGATCAGGATGCCTCCTGGACGCCTCCCTTTAGAGGTTTTCCAGGCACGTCCAACTGGTAAGAGGCCCCGGGGTAGACCCAGAACACGCTGGAGAGATTATATATCTCGTCTGGCCTGGGAACGCCTCGGGGTTCCCCAGGAGGAGCTGGAAAGTGTTGCTGGGGAGAAGAACTATCTGGAGGACCCTCCTTGGCTTGCTGCCCCCGCGACCCGGCCCCGGATAAGCGGAAGGAGATGGATGGATGGATGGATGGATGGATGGATGGATGGATGGATAGAGACTGGTTATATTATGTTTTGAGAATGAACGAGCAGAGAAGTCTGAAATCTGTTGCTAACTTTCTACGGTTTCATTGGTGTGTGGACACTGGTGCTTCCTTTTACATTTGTTTTCCCCCAGAGACCTGATCAGTCACAGTTCTACAGTGGCATGAAGTTACTAATCAAGTTGCTAACTTCATCTGACTTCCCTTCTGCAGATGAAATGATTCCATGATTAGCAATGTAATATCATCTTTCACCACACAGTTACAATTACATTCATCACACATTGTAATCTGTTGTTTTACTCAGCTAATTTGTGAAATTCAATGAAAAAAGAAATTCCAGGTACGCTTCTCCAGAAATATCAGCAGATTGGTACATCCTTATCAGCAAAGACACAGAACATAGCTGGCAAAAACACAAGTGGGAAAAATGAATTGGCATTAACACAAAGTCCTCTGATAGAGAGAGAGAGAGAGAGAGAGAGAGAGAGAGAGTAACAATGAAAAAAGCAGACAGTGTGACAATTACAACACTTTTTCCATGGCAAACACTGTGTAATTACTGCATATGTGTATGCTGTAAATTCATCCCACATAGAAAAAACATAAACCAGAAAAGAAGGCAGATATGTTCAAGCTTAATATATGAGTTATCCCTTAGCACTCATTTAACCCCTCTAGCTCTCTGTGGATGTGACAGGATGTTGTAACTGGCCCAAATGAGGCCTTCTTAAATGGCTGATTCAGATAGAAAGAATCGGGTTCAATTTCAAAGTGCATGCTTTTTAGTGCACGTAAGCGCACGTGCCAGTGGCTAGATCAAGTCCACTGCTGTGCACTGAGGGTAGACTACACTGTTGCGGAAGTGTAAACTCACCCTCTGGTTACCCCTCGGATTAACTGTTGCTGTTGTTTGCAATGTTACCCCTGTTAGCAATGTTACCCCTGTTAGCTGCGAGCCGCTACAGCTACAGCCATAACAGATCTCTACAGCCCCCAAATTTCTTTATGATTGGTCATTTCAAAAACAAGGAAACTCACACCAAAGTAATCTAGATTGGTAAATAGAACTACAGGTAAGATTTTGGAGTGAGCCGTCTCGTTAACATTGAGAGACAAAAGGTCACCAAAGTATCATCTCGCTCCCTGAAGCTACGATGCCCATATGTTTTGTACTTCTAGGTGAGATGTACTCACTGAAGAACATGGTCTTGCTTGTTCTTTCTCTTACGTGCCTGGAACATAGCCAAGTCACCTAGCTTGCTAGCAATTAAAAGAGTAAAAAATGATCATCAAAAACAAATTGTAGCTCACGGTTGGCTACATTACACATAATTTCTGAAATAAGGTCCCATGGGGGACTCCGGAACGGGAGGTACTTTGCCTCTCTATAGAAACAGTGTTCCTCCTGACAGTTCGGAGAAAAAGTGAGAAAGCTTTCCAAAAGAGCGGGAAGAGAGAGAAGAGAAGCCAAGGAGAGAGAAAACGAGGACAGAGCACAAAAGACGAAAGAGAGAGAGGGGGGGTCTTTTGGAATTGTTAACAATGTGTTTGTGTTTGTTGAGGTGGAGGGGCGCTCTATGAAGTGAAGAGAACCTTTCTTTTCTGGACCTCCTTGCTCTGGACTGGACGTTGGTAAATTGTCAGGTTCTGACTGTAACAAACTGACTGATTTTCTAAAAAGCGAGATATTCAGAAATAACTATGTAGTTGACCAAACAGAACATTTTAGGCACTCAGCTAATTTTATTGCAATCTGCCTGTTACACATCTTGTGGAGGTTACACACATCAGGTCACAAACCAACCAACCAACATCACCCACACTTTCTTTTAAAGATTACCCTTTTAACGAATTAGCAGCAGTAAATAATTTAATGAGTAAATGTCCACTAATGGATCCCTAAACTGTTTTACTGCAATAGTAAAATGTTTTCCCTGAATGTACATTGTACAAAATACTCACTGTCAACAATATTTCATTTATTTTGCTACAATATGCCAACCAAAGTCTCACAAAAGTTGTAACGGTATCCTCTAGACAACTGAAAGGGTTTTGTTCACTGCACACAGATTTCTTTCTGGTCCTGATTAAATATTCAACGTATATCTCATACACCGGTTAGTATGATATATTACAAAAAGTTATACCTCTGTGCGTTCTCCTAAGAAATTCAAGCAACCGGTGTCAATTTCCACTAGTCACATGCATCTTCTAAAAAAAAAAGGTTAGGTCTGGGCAACAAAACTACTTGGTTAGGTTTAGTTACTGTATAGTTAGTTACGTTATCATGGTTGTTATGTTATTATTATTAGATTGTATGTTGGGGGGGTTCGATTATGTCCCTACCAAGTTTGTTGTTATAGAGGCAGACATAGCTTTACTTAAAGCTTCACCAATTAACAATTTTATATTAACAATAGATCAAATCGCATAGGTTTGGTGAGAGCTCTTCATCATTGTGCCGAACCGACAGATCATTTTCTACTGACTCTGCAGTTCCCCTCAGCTCTATGAAGCTTTATAGTGACTTGCAGCTTAATCTTTTGGTCTCACGGCACACAACAGTTCTGCTTCAGTCTCATTAACCTGGTTTTCAGCAGCAGCAGAACTGGTATCAGTAAAAGGGCTCTGATAAAGCCACTGAACACTATCTCCTAAGAAGAAAAAAGCATATTGACACAGTTGGAGACCAGCTGGTGAACATAGTGGAGCATTTAGCAGCTCAGGGGTTGGTGGAGACGTAAGCAGAGCTAAAGGAGAGTGAATATTAGTCACAATCATCAGCTGGAAACAAACACCACTCACTATGAATGATAATGTTGCTCTGTGTTCGTGCTGCACCTATGATTTTTTTTATAGATTAATCTAACAATTATTTTTTCCACTAGCCAACTAATCTAATGACTAATGTATTGATTATTCTAATATAATGTACTCCCAATTAATATAACAATTAATTTAACAAACGATCAGTATTTCACATTATTCAAATCCACATATTTTGTAGTTGAGGAAGTTGATTATGTAAGCGAATCGCTCCAGCACTCTTTGTCTTTTAGATGTCTAAATAGACACACATTTACACATCCAGATGTACATGTATTTAGCATGTTGCACTCCCCTAAGTGGCACATAATCCAAAACAATAAGCAATAGCTATCTGTTAAATTTTTAAAATGAAAGATTCTTTAGCAGATTCTTGGAGGGCATCAAAGGTCTTATCACTCATTTCAATGTATTTTGGCAGTGGCTGCTATAACAAAAAAAGGATAAATCATTGATAAAATCTGATGCACTTTACTTTAGATATTTTGGAAATAATCATAGTGTGGCTTACTGGTGTTAGTGGTGGTGTGTGATCTGGAAACAGGTTTAAAGAAGGGCAGGGTAGAGGGATGGGAGGAGGAAGGAGGTAGCTTAAAGGCAGGTACAGAAGAGCTCAGTGTTTGGACAGCTGCACTCCTCCTCCTCCTCCTCCTCCTCCTCTCTGAGTAGGACTCCCCTCATCTATTCAACAGCTCTTTCTCCCTGCTGTCCAACTCCCTCCTTTACATTTAAACTACAGGCACGTCATTAGTGGCTGTGAAGATTGAGTTTTGCTTGAATGTGATGATGTCGTTTGGCATTTCACCAAATGTACCTGTTCTAACAGAGTCTACATACATTTGAAATGATGTATTCATAAAATGAAGTGTTGTCCTTTAAAAAAAGTAATCTCCACTGACAAAGAAGCATGCAAATTGAGCTGTTTAAAAAAAAAATGCCAGCTGGATGTGAACTGAACTACTAAATGTAAGCGTCATTAGAAATTTGTCACTACAACAGTTTTTACGGGTTCATGTTCTTCTTTTAAACTCAGTCCTCAGTTTTTCACACGTTAAGTTGTAAAAACTCAATAGCTGTAATCATTCCAACACTGTGGTTGGTTAGGTAAGCAAAAGGAAACTGTTCAGAGGCAATGTGTTGGTCAGCTGCATGGTTTTCATAATGATGCAAATAGCTTTGCTGCAGAATAACTCAACAACACATGGCTGACACATGGGACTACAGAAAGCTCAAATGGTTTCTATGATCTGGAAAAGAAAATAACAGAGTAATGACAATCTGTTATGTATTATATCTAGTTTTAATTTATTTTCACAAGTCATCCCACTGCTCTGTTCTCTAGCCAATCAGGGCACATACAGAATGAGAAACACATAAATATGAAAAAAGACAACAAAAAAAAAACATTAAAAGGCTAACAGCTTCATGCGGTTGTGCCCCAGAAAGCTTTGCAGCGTGTACATTAAAGCTGACTATAGCTAAAGCCATCAATTTAACGCAAGCGGTGGGAGTGGTGGTGGGAGGGTCATACAAACACAGGACTTTCACTCAGGAGGCCTCTGTTAATGTTTTGTGTGAAATCAAAAGTAAATGTTGACTTTACAGTTGTTACATAACACTGCGTGACAAAGTCCACTAATGGCGTTTGTTATTTATCCACAATAGTTACGTCGTTACAGTTGTTACGTTACGTTGCTATGCTATTACGCTGATCTTCTTGTTAACCTTTACCAGGTAGTTTTGTTGCCTAAACCTAACACATTGTTAATGTTAACCAGGAGTATTTGTGCGTTTATTCAAGCGTGATACTGTATAGAAACATATTTTTGGTTCAGAAACAACACAATCAACGTAAACCGTGGTTTCCAGAATCGTACCATGCCAAAAAAATTAATCTGCTGACTGGGGTTTTTGTCATCATTATACTCAGTGTTGCCTGGAATGAACTTCAGTGTTGATGGTATTGCTATTCTTAGCCTTACGAGTAAAAATACACTCCTTCTGTCTTGCGCTTAGAGCTCTGCTAGAAGCTTTGTCTTTAGCCATATATTAACTATTTGGAAGGTAAGCATAATAACTGCTGAAAACAGTAACTCTGGGCTGCACACAGGCCAACATGGACGGCGGGCAGATTTTCCTGAAATATACAGAGCACTGTATGCTCCCAAGAGGATAAACCTTTTGACTTTAAGGACCCTTTGAGCTTTCCCTGGACAAACGTATTATTAATAGGAACAGTTCACCTTAGCATTCTGCTGGTGGTTCTGTCCAACACGTGGGGCCTACGGAACCTCGCAGCTTCAAGGAGCAGCTAGCGAGGCTTTAAACTTAAACAAACAGCTTCTACCGAGGCTCTAGACTTTTAATCTTGGTTATATCAAAGTATTATTTGGTGCAGCTTTCAATGTGAGCGAACATTTGTTCCAACAGAGGATTCATGAAAAGTCCTCAGCGGTTGATTTTAGTGAGGACCTGGACCACCACTGCTAGGGGCCACCTCTTTGGAGGAGCCTCCTTGACCCCCTGGCCCTGTGCCCTATGCCTCCACACTGCTCCAGCGGCTTAACAAGCATAAAGAGGTACAGGATTAAAGAGGATAAGAGGAGTGGAGAAAGGATGAAGCAGAGAAAAAACAGACTGTGTGTGTTCCTTCACTGTTCTCTTGTTTGCTCTCTCTCCTCAGGGAGCCGGGTGACCTAAAGGAGGAGGCTGGGTGGCGGCTTCGGGTGGCAGCTTGTTGGAGGTTTAATTAGTAGGCATAATCAAAAGATGATTGTGAAGGAGGCAGAGGGAAATAAAAGCCGGATTCAGAGAGTGGGGATGTGCTGTTTGCTCAGTCAAAGCTCAAGAAGTCAGAGTAAGGCCTCGGGATTCTCTGGGGACTCACTTCAACATGTTTGTTAGCAGGGAAATGATCTCAGCAATCAATCAGATGCACTCATTTATTCACCTTCTGGAGGTTCACTTTGCACTGAGGCAGTCTATCAGGGGTGGTGGTGTTGGAAAAAGAAGTATTTGGGAAGTGTGAGTAATATGATAAGAAAATAAACCATTCTATCCTTGCATGTACGCTATGTACATTCACATGTTAAAAAGTATGTGGACACCCAAACAAAATATGCCAAATCCTCCAATTCTTGCCATATGTGATGGTTAAAGATGTGGTTATGACACCATGGGCTTCCACCAGATGTTGGAACCTAGCTATAAGGATTTTCTCCCATTCAACCACACGAGCAATAGTGAGGGGTCCAACACTGTTGTTGGCCAAATCCAGTTCACCCAAAGGTTTTGGAAAGGGTTCAGTGAAGTTCTCCCACAGCCGACTGGGAAAACCACTTCTTTATAGATCTGGCTTTGTGAATTGTCATGTTGACAAACACAAACTGTTGCCACAAAGCTGGAAGAACACTGTTGTCTGAAATATCATTGTATGCTGGAGCGATAACATTTCAGTTACTTTTTTTCCTCAATTGTTTACACACAAACATGGGTACTTGAGACCACAACCCATAACCATGTACCAACCCATCGACGCGCCAAGAAATCTGAGTATGTATACTTACCTGCAAGCCTGTAAGAAAACAGATATCTACCGTAGTTCTATTTCCAAGAGGTGTGTGCATAATTGATGTGATCTGTCTTGCTCTGTATCTATTAAAAACAAAAATGATTGGGATTTGAAAGAAATGCTTGTTCTTTCTACCTTCACAGTACAGTTGAAAATAAATCTAAGTTGGGATTCAATGTGGTTGGTTAATTTGCGATGCAAAAGCTCAGAAAAATCAGCCTTGTTGCGAAATAAAATTACATTGCTTTTAGGCCACATAATATTTTGTTTTGTATGAAAGTACTCGTGGCAAAAACAACAGTTTGAAATAATATATTGACATGCAGAAAAAGAAAACACATCAAATGTCAATTTCTGTTTGATTATCAGGCTTCCATCCCCCCTGGTACCTTGGCTTAAAGGTTGGGATAAGCTTAATAATGACCAAGAATTGATTTATGACATTTCATGAAGAAACAAATCAATAGCCAAACTCAAACTGCCAACTGCTCATTCTAAAGCAATACTCTCTAATATGAAGGCGACTTAAGATACAAATAGAGAGAACGGAGACTTGTACCTCAGAGCTCAGGGACAGTGGGAAAATTGGATTACGGGTAAAAGCAGGTTGCCATGACAGCCGTTGGCAGGTTATATGATATTAAATCTTGTCTGTGATGGAGTGGTGGTGGACTGCCTGCGTGAGACGGGTGGATCCTCACAATCTTGTGTATCCATGCCTAAGGGAAATTATGTTTCCATGCTTATTATATATGTGTTTGTTTGTACATACTTATCTACAGTACAATTTGAGGTTTTTCTTCCTGCTTTAAGACTGCAGAGCAAGACTAAGCAGTGTGCCCAATGCACTGTATACTTTATCAAATTAAACTGTAGTATCAATCAGGTACGCTCCATGTTTAAACAGCAGGTGGAGGTGATTGTCTGTTCCATCGATACAGCAGAGCTGTGTTGTAAAGAGAAGAGAGAGAGAGAGAGAGAGAGAGAGAGAGAGAGAGAGAGAGAGAGAGCTGAAGTTGCGATTGCCTTCTCTTGGCAACAAAGCAGAACAAAATGTGAAGCCAAGTACCACACAGAGAGAGTCAAAGAAAGTGAAGGAGGGTGAGTCCACAGCCAGGAGGGTCCTCAGGAGATCCTCAGGTCCAATTGGTGGCAGTGAAACAAAAGAAAAATGCAAATTGGATGACCCTGACATACAGTTGTAAAACCCAGCAGTGGACAGTTGTGAATCAGGTGGTATATAGATTTAAACACAACCCGGTTTCACTCCCAACTGATCAAATACCGAAGCTTGGACGGTGCCATCGGGCGTCTGATACCAATGTTTGTCAGTTATCAGGCTTGCAGCTAACTCCAATATAAAGCCATCCACATCAGTGTAAGACGCTCAGAGACACTGATGGAGTCTAAAAAGTGAGATAGTCTGCATATGAGGGAGGGTGAATGGCTCAAATAAAAACAGGATCTTTACCCAGGAGTTCTTGTCCTGTGTGAAACTAAGTACATGAGCGTCATAGTTTGAAGTTTAGGGCCACTGACCACTGACGGGAGTGTGAATGTGTTGTTATATGGGTCACCCAGCTTCCAGTGCAACACTAAGGCAAAGCTATTCAATCCTCTCCCATCAGAGTAAGATAGAATATCTTTAGAGAGCAAGACAAACAGACCAGCAGGACTGGAGAATGAGACAGAGACACAGAAAAAGACGGTAGTCTCTGAGTGTAGTTCCCATGACAACGGGCCGAACAATAACAATAGCGACACTACCTAAAACACAGCTCTGTAACTTACTGTGCAAGTGTGTGCGTGTGTCTGTTCTGATTGGCATACTGTCTAGACATTTGCACCACAAAGCAAAAAAAAGGTCCTTGAAGCAAACCACATGAGAGAAGAGGAGACAAAAAGGGAGAGGAGAGGAGAGGGAAGGGAGAGGAGTAAATGGGAAGGGAATGGAAGGAGAATGGAAAGGGAAAAGAGGAGAAAAGAGGATAAGAGAAGGGAAGGGAATGGGAAGACAGGAGAGGAGAGGAGATGAGAAGAGAAGGGAAGGGAGAAGAGGAGAAGGGAGAAGAGGAAATGGGAAGGGAATGGGAGGACAGGAGAGGAAAGGAAGTGAGAGGAGAGAATCCTGCTCCACATGCAGCTACAATAGTTTTGTTCATCTCTATATGGGGGATTTCTTACTCCTCTCACACAGAGTGTGTGTTTTGTTTTTCTGTCCTGGTGGGGTCCATCACCTTACATATCACGCTTGCCATGGGGACCAATTTGCAACGTGGGGACCGAGAGACACGAGCATTGCAATTAATAGAAAACAACTTGCTAAAATTCCTGTTGCAGTTTTCTTGAAAAGAAAAAGTAGACACCCCAGAGTTCATTGTCACTACTCTGAGTTGGCCCCAATAGTAATCGATGGCATATTCAGAACCTAGTTTTATTAATTCAGTATGCTCTTTTAATCCCCTCTATTATCACATTTAAACGTTGTCTGTAGGTTTGACTTCCCCCTTGTTTTGCTACTTTATCCAACTTAGTTAGATTTTTCTGATGCTCTTACCTATACCTTATCTTAGCGCAGTTTCACGATATGGACAAATGTGCCGACGACAAACTGAATGCCAACCAGACAGAATATTGAATATTATTATTATATTAAATTGGGGAGTACAGTAATAGTCAACTCAAAGGTCATTGCTCACCAAGAGGCAGAGCTGCAGATGCAGGAAATGGAAATACAGAGGACAGAAGCAGACGCTGCAATGTTCTCTTCATCAGCCTGATGGAGGGGACTGATGGGATCTAATGCTGTACAATAGCTCACATGGTTACTACTGAAACGATTTACGCCTCTCAAAGTCAAACAGCCAGAGGTCATGCAAGAATCATGCATCATGGAATATATGGCTGGCAGCAGTCCTGGCTGGGGTGGTGTGTTTTTTCTTTGCTTTCTTTTGGGGTGTGTGTATAAAGGGATGAGGGTACCCTCTTCTACACACAGATGCACATCTACAAATAAACACAAAGCACAAACCTGTTCACCCTGCACTGCAGCTGGATTATGGCTTAGGTGTGTGACGACAGAGAGGTGACTGTTGGTTCTAAAAAACAAGTCGGCTTCCAAAGAGGTTAGCTTAGATGCTGCCATAGCATTAGTTCTATTGGAACTGGAGATTGTCTCTTCATCCAAAAAAGAGCAAAGAACTTCGCTGAAAGCTCTTATCGATAGAAAATAGGTTTTCGCTCTTCTCCGACTGATTTGATTGACAGTTGGTTCATCCAACTCTTGTCTCATTAAAGTAGTCTTTTGATGAAATGGAGCGTCCTCCTTATCAGTAAGCACTGAAAATCATTCCTGATATATTGACAGAATTGTCCGAACATTACACTCCGTTACCATCTTCAGTCTGACATTCCCTCCACATTCCCGATTTTTGCTAACCAATCAACCAACAGGTGATGTGTTGCCATGACAACATACTTTGTGCCACTATTTATAAGAGTGAAGCGGAGCTACCTAAAAGAGAAAGCTACAAAAAACAAAAACAGAAAAACAGTTTTAACAGTTATTTGATCTACCTCGACCTCTTCCCTACCCAGACTTTATAACACCTGACTGCCGGAGCAGCCGTTCTGATAAGATAAACGATGCGGATGGTTGACATTGGAGTGAGTCTCCTACAGAGGCTGAAGGGTGCTTTATATGCAGCATCAGATGCCAACGGCCGTGACTAAACGCTGGTATTTGACACCCTGAGAATAAGACCAGGCTTAAACTAACACAGTATTGATATACAAATCTAAATATAGCTGAAGAAATTAACACTAATATGGTATGTGTGTGACTTTTGCTGTACGATCTGTCACTTCAGCCCAGACGAGGCTTGCAGGTCTACTCAAGACAACCAAACTATAGATCTACCTGTATCTATCTGTATCTGCCTGTATAGTTATGAAACATTACATTTCACAGAGATGATAATAATTGTTGCATGTGGTGTGGGAGGACATAATGTGTACAATAAGCATTGTCATGGCAATCTGGAGGGCTTCATTTAGAGCCAACAAACTTCCCGGCCTCTGTGCATCCCTCCCATAAGCATTGGGTCAGGATGGAGTCATATTCCCAGGCTGATCACGGCTGCTCCTCATCATTGCCTCCAAAAGTGACTACAGCCTCAGGCTCACTGGCTGGTGTGGCTGGTGCTCCAGCTGGCTGTCACAATTCATTTGTTTCCAGACACGCGGCTGTCCATCACCACACAAAGCCTTCAATAGCCCTGCCTTCAGGCTAACCCCTCCTCCCCCGTGGCCAACCTCTCACCTGTGCTCCTCACCGCTGCTCAGCTCACATCATCGCGCCTTTGACTCATCCACCTCCACGGGCAGTCCTTACTAATATTTAATTAATAAAAGAACTTAATGCAAATCAAGCAATTTGTCTTTGTAACTAGGACATAGCAACGTCAGAGTGTCTTGTGTTTGGTACATGAGCACAAATGAGAACAAAACCTTATAACAAAATGCTGGAACTTAAACTTAAAGGGAAAATGTCATGAGATAGAAGTCATGTGGAATAAATCCTATAAAAACAGGCTGAAGTTATGGGAGAGCTTTGTAAAATGAACATGAAAAATTAAGTAACTTGTGCAGCTGTTATTTTTGATCGTTTAAACCGCGCAAACACCTACACTGATGCAAACCGTGAGGTGCAGGTAAAAGCTTCAGAAAAGATACCCCAATTATTATGACAAAGTGCAGATATTTTATTTATATGTAAGTATAGTCATGGTCAGTTAGTTTATTGGTTGAAACAAGTGAGACTGTGACTTTTGAAAGTAAAAATTGCACATTCATTAAAAAACATGTATTTTTGATCATGAACAATAAATCTCCCTTGACAAAATTCAGTACACTTGGGGCTTTTGCTGCTACAACCATGTTATTAGTCTGGTATGACTAGTAGCTTTAATGCTAGCTAATGTTAGTGAACTTAAGATGGATACTGCCGTGTAACAGCAACACATTCTCACTCCCAACTTGTCAAATACCGTAACTTAGTCAGTGGCCCTACGATCCAAACTATGACGCTCTAGGTATCCTCTAATGTGTTTTGGATGGCTCAGGGATGGTGTGCTAGTTTCCCCTCATTAATTGCATAGAATCTTTTCAAAATAAACTACTATGTTTACAGACAATGGGTTTACATTGGAGTTAGTTTAAAGTCCTGTGTGTCTCATACATGACCCAGCAGCGGTATTTGATGAGTCGGGAGTGAGAACAGGTTGGTAACAGACATAACTCAGTCAGTATGCTGACTGTATGACTCTTCATTATTTGAGTTCCTTTTACACTGTTAGCGTATAATTATTCCTTGTGACAAAATATATAAAAGTACATTACATTACATTACATTACAGTCATTTATGTCAAAGTCAAAGTATTAAACCACATGGTTGTGTTTCAATAATACATAAGTGTTATGTATGCGCCAGAGTTTATGATTATGGGTAACTGTATTGGGTATCTTGTACGAGGCCATTTTAAGGGCCTATATGTGAGGGATGGTTAACTGGGACATGGAGGTTATCATCAGTGTTGGAATAGAACTATTTGTGTGACGACTGTCATTGGCCTTTTGTGTGCGAGAGGATAATAGACACACACACAGAGGCCTGATGTCCCAGCTGCAGACTGAGAGGTGGTGACAAGCCTGTGTCCAATTTAACCAGCACACCCACACTGATTCATCACAGGGCTCTCTTTTGTTGACAATGATCTCTACATTCTGAACACGAAGGGCAGGTGTGAGCTGCAGGATTTTGGGTTGGGTTATTCTCACCTGAGTTTAGGCAAATTAAACGCCTAGTTAAGGTTAAGAAAACATGGTTTTTATATACTGAATGCTGACTAGTATAGAGCTGAAGCTTTAATGCTTTGAAGCTTTACTTAAGTAAAATACCACAGTGTAGTAATACTCTGCATACCAAATGATATAAGTGAAAGCACAAAAGGAAATAGACTCATTGAATGACCCATTTCAGAATAGGATATTTTATTGGATTGTCATTTTTGAAGCATTAATTGTGAACATTACTTTAATGTTGCAGCTGGTATAGGTGATGCTTATGACCAATAAGTATTGTGTTAAAAAATTAAGTAGTATTAAAAATTATTTTTTGTCAAGTGGAACTAGTAACTACTAACTAAACATATAAATAAATGTAGTTGAGTAAAAAATACAATAATTGCCATTTAATTTTAGTAGTACAAAGGGTGGGCGACATAGCAAAAATGTCTATGATTTTTTCCAGGATCTTATTTTTAGGATCTTACCAAAGTTCTTTTTTATGTTGGATTTGAAGACTAGTTGGCAAGTTACTGAACAACAAAACTAAACTTATTTCCCTATTTAAAAAAGTTAGTTATAGGTAACAATAACACCACACCAAATTCCATTCTCAAATTTAACATCCACTACACAGCACACATTTTAAAAGAAAATCGGTCACTTTTAAAGTTTGTTTGCCTGTTACTCACTGTATTTCCATTTTCCCAAACAGTGGTGAAGAAAACCAGTAGCAATTGCCATGATTTGAGTTTTCATTAAAATGAAATTATGACTGATGTGTTAACTGCATGCCATATAAGTAATAATAATAATAATAATAATTTAAGCCTTTATTAGTCCCACAATGGCCAAATTGTCTCGCTCAAGGACACCTCCTAAGTAACCACCAACCTTGTGGTTACGGACATATATGTGGCATTTCCTAAGTATCATATATGGCATTTAAAAGGCTTTATTTTTTAAATGGAGTCTGGTGCAGTGTTCACTCCAGATAAAACGCACCAGGGCTACCTACATTACATCACTCTAAGCAAACTTCATGGAGAACAATAAGGATCTGTGCAAAGGAAACACTGGAGCTATAGAACAGCTAGTGATACAATGTGCACTGAAGCCAAATACTAGCGATCTCTCTGTAAAGGTACGTTGTTTTATGGCTTTTCACAGTACATTTTGTTTGTATGTCCTCTGGCATTTCAGAAAATATTGCAACATACAGCGCGCTGAGCATTAGCGACTTTGTGCGTGCTAGTAGCTCAAGCTGCATCTGCGGAGGCCTACGCTACGGTGCCACACACAAGTATAAATAAAGCTAAATCCAACATGATCCAATATCATCATGTTGCAAACCCCTATACTTAAGTAACTGTATTTTGTAAAAATTGCAAAATACAGTTATTTTACTTTGCAAGCACACTGAGTCTTTCTACAATGCATGCCAATAATAAATGAATGAATGCAATCCTTGAATTTACAAATGAAAGGATTAATGCATGCAGTGGTTGGAGGCAATAAGGACCACTCCTATTTTTTGAACATGTTAATTATAATGTATGTGTCATGCGCTTCCATTTCAAGTGTAAATGTCAAATGTGTGTCTGTCTATGTCTTAATTATAAAACTTAGCACACATCATTTGGGCCTAAGGACACTTTGTATTGGTCCAGAACAAGCTTACAGTCTATATTGTTGTGTCTCTTGTTAACAATATTAGCCTCGGTGATGTGTGTGCAGTGTTTGTATATGTATGTATGTGTATGTTGGCTTGCATCCATGAAATCTTGTACATTGCGTATTGAGGTTGTGTAAGACTTCAGCATAACACTGTAGCTTAAGGTAAGGGGGGCCCTATATTGCCATTGGGTATTTTTCCCGCTGGTAGGGGCATTGCGAGTGTTCGTTTTAAGTGAATATTTCTTCTAGATAGTCTCATCTTGTCTTAGTTTGAAAATGACTGCTCTGTAACAGAGAGGTTTTTTAATGAATGCCTTCAGACATATTAATCTACGTGCATCAAAGGTGAGACATAATTTCCATTGAGTGTGTCAGTCAGCTTGGACCTGTTACTAATAAACATCCTGGAGGCATAGGGACTTAACACCACTTATACCCTCATAAATAGACACGGCTTTGAGCAGATAAAGAGGGGAGGGGGGTTTGTGGATGGAGGCAGACTTTATTTCCCAGGGGATCCCCCCCATCCTCCAGCCCGACATTTGTTTGAGGAAGAATACATCACTGCTGGCAGTGCAGGTTGTCTCGGAGTGTCTGTAAACCCCCCGCCCAGCCTCCACAGTCCTCTCCATGGACAGGACAGAATTGATACACCACCGACTGATACCTGGCTCTGAGTCTGACAGAGAGGGCAAAGGAGGGATGACCTTTCACTTTTATAGGCTGTGCTGATGATGCTGATGGTGCTGCTACGCGTCTTTTTGTGTGGGTTCTCATCATTTCTATTGGTGTCGCAAAAAATGACTTCTAAAAACGTCCAATTTATCTTAGATCACTCGAGATTTTGGTTTGGTGGTGTGGCTCTGCTTACGTTAAGCTCTGGAACAAATCAGGTCAAGCTTGAGACAGAGTTTTTAGCTCACAACCTCTGGCAGAGCTTCAGATACACAACATTTAATTTACCTGAGCACATCAAAATTCACGTATGATTAAGAGCGCAAACTAAGGGAGGCTGGGGAGGTGGAGGCAGTTGACAGCAGGCAGAAGAGGAGTGTTGTTGCAGACGTAATGAGCTTATAATGGTTATATGTAGCGCATGTTGTGAGAAATGTCATAACTGCCAACCTACCGCATGCTCTATAATTTGACTCATATACTGAGAAAAAACATCAAGACATTTGATTCTCAGTTGTTGTTTTTCAGATTCATGTTTTACAAAAAACCTGCAACATTAGCTATGCTGGGCTAGACTGCTTTTATTTGTTGCTCTATTGATACAGGGGTTAAAATCTATCGTGCTTGCCAGTCAGGCTTCTGCAGTCAACCTGTTCTCGCTACCAACTCGTCCTTTAAAAATAAACTTCCGACGTAGATATTTTAAGTGTTTAGGTATAATTGGCTAGGTTTAGGGAAACATCGTGGTTTGGGTTCAAATAAGTGTGTTTGTTCCGTAACTGCCGTTAGAAAAGCGCAGAAGTTATGTCACAAAATTAAGATAAAATATGCTGACGTAGACCTTGTTTCACAGGGGACACGAACAGCGGTGTCTTGGGTGAAAGTTGTGTGTTTGTCCATCTGTCCGTACCTCCTCCGCCATCACTCCGTCCTAAGCAGACTTCTTGCTCTTTATCCTTTGTGAGTGTGAGATGAGTTTACATTAGAGTTAGTTGAAAGCCTGGTGCGTCGATATCAGACGTGAAGACCACTGACCAATCGTTGGCATTGACGAATCAGGAGTGAGAACGGGAGTCTCACCAAAATATAATCTGACGGACATCTGGGCCACTGCCACAAGGGTTTTTAAATAAATGTATTTTTACACAAATTTTTCTTTTACTGTATTGTTTACTGATAGGGTTTCTTTATTAATAGGAGTTTCTGAGTGGATAATACAATGAGTAAAAGATCAGTTATATGATTGTTTTTAATTCACAGTAGGTTTTTGTGACCCATGATGCTGCTGCATTCAATGACCTCATGTAGTGTAAGTCTGCCTTACTTTATATTGTATGTCATCTAGTCACTCTTTACATCTTTCACCGGTCACCCTGTAGCACAGTGTAGACTGGGTTTCTTTAAGCCGTACAACTGTCAAGGGAATAGAAATGTATATTTTTTCTAATATGGTGTCCGTCACTGGCAAAAAAAAAAAGCATTTCACCAATATTCCCATGTGAAGCCAACACTAACACCTCACACACGTATGTATACACACATGCTGGACATAAATACACACGTTTACAACGCAAAGGTCCGTAAAGCCACAATGTCCAGGTTTTCAAAGAATAAAGCTAAACACAACTTGCAACAGTGTTCAGTGAACAGCAGTGATTTTCATGAGCAGATCACATAAAAATATGGTTGCCCTCACTCTCAGCAGCAGTCAGTCCTTCTGCTCTGAGCCTCATAAACAACTGCTGCAGTTGAAACACCCACGCTCTCTTTTATTGTTTGTGTCATTTGGAGCTGAAACTCACGTTAGGGTTTAAAGCTGTGAACGGCACAGAAAATGTGCTGAAGATATCCCCAGTGCTTTAGCCATGGTTCAATAAACTAGAACAAGAAAAGGCAAAGATGCTACATGTAAAAAAGAAAATGTTTTGTTTTTAATTTACAACGTTAATCACGTGTTCAAACCGTTTCCCACGCAAACATATTTGAGAATGCATCTTAGTTGTATTGGAGCGTAGTTTTGTAGGGTTGACTTATCAGATCAAAACTCTTAACAGACATTCATAATAAATACTTAAGACCATCAAAATTCATGTGACTGACTGAAAATATGAATTCTTGAATGAATATGAGCTTTGAAAAAGCAAGATAGACTCTTCATTCCACGAACAGAGGTGCTTTTCTGAAACATTCACGCATTCTCATGTAGGTGCAGTGTGCGCCCAGCAGGCCTGCTCTGAAAATGTCACTGCTGGTATTTGAACTTACCAGATCAGATGACCTCTGTGAATGCTCAGACACTCTAACTGCATAATTGGATAATGGTTTCTATATTTCAAAGGGCCTAATGATCCACTGCAGTAGACTCTGCAGAGAACCCGGGGAACTAGATGGAAGATAAAGGCAAACAAACTCTTTAGCACTGTTCTGGGTCACATGTGTTAAGCCTAACACATCAGATATCACAAAGGTAACTCCCTCTGAACACATACGTTGCCACAAAAATAGCAGACAAATATGCTGACTCACCATTTCCAACCTCTGAGATGAGATCATTTTATTGAGGCCCAGTAATAAATGAGGACAGGGTGGGGGTGAATGTGTTGCACCAAGACTGGTGTTTTTTGGGTCTTTGTTTTATAGAAACTTCTTGTGAGGGGGAGGAGAACCCAGGTTCAGATTAGAAAAGCCTGTGTCGTGATTTAGGCTGTTCTCATACACTGTTTGTAGCTATACTTATGAAAAGTGAAACACTTTGGTTCCTTTATAACCCACGTAAGCATGAGTCAGGACAGGTGAATAAGTTTAAAGAACAACAGGTACGCTTAGGGGAGAGGTCTATAAACACGAGACTTTCACACAGGAGACAGCTGTTTGTGTCCTGTGTGAAACCAGAAGTCAACATTGATATTTTTATCGGGGAACTTCCGTACTTAACTAACCACTTCTATAGTTGTTTTAACCCAAACATGACTTACTTGTCAATTAACTTGCATACTTAAGTGACGCCACTTCCAAAGTTGTTTTAACCCAGATGATGATTTGTAGTTATTTTAACCCAAAACATGATTTTCCTAAACCTAACGAAGCCCAGACTTCACCCAGTACATCAAACGTATTTATTTCGAACTATTTTGTTGTCTAATCACAGCAAGGTCTTGTGCAGGCACACTGATGCTCATCAAGCGTATAAGAAATTGCATTAAAAATAACAAAATCTTTCCATTGTTTGAGGATACGTTTCATGGCTCTGATGACTGCATAGACACTTACTGACGGGCCATCTACTCACAGAGCTGGCCTTAATCCAGCCAGAAATGTCAACAATGTAGCTATGAAGCCAGAGCACAATAGCTGTGACGAGGAGGTGGTAGATGGTCTGATACATGTCAATCAAACTACCATGTGTGTGTGGGTGATTGCCACAGGCTCAAACATGGAACATCAATTGATGAAGTATAATTGAATTGGGTCACTTTTAACATAAGGGATCGATGAGAAGAACAATCTCCGTTTCCAAAAAGTGCTATCTAAAGTTGTGTGTGGAATAACATCAGCTTCAGAAATGTTGAAAATGAGACAGAATATCGCTGCATGTCTTCATCTCTTTCTTTGTAGTAAACATACTAGTTCCTTCCTGTCTTGCAACGTGTCAGCAGATAGACAAATGTTTTTTGACAATCACTTGTGAGCTCTGTGCTCCAGATTGTCAAAATTGATGCTGCACTGAAAAACAAAGAAAATGTTTGTTTACATTGTATATTTGAATAGCTTGGAATTATCTCCTTAAAGCTGCACTTGGCAACTTTGGATTTTGGTGGCACCAAATGGCAGAAAGGGATATCAGAAATCCTGTAAAGTGACATCAGTTAACTGCGGACAGAATGATCATGTTTGCCAGACCAATAGATTTCAAATCTAACATCATAATATTTAAAGCCACTATGTAAGTTTGGAAACTTCTGTTGTAGTATCAAAAAGTAGCACCTGGATCCCGTTTTTCATTTAATACCTGGATCCACAACACTACGATACAAACATGATAAATATCCAGTGTTGAGAATATTTAATTTGTCACTTGTTTCATCAGCGACGTCGCTTCGTGTCTTAATGCAGAACTTAATAAATCCCCCATAGCTAGTTCCACGAGGTATTTACGTGTAAGAATACATTGCGGTGGATTTTAAAATATGTTAATGCAGAGAGAATAAAATTGCAAATCTGATTTTTCTAAGCTTGTTTTTGTTGCTGTGGTCATGGAGGAATTAAGAAATATCAGAGGTGTAATGCTGGCTGGATATATGGACAAGACAATAGCCTGTATTTGGCATTATTTTCTTGATTATGCAGGAAGGATCAGGAAAGCATATTTTATTTACATCTCATGTTGGCAAGATGAGACCGAGTTGGCTGTTAGCAGCCTGTGGAGCTAACATCTAATGAGACTAGCAAAGCTAACAGAGCTAACAGCTAACATAACTAAACAGACAGCAGCAATGATAGTTTCTGTTCAGAAAAAGCATCTAACAGTCAACATGAAGCGTTACAAGGTGATACAGTGTTCTCTAGAATATTGTGAAATTTAAATAGGAATTTAAAGTCTTCCTCTTTTGTTACGTAGTGACGCAGGATACAGCTCTAGTAGCAGCTGCGACCTGTCAATCACAGTAGCCCCGCCCTAAAGCATCCCCTGCTTTATGGTCTATTTGACTCTAAATGGACCATAATTTACTAAATTAACATCATTCTGTATTGAACGAGACTTGAAACTAGAGATTGAGACCATAAACTCATGTTTACTATGTTTACTGAGGGAATAAATCAAGAGAGAAGTAGAGTCATTTTCTCATAGACTTCTATACAACCAGAGGAGTCGCCCCCTCATGGACTGGATTAGAGAGAATGCAACTTGTGAGACACTTCCACATCGGCTTCACTCAGCAGAACCAAAGGTTTGCCACCTCGTTGAAACAAACATTTGCCATAGTTGTTGCTCTGCCTCATAATCCATAGTTGATCGGGCAGCGATGCCTATAGCTTTAAGGGGCAAGTGGCAGGTTAAAAAATCAATGGGTTGGTCACCTTGGTGTCACAGACTGACACCAGGTATTGTCTAAAGAGAAAGAGACAGGCAGGCAGAAACGGAGAGCGAGAGAGAGAGAGAGAGAGAGAGAGAGAGAGAGAGAGAGAGAGAGAGCAGACCAGAGGCAGACATAATGTATGCTGCAGTGGAAGAGACGAACAACATAACGGACGTCTGTTTGTCTTCATTATTAAAAAGAGGGACAAGATTTATGCAAATGAGCCACAGCAGCATAATTAGGCAAGGAATATCAATGAAGTGATTACTGTAACACTGGAGGTGGAGACGGTTTCTGTATTCTGCATGTTCCTCCGGGGAGAACCAGAGGCAGAACACAAGAGAACGCAAAGGGAACAGAGAATCATAAAGACAGAGTGAAGGAGGGTGTGATTGTATTGGTGTGTGTGTGTGTGTGTGTGTGTGTGTGTGTGTGTGTGTGTGTGTGTGTGTGTGTGTGTGTGTGTGTGTGTGTGTGTGTGTGTGTGAATGTCTCCTTTGAGAGCAGGAAGCTAATAACGTGGACAGCTTGGAGCAGGCAGGTTTTGGATGAGCCCTTGGGGTCTTGAGTCGTCTCAGCCTTCTAGATGCCAGCCAGATTCCCAGGAGAGGCCAGCAGCGCTGATACAACGATTAAACAGGGGGAAAGGGAAAGCAGAGGGAGGGGAGAGAAAGAAAGAGAGAGAGACACAGCCAACCACAGACTGGCAAACATGGTTCTGTCAGAGCAGAGAGCTGCTGTCTTCAGTCATACCAACAATAATGTCATTATTTTCTGACAGGGCAAGAAAACATGAGCAGTCAGACAATCAGACAGGTAGGAAACAAACTTCTAGATCAGTAAAACGAAGGTGACCGGTACCCTGACTGCCAAACGTCCATCCCAGTTTAGGATCAAGCTCACTCAACTTTTTGTGCTTCATTTTCTTATGCAATAAGAGATCATTAACATTTCCGGTGCGCTTGCTTTTAGTTTGATAGTCTGAATCTTGATGATCTTTGTTTCTTGACCCGTCAGACTTTGTAGTGGTGATGTCACCGTGCTCCCAGAAGTCAATTACTTTTGCGTCCACATAAAAATCTCTGTATGATGTCCTGCAAAACAATTACTTCTTACTTTTTGTGCATTTTCCTACAAAAGCCTGCAAGACGTGTCAATTTTGTCTTGTTACATGCAGTCTTTTAAAAATAAATTTCTGTCTTATCAGGAAAACTACTTAGCTATTATAAACAAGAAAGATGACTTTTTAGGTTAAGGAAAAAGATCATAATTTGGGTTTAACAGGCCCTATTATGCTCTTTTCCGGGTGCATATTTTTATCTCAAGTTACAGTTACAACATGTTTACATGCGTTAATGCTCATAATCCGCCTTATGTTTCTCATCCTGTCTGTCCTGCAGCACCTCTTCTCACACTCTCTCTGAAATGTTCCGGTGTAGAGCTTGCTCCTCCCTCCAGAAAGCAAAGTCTGCCCTGATTGGTCAGCTAGCCCGCTCTGTTGTGATAAGTCAACGTTTCACATTTCAAAAAACTCTTCCTCCGGAGCTTCAGCTCCATCTCTCTCTTTCGTTGTTTGAGGGTCAAACTAGCCGGAAGGAGTTTTACGTCACTTCCGTAACATTATGACCTCATAATGTTACAGAAGCGAAGGAGAGAATTCAATGGAGCCGTTTCATGCAGCTCAGGAGCTTCTGAGGGGGAGGGTAACTCCTTTTAGGCGTGGACTTCAGGTTTTACACTCTACGAACCTTTTACATGTACAAAAATATATAGAACACACTAAAGAAGAGGGAAAAAGTGGAAAAGCATAATAGGGCCACTTTAAATAACCACGGAGGTAACGTGACAAAAACGATGCTGGCTTCTCGTTTCATACGTGGAATAAACGGTGGTCTCCTGGCTGAACGATCGCTGTTTGTTGGACCAATCCTCCCTCCCGTGTCTGTTTCAGCAGTCTTTTTATGTGCGTCCTCGTCCATGATTACGTGGATAACATACAAAATACATTTGTTGGATATCTTCAAATAACAGCCCATTATTTTTCACGGTATTGCTATGAATGCTAGATGAGACCATTCTTGGATGGATGATGCGCCAAAATATCCCAGATAAGATACCTCCAAACCTACGGATTTTGGAGCCGGAGTCTGTGCAGCAGTGATGAGGGAGTGGTGCCGTGGTTTTTGTGAACACAGCCACAGCTTGTTAGCGTGAGAGCCATAGTGCTCCATGTCAGTAAATTGCGATTTAATCACTCTTGATAATGAAGTCCCTCCTGATTGAACTGAAGTTATCCTGAGTCCATATTTAATTGGTGGAAATATGCCTTAAAATCAGCCAGTGTTTGAAGAGGAGGAGGTGGGCAGTAAGCGCCAAAACAACAGACTATAGTGGAATTGAGAAACTAAAGCAATAAAACAATCAGTAGTCTGGCCAAGTCTTGGGCAAAGACATGACATAGTGGGGGACATATAAAACACACTGATGTACGTCTGTCACATGTGAACTATTGTTTTGAGGGACAGCGAGGATTGGTTCTTTTTTTCCCTCCGGCCTGTCACTGGTAATAAAAATAATTAATTGAACAAACTCCTCAGACATGCCGTCCCACCCTGGGACACTCTCTGAATCCAAGTGTTATGGCCCACATGACAAAGTAGCCTCTGCAACATCCCCCCCAACCTCCACCCCCAGGTGGCTCGGTGGTTTGGCTCTGCTGCTGTGGCTCACTCTTTGATCCGCGGGCCCATTATGAATCTACTGCATGGACGCTTTCATGTCGGGACACATTTAGAGCCGCGGCTCCCCGAACATAGACATGGATGAAGTGCAGAGGTGGTGTCAGGGTTTGAGAAGTGAATGTTCACAGATAAAATCCTGAGTGGTAAAAATGTGGCATGTCTGCTAGAAAGTAAAAACCCACAGGCCGGCCACTATTTATTGGCTATTGACTTTCACTCAGGCCTAACAACACAAGAGCCGGGGGAGTTCACACAATCGTAAAAACAGCGGCATGATGTCAGATTGTCCCTGTGGTTGAAATTTCCCCTTATTATACCATGTCACAAACATATCGTTAGCAAACCAAGAAATGTCCATCAATCCAAAATAAAAGCATCCCGATTAACTCCTCAAACAATACTATGGATTTTAAAATATTCATATTAAATAATGACTAATGTTAAACCATAACATTTCAACAGCCACATCTCTTTGCAGAAACAATGTCCCAGTTACTCTGTTTAATTCACAGAGCTCCCTTTTAGCAGCTTTCATTGGGACCATTTTCTTGGTACAAGGTAATATGGATAAAAACGTCCCACAATGTGGGCTGTGGATTATAGAATTACTGTTTCTCTGCGGCACTTTTTAAATGTTATTCTTCAATGCTGTGGGAAGTGAAACACAAAAATCTGTTAAATGAATCCACTCACACCAAACCACTCCCTTGTGCTAAACCTAACCAAGTAGTTTTAATGCTTAAACCTAAACTCTTTTGTTTCCATTCACATCGCTTATTTTTATTTTCACATTGATGTAGGTGCAGGTTGGCCCGTCTGAAGCCTTAAGGCCTTTACGCACCAGGGGCATGACGGATAAATGATAGGAAAAAGGTGAAATACTCGCCTGCAAATATTTTCTATCAAAATGATTCATACAGGCAGAGACGTCAACTTCCGGTTCTGACAAGTGAAGGGAATGCAGAAGTGTCTTGAACTTGCATTCTCTCAACTGGTCAGCGGGGGGCGACTGAATTCCTTATTACCTCAGTAAACATTGTAAACATGAGTTTATGTTCTAAATCTCTAGTTTCAAGTCTTCTTCAACACAGCATGATGTTCATTTAGTAAATGATGGTCCATTTAGAGTCAAATAGACCATAAAGCAGAGTATGCTTTAGGGCGGGCTTACTGTGATTGACAGGTCGCTGTCACTATCAGAGCTGTATCCAGTGTACCGACTCCACACCTCCTCATGTTTGTCAATTCAAAAGATAATTTTGCAATTCAAGTTGCAGTTTGACGTAGATTTGTCGTAGTATCATTTAGATTTGTGTGAAACCGATCAGCGAACTACATCAGTGGTCTGGCACAATGCCAACACGGGCGATACCTGCTAGCTGGCTAGGTAACTAAGTTATATTCATGCACAAATGTAATTTATTTTAACATGATGTGTTTTGTCCAGCGAAGAATGATCAGGACCAGTTAATCGTGTGTACATCCCGGTGGGAATCATAGCTTTGGGGTAAGAGTTATTTCTAATTACATATTTCCACAGTGCAATGTAAATTTGTGTTCAGCCTAAGCTACAGTAAGCTATTTTATTGAGTTGCCTAGAACAAAAAAAGGCTCTGAGTGAATTTGAGTTACTCTGGTTAACAGGTTCGTAGTGTATATGTCTGGCTTTTATGTGAATGTTAAGGACAGAAAGAGTGGATCTGGTTTGGCTGCCTTTATCAAGGTTGAAGGGAGTGTATATTGTAAATATTGAATATGTACATTCTGAACAACTTGAGCTCATATGGTTTATGCCTTTATTCTCAGTGCAAGAAAAAACTAACTTTCTCTGGAAATAACTTTTTCCCAGGAAAGGCCATTAGCCAAACAGCCACTCAATTGGCTAATAATATTAGAAACGGCTGAATATTTCAGCATCGCAACTATTGCATGGTTAAAGTAGGGCAACTAAAACTTAGTTAGGGTAAGGCAGATATTGTAGTTACAGTAATAATAATAATGAGAATCTTAATTTTTAAGCACAAAAGAAAAGAAAGATATTCACGCATCATTTTACATAGCACTGAATGTGGACCAGGGATTAGTTCAAACGGCTACTCTGTGGTATTAAGCTATGATTTATGGGATGGCATAAATGTTCAGATGCAGATTCATCATCGTCTTCTCAGAGCGGCTGCATTCAACAGAGACTGCCTGCGGCCCCTAATGATTTGTGGCTCTCTCAACTTTTAGAGTCCGTCCCAGTGTGGTAGAGGAATGCCAAGCTGTTCTGAGGTCAGCGGGAAGAAACGCAGATCACTTCCTAAATGACTAACACCTAACCTTGTCTGATAAGAAAACAACAGGAAGCTGACTGTGTAAAGGGACAGTGTAATCAAATGTATCTAAAATGTAGCAATGAACTGTGCTTTGTGCCCTGTCCAGCTATGCAACTTTATAGATAGAAAAACTAAAGACAATTATTATTACTTCACATTTTACAAATACATTTTTTTTGTTCTAATTTTTTTATTAATTTATTTCCTTTGTCGTTTCCTGTTATTTCCCTTTTCCTTATATTCCTCAATAGCGTGGGTGTCACTGGTCAACGTATGAGATACATGTATGGGACACAGTAAAGTTGCAACTTTGTTGTGTTATTGAGAGTGTGAGCTAGAGGCTTGCAATAAATGCCAACAATTTTAAATAGACATTTTCTCCAATAAATCTCCATTTTTTAAAATATTATAATAAATATTATTATAAATATTCTCACTTGTTTTTTCCACTTTTCTATTTTACCCCTGGATCATTACCATTTACACAACTTTTATTTAGAGTCACATAAGACTGTCTTTTTTTCAAGGTGGTGTTTAAGTGAAAGTCATGTTTTATCAATTTATTAATATAGGAATTACTTCACAGAAAATTAAGCTAACAAAATAATTTCCAGGGCAATTTCAGGGCAATTTCAATCCACTTCCAGTAGTGTTTTTGTGCAGCCCAGTCTCCAGAAAAAAGGTGTAACCAAGCAATACATTTCTTAAGTGTTCGTGGACAGGGCAAACAAACGCAGGACTTTCACACAAGAGGCAGCCGTTTCTGTCCCGTGTAAAACCAAAAAGTTGACCTGGACTTTATGCTAAGTATATAGCATTATGTAAGAAAGTCAGCTAAGGGTGGTTGTTATTTATTCACGGTAGTTACGTTGTACATAATTTTTTTCTGGCGACTGGGTTGTTTTTGTGACAAAAAGATACAGATTATAGCTTTGAGTTACACCCTCTGTATTTTTACACTCATCTTAATACCCAAGAAGTATGTATTATCTGTGCAGAGAGCTTTTTCAAAATCCAAATCTATATATCACTTTTTACTTCACCCCTTTATCCATTATTTCAATAGAAATCAGGATGATTTTGTTTTTTCCTCCGACAGTAGCAGTATCTTGACTCTCTGAAAAGTCCCTCCACTGCTTCCTAAAAGCCACGACCACAGACTGTGCCAAACAGAGGCAACTCATGTTGCCTGTGTTTGAAGTCAAGGTGGGGTCAGAGGACCGGTGGCATAAATCATTGTAGTTAGATGATGTCGGAGACTGTGGGAGGAGGACAACCTGCGGCTGCCGGGGCAGGAGTCTGGAGAGGTCGATGAAACCCAATCTGCAAAGTTTTCACGAGGGCTTATTTTTCTAGTGCAGAGCTCGGCCGTTGATCAGCTGTGGTATCCAAACAGAACAGCGCTTTAAGGAGATCCCGCTGGTTCCTCTGTTGTTGCTTTGGGTTGACTTTGTACACCCCCCCTCTTCTTTTCTTTGCCCTCCGCTCCCGGGGGAGGGGGTCCGAAGTGTATTTAGACTCCTGGACAGCCTGCTGTGTCTGGGTCCAGGATTTACTCCTGGATCCTCACCTGAAGGGGTCTCTGCTTTGATTAATGCTGAACACACCAGGTCCTCTGGTTTCTAATAAAATAAACCTGCTCCGTTTTACAATGACATGTCCCACATACGTCCTTGTTTAAAATGAATAATGGAGGGCTCACACACAAGGGCAAGGAGCAAAACATTTAAAAAAAAAAGACAAAACCTACAAAGACAAAGTCAAAGAGAAGAGGAGAAGGAATCAGGACAGTTTGAGTGGAAGATGATGAGTTAGCCGTTTTTAGCGCCTGTGTTAGCATCTTTAAACATAAAAGACTTCCAAAACTGTTTGGAAAACGGTTATCCATCTAAATCAGAAGCCTACTAAAATAATGTGAGCTGCAGTTCCCAAACAATTTTTTCTTCAAATAAGTGATTTGCATGAACCCCTGAGACAGATGCAGCCACACACAGAGACACACACTGTATATTGTATATGATAACAAATGAAAAAGTACTTAGAAGAGAAAGTACGACAGCATGCTGCTGTAAGAGGCTACTCTGATCTGAAGAGAATAGATAATAATAAGAGTAGGTATATGGGGGTTGCAAAAACGTGCAAAAACTCCCAGACGACCTATCCTAACCTGAACTTTCTCACGATAGTTTCCCAACTCCTGGATTCCCTTCTAGACACGACAAGTATATGGCTGTTAACACCAGGGATTCAGAACGCTCAAAAAGTCCCCGTCACTTGATTTCATGAAGACTAAAAGACAGCCTCAAACCTTAAAGGTTCTAAATAGGACATTTGGAGCAGAGGGGTTGCCTCCACACGGCTCTCAACATGGCGACGGACGGGTCTGTTAACGATGCGAACAGCACGAACAGTGAAAACAACGGCAACAGCAGGACCCTACTAAAGCTTTGCTTGTAATTTATGCATGGTGCTCTGCATTATTCTCTGAAACGCCAGAGGACAGACAAACAAAATGAACTGTGAAGAACCTAAAAGACAACGAGTGTAACCCATAGATATGCACATTAGGGCTGTAATCAACCAAAGAAATTCTTGGTCGACTGAAACCCTGAAATTTCGACTAAAAATCGACTAATGGGGCTGTGAAACAGGGCTCTGAAAACACCCCCATTAGCACTTGGTACTTTCCTCCTGATGACGACTTTATGAAATTAACACGGCAAAAAATCGACCAATCAGAATTTTGGTCGACCCAGAACGTATCGACCAATAAGTCGACCAGTCGACTAGGACTTTACAGCCCTAATGCACATAGACTGTAGGTATAACCGGCATAAAGCCATAAAGCAACCTCCACCATGACGAGGAGAGATTAAGAGAAGTCAAGTATTACAGACATTATAAAGAAACAAAGTATTAATATCCAGTACACAATTTGATTTGGCTGCAAAATATTTACTCAAATGTAGAATCATAAGACCTCCTGTTTCTAAAGCATCTAAAACTGAAATGGCCTACTCTGTTAAATCCTTGGACATGCAAAAAGGGCTTTTATCAGTGAACTATTTGTGAAAGTCAGGTGATCGCACAAGCCCCGCACGCGGCAAGTTACTAAAGTTCAGAGGTGCAGGACCAAGAACCGCGACAACTTGCGAATGTTTGTGTAACCAAAGAGTAAAAAAAAGCCATAAATTCAAGTATGAACCTGAAAATTTGTTTTATTTTCCCTTTAAATTAAGAACTAAAATCTAATGAGCCATGTTTTATTGAGAAGTTCAATGGAACTCGTGGATATGTAAAATAAATCAGATCTGAAGCCACCTTTGAATAAATGTCTGTCTGCTTTATAGGGAGTAAATGTAACTGTGTTGTAAGCGCTTTGAGACTACTGATAATATGTGTGTGTGTTTCCTGGTTGTAAAAACATGACCATAACCCTACGAGCTACCGAGCAGTAGAGTTAACCTCCTCTAAGGCTGAGTCTGTGAGGACTGAAGAGCCGTGATTAAACCCTCAGTCATTCCTTTTATTGCCGTTACATCAATATTTTTTCTCCCCGGATGGCGAAGGAAGATGAGGGGGAACAATTTAAGCCACAGTATAAAACAGCGAGGCGGTAGCCCGAGAGAAATCTACCAAACTCTGACCCTGATCCTGAGCTGCACTTGATTAAAAAACAACATTTAATAAGAGGATGCCCTGTTGTAGTCAACAAAGACTGTAGCAATCACACAGGGATGAAGCAAGCAAGAATGTAAAAGGTAGAGTAACGCTTTATACCAATTATCAACAGTATGTAGACAATAATAAAAGGTTTAGAGCGGTCATTCCCAAAGACGGGTCAGGACCATGGACTGTATATAACAAGTGGTCACATTCAACTTGGCCTCACCCATTGGTAGTGGACTGCCGTTTTGAAGCCTTTAGTTTAGCAATTTCTCCATCGCCATCTTGAATTACGGCCGTCGCCATGTTGGGTTTTTTCGCAACCAATGAACATAAGTTACCATATTTGGACTGCGGAGGAGTGACGTAGAGACGCCTTATAGGACTCTATTAAATTGTGAGATGATGTTGTCCTTTTTTTTTTTTAAATGGCCACAAGAAAAATTGTTTGAGGAATCACTGGTTAAGAACACACTATAACGTGGTTATAAAGACAGCTAAAAGGACCTTTTAAGTTGTATTAATAATCATTATGTGGCACTCATAAATTATGCCTTTTACGTGTCTAATTCCTAATAGTACTCTGATGATTTTAAATATTCCTAATATTAACCTATTTCTGTCATTCACTATTGTGTTCATGTGGCTTTATTAGGTCAATAAAAATACATTTATTTTTTTGTAACTTGTTTCCTGTCACACAAATGGCTTTTTTTCTCATATCCATATGGGATTCCAGGGAGTGTTTAAACTGCACAACGTTAATGGTATTATTGCCGTTTAATTGTCCTGTCCAGAGCTTCTCCACGTACAATGAGATAGATTTGTTTGCCAGTTGGCCGTCAGTGTAACGCATGACGATCAAAAACCCAACACAGCCACATCAGGATCACATAAAAATAACAAAGAAATATAAATAATAAAACATATAGATTAATTTTGTTTAAATCAAATTACGGAGCCTTTTTTTGTCATCCATGGAAATGGTTAAAATTTACCAGAGGCTGAAATACATACATTTTAAAGAATTTGGGCATTTTACTTAATGTCCACATCCTGAAATGCAAAGTAGTGTTTTAGCAGTTTGTTGGGTTTCTCCTATATGATGAATTTTACTTGTATATTTGCTTTCATCAAATGCAAAAATATCCAATACACCACGGCTGTCACCTAGAATTCAACTCTGATTTTTTTTTTTTTTACTGAAACTGTTCAGAACACCAGGATTCATTTTTGTTAATGTTTTTTTTGTTGCTTGGTATATTGGAGTTTAGTTTGAAATGTCTCGCTATAAAAGAAGGAGAAATGTAAGTCACTATGCCTTGTGAAATCTTGGTTTTACTTTGATAACATCTACATTTCAAAAGATAAACATTTCAAATATATCCATCCAAGTTAAAGTTTTTGTGCATTTTTTGACTAATTTGATTGTATTTCATTTTGATTGTATGTGGCATAACATAGCATTTGTACATAACTGTATATAATTCTTGCATTTATCTTTTTTTTTTACTTTTTACCTTTTGAATTTATAGCTGACCTTGCTTTTGTCTCATCGCACTGTATCACCAAGTCAAATATCTGTGCACTTTGTATATTTTGCGAATAAAAGGTTCTAAGTCTTGTGCAGGTTCCAGGGTTTAATATTAAATCTGGTACACCCTTCATTTAAATCTCCAACATCTTTATTATGTGTAACAAGAGATTTGTTTTTCATTGGTGTTACGAAAACAAACTAACTGAAACATCGACTAATAAGTGAAAAAGGTTAAAAGGTCAATCTGTGTTGTGAAATTCACTGTTTGCGAATGGGACGTCTCTGCTGTGTGATGCTATACGGGAGATGCGTGTTGCCCATTGTGGTCAGCGGACCCCCAGCATGCAGCGGTGACACATGGCAGCGAGTGTTAAAGCTCCAGAGCTATACAGGACAAAGGGCCCTTAAAGAAAAGCAGACAGGCTCACAGAGATACCCAGCAGAGAGATGATGTGACAGTCAGACGGCCCGCTGTCAGCGCTCTGCACAGGCTGTCTGGGAAAAAAATAAAAAAAACTCAAAAGGCAAGACCACCCAGCTGCACCAACACTCTGTTAACCACATGAAACAGTCCTACACCACGCTGCTTTCTGCTCCGAGCAACACTCTCATGTTGGTCACAACTTAGCACTCTTCTCCTGTGCCTTTTTCAATATATTCCTAGGACATTAAAAATAAGACACCCATATTCAACAGCAAACTGTAGGAGTCGAATCATGCATCATTTTTAATAGCTGTGTGATGTGAATTTTCTTACTGGTAACTGTTGTGATTTATAAATTTAGTGCGTAATGATGTTTAGTTTACTGTGTGTGTTTTGAGGTGCATTAAAGCATATGGAGGCCCAGTCGGTCCCATCCTGTAATAACACAACACCTGCATACAGACGCTCCACTCAAAGGTCAAAACAGCCGTTTAACTACAGCGCATTTTCCTGTTTAAATGTACAACATTATTAATTATGCCATAATTAAAGCTATTATATATGTGTGTTAAAGACCCGATTCATTCCCAATGAATGGAACTAGGTCTATAAACATTAAGGTCAATGAGTTAGCATGTTTCATAAAGTCATCCAGAAGGGATGCAATTAGTGTGTGTGCTTCTCCGGTTAGTATTAATGCAACCTCTTATTTGCTCAACTACATGTTTATTAGATCTCAGTTGCCAATTTTCTCGTGTTTCACAAATAAAAATATTTTAAATTTTTAATATCTGTCATTAAAAAGTAGATCATTAGAATTGAATAGAACAGATATTCGGTGTATAAAAAAAGATATTGTAATGCCCTCAGAGAAACGGCCACGGCAGCCTATGTTTTCCTGGAGTAATTAAAGTGGATTTGTGAATTACGCCATTTGCGTAAAAAACAACGCAGCCCCACAATAAATTATGCCAACTTCGTCAATTCAAATAGTGCACCTTTCACAGCTTAAATCCACGTTTCACTTGTTTAAATGTGATTTTCTTTGCACAGCAGGTCTGATTCTTGTTCAGTTGTTTAACTGTTTTCGAGAGAAAAACTGTCCTGAATAGACCACATGACCACATGACAATAATAACATGACAATAAAAACCTGTGCAATACATTACACATTACACTGTGCAATAATAGTTAAAAAAGTTAAAAATAGTTGAAATAGTTGTTGTTTTTTTTCTCTGTCTGTAAATATAATATTTCAGTTATTGTTGTTTTTTCTACTGTTTTTTTTATTGCTTATTTATAATACTTGTTTTATTTTATTTTTATTTTTTATTTTTCATTTTTTATTTTTAGCTTGTCTTCTTCTACTATGTCTCTTGTGTGCACTTTACTCTATGCTGTTGTAAGCCTGCAAATGTCCCCGCTGCGGGACTAATAAAGGATTATCTTATCTTATCTTATCTTATCTTATCTTATCTTATCTTATCTTATCTTCCCAGTATGGATGAAGAAAAAAAACTTCAGGGACATTGCTCAACTTGGAACACAACGTAGGCCTACGTGCTTCTGAACAGGCCCGACCAGCCGTCAGTTCACGGCTCAAACGCTTAAACGAGGCTGTATTTATTGTATGTTTTTAAAGGTACAAGCTAGGCTACTTTCAATTTCCCCGACCGACTCCAAACACATCCCGCCCCACAGCTGTAACGAGGACAGGTCTTACTGCTGGTAGTCGGTCCTGCAGTAGAGCCTCGTGTCTCTGACGTAGCAGGTGGCGGTGAGCGGCCGCTGGCACGCGGCGCACTGCAGGCAGTCCTCGTGCCAGGATGCCCCGTTGACCCGCATCAGGAAGCGGTCCGAGATGACCCGCGTGCAGCCCTCGCACACGGCCCGCCGGAGACAGTCACCGCCTGACGGGGAGGAAGGGGGAGGAAATCACATGAAGAGGTGAATAAAGAGGAGCAGTGATGTGACATGTTCTCAGTTTCCATTCTAATATGGCGAAGAGCAAAGATAACGCTCCATGTCCCGGCCTGCGTCACCACATACCTGCTGCGGGCCTTCATCAACACATTAATAAGCAATGACATCGGTTATATTCTCATATAGCCTAGCTGAGGCCTGAGCATTGATGTAGACCACACAACTCCTCTGATTATATGGGGTAAATTAACATATAATGTGTCGGGCAGTTAGGAGATTCAAAACATCTGGGCGAGATAAAAAAAACACCTTATTATTTTATTAGATTATTGATTAAATTACAAAGTAACCCCATCCCAAAGAGCATTCACTCCTATAAAACATAGTAGTGAAAAAAATGTAACAAGGTTATTTTATTGTCATTGCACAATGAAACGCAGATTGCAGTCTCATTTTGTTACACAACAAAACGCACAAAAAACAACTATATCATTACAGATAATAGAGCAGTGATTTGTGACAAGCTGCACAGAAGAATGGAACTGATGATGAGATACAAGACCTAACCTCCTCTTTTTTATTTATTTATCATTCATGTATTTTTTATCTAGGATAGTCCCGTTGACATTTAATATCGAAATGAGCTGGCAGATATGAAAACGAGTTCCGTTGTCCTTAGATGACAGATGACAGATGTATGTTATTGCTTATCGGCTAATAATAATATAAATAATTGTATATTTATTTATATACACATACAAACACACACGTGTATATATATATATATATATATATATATATACACACGTGTGTGTTTGTATGTGTATATAAATAAATATAGTGTGTGTGTGTGTATATATATATACACACACACACACACACATATATATATATACACACACAAAAATAAACATATATATATATATATATACATACACACCCACACACTCGCATATATATATATATAAATACACCCACACACACACACACACACACACACACACACACACACACACACACATATATATATATATAAATACACCCACACACACACACACACACACACATATATATATATAAATAAATATACCTATATATACACACATATATTATTATTATTATTATTATTATTATTATTATTATTATTATTATTATTATTATTATTATAGCCAATAAGCCCAGTGAGCAGATATCTGAATGGAAATCTGCAGCAGCGTCATCAAAGAAAGAACAGAAAAGGTGAAAGGGGAAAAGAGTGAGCAGAGAGCCGGAGAACTCACCGATCATCTCATCCAGAGAGCCCGCATCGCTCCGCAGACGGTCCTCTACCTTAATGTCGTTCAGCATCCTCCAAACAGCAGCGCGGGTCCGCACGGTCCGGACCTGTTGCAACTTCCACAACCCGTGAGACCCGTGAGATCCGTGAGACCCGTGTGCGTGAGAACCCCCACAGAGCCTCGAGCAGCGGCACAAACTATGCAACGAGGCAAAAGTCAGTTTGTTAAATCCGCCAAGTTGTGGGAAAAAAACAAAAAACAAGCGAGATTTAAGTCTCCGGGGAAGAGAGAAGCATCAGCTGATGTAGATCCAGAGGTGTGAGGCGAGGAGGGTCCGACGGTCCTGAACTTGATGTGCCATCCCGAGCTCTTGTTCCGGCGGAGACAGAAGCCCCCCTCCTCCCCGGCCTCCTCCCCCTCCTCCCCGGCCTCCTCCCCGGCCTCCTCCCCCTCCCCGGCCTCCTCCCCCTCCTCCCCTCCTCCCCCCGGCCTCCTCCTCCCCCCGGCCTCCTCCCCGGCCTCCTCCCCTCCTCCCCGGCCTCCTCCCCGGCCTCCGCTGGACGCAGTCTCCGCCGCTCTGCCCGTATTGGTGCCCGGCGGTCCGGATGGATCCGCCTCCACGAGGAGCTGCACGGTCCTGTCTGAAACCAAAGAAGCACATAAACCTTAACATCACGGAGCGACACGCAGATGTAAAACATCAATTATTACATTTCCGTTTGCATGATGACGTCACACCTGCTGTCAGTTCTCTGTGCATTTGGTTTTTTTAGAAAATGATATATTATTATGTAATTTTTTTGACTAAATTTCACTACATCAATTGACTTTAAAGAATACATTATTTTACATTACTATACGTATTGCTAGCAGCATCTTAAATATGATTTAGTCATATCAGCTGTTGACCCTACATCACGTGGAACAGTAGCCCAGCAGCCTTTGTGGACAACCAAAAAAGTGACACAACCAAGAAGTGTCTCATTTGAAGACCTGACGAGATAAGAGGATCCTGATTAGTATATAAAAAAATATATAATTTCACATTTAACTGAATTTTGAAATATAAAAGTTCCAAATAATTACAAGCAATTTGGAAAAAAGTGTCTCTAATTGTTGAGGAGGGGGGGTTTAAGGGGTATGCTGAGGGAACATCGTGGCTACTGTTCTTCTATACTATCACAATGTATCTCTATCTACTTGTGTCATTATTTCTGTATTTACCTCTGTCATTTTGAAAATGGTCGCACCATGAAATCTTATAAAACATGTGGAAATATTCTACATTTGCTCATGTTACTGCTGCTGTTCATAACATAATCCATAATTGTATTAATTCTTATGTACCTTTTATTTACATTTGCGTTTGAACGGTAGACCTATAGACTGATCACAACGCAGACGAGCTTCTCTTTTATTGGAACCGAGATTAAATCTGCACGTGCAGCCTGATGTAGAATCTGCATAATGAAGCGACTGCTTTCACAATACACATTAATATGAATGTTTCTATCATTGAATATTACCAACAGATAACATCACGTGATTCTAAACGGGTGTGATATGAAACGTAGACATATATCCGGCGGTTTCAAATAAACCAGATTGATCAGCGCTCCGCCGCAGGCCTGAGATCAGCTGCGTGGAAAGCAATAAAACAGTCATCAGCTGTCCGCTCTGTGGCTCGTGCTGCTGGTGATGTACGAGCGGCGCGAGGAGGCTTTTATTAACGGGAAATGAAATGTATTGAAAGATGCGCGCGGGTCGGGTTCAATTAAGCGGGGGGGGGGCCACATTGTGCAGACCCGTCCTCCAGTCAATATGATCAAACACAGAGGTTGATGAGAACATTTATGGGTTGATTGGATAAATCCGACGGCCCATCCAACACACATTAGTATCTTTATTGTGACTTATTAGCATTCTTGGAAGAAATCTCAGGGAAAAAAGAATAGTGGTTTCAGTTTAGAAAAACATGAGTTATGCAGCAGCTTATGTACCATCAGCAAATCTTCAAAGTTCCGAAAGGAATTGTGAACGATGGCCAAATAAAAATGTATTTCAAAGAAAATAATGTGCATATTTCTAAAGACAAATCTTGTGAACAGTGATTTAGAATGTCAGTAGTTGTGAGTAAAATGAAGGAGGTGATGATCCATACACGGCGTTTACTCTGAAATGTATCACAATTTAACAATGTTATTAATGTGAGTAATATGAGGCCACTGCATCATGGAAACCTGTTTTTTGATGAACATGTTTATCTCAAACTCAAAGATTAATTCTTGAAAACGTTTGCATTTTTTTTTCATTTCCATAATTAACAAAATCATTTCAATCAAAACAGAAATACTTGTCTTTGTTTTGAGCGAGGTTTTATTTACAGGTAAAAGCAGCAAACCAATGACGGCATTGAGTCTCCCAGTAAAGGGGAGGATGGAGGGCCATCTCCATAAAGTGTCCAATCCTGACGCCCTGTGGTTAAAAGATGAAGCTCGCCCAGAAAAACTACACTGGAGGCCAGAATGCACAGCTGGTCAGAAGACGAGGAAACAGGATAGCTGAAATAAAGTCACATACAATAGGAATGTTTTTAAATTGGAATTACATACATCTATATCCCCTTAACGGAAGCCTAAAACACCAGGTAGGAATGAGTGTCCTTACTCTAAAGGGACAGACTCATTACATTACATTACAGTCATTTAGCAGACGCTTTTATCCAAAGCGACTTACAATCAGTAGTATATTACATATCATTCACCCATTCACACACTGATGACAGGCTACCATGCAAGGTGCCACCATCAGACTCTAACTAACATTCATGCAACATCCAGTCCACACCGATGGCAAGCCTTCGGGAGCAACTTGGGGTTAAGTGTCTTGCCCAAGGACACATCGACTGCCGAAGCCGGGTATCGAACCACCGACCCTCTGATTGGAGAACTACCTTGCTCTCCACTACGCCACAGCCGCCCTTACTCTTTAACCTACTGTGTTCAAATGGGTCTTTTGTACTTGTGACAGCCGTCCACGTCGTGAGGTTGGCTGTCAAACACTATGGGGTTGGTTGTCCCTATGTTATTTTAATGGGAGGCAATCTTAAAAACAAATTTAAAAAAGGTCGAATTTCATACTAATGAAACAGCCTAACAGATCTCCTGCATTGAGAGAACATGAACAGGAAAAATCATCCTAAAAGTGTATTTCTTATTCTTATATAACAATTAAAGGACAATACATAGAACAGTATTACTTAAGTGATCTGTATGTCAGTCAATCACTATCAGTCACATGTGACAACCATCCCATAATGGGATGTTTTTGTAGACAACTAAGCTAACAACAGCATGATGTATCCAGGTGGTAAGGTCGAGCTCAGAAGAGTGAAGCCAATGCTGAAGTGTTCTAAAACTGCATTCTCTCTACTGGCCAGCAGGGGGCGACTCCTCTGGTTGTATAGAAGTTCATTAATTTCATCCATTTTCCGTAACCTGCTTATCCAGTTAAGGGTCGCAGGGGTGCTGGAGCCGATCTCAGCTGTCAATGGGCGAAGGCAGGGTTCACCCTGGACAGGTCGCCAGTCTGTCGCAGGGCTGACATATAGAGACAGACAACCATTCACACTCACATCCACACCTACGGGCAATTTAGAGTCTTCAATGCACCTTAGCTGCATGTCTTTGGACTGTGGGAGGAAGCCGGAGAACCCGGAGAGAACCCACGCTGACACGGGGAGAACATGCAAACTCCTCACAGGAGGTTGTCCAGCCCGGGAATTGAACCCGTCTTCTTCAATACAGCATGATGTTCATTTAGTAAATATGGTCCATTTAGAGTCAAATAGACCATGAAGCAGAGTATGCTTTAGGGAATGGAGTTGTATGTTTATTGTAACCTTTTTGAAAAATGCCAAACTCCAGCCTTCAAAACAGTAGGCCACAAACAAATGGGTTACTTCATAGTGACTACGTCCACTTCTTATTCAAAGTCTAGGGTTTTAGCCTTGCTAAGAAAAAATAGGAAACTCTAGAAAATCTAAACCATATCTCTGCCTTAACATTTGCAGAATTTAACTTCATCTGGATTTAATCTAGGGCTGCAGGGGGTGGCTTGTTCACCCCACAGCAAGAGGGGTACGGGTTCGATTCCCGGGTTGGACCTTCTGTGTGGAGTTTGCATGTTCTCCCCGTGTCAGCGTGGGTTCTCTCCGGGTTCTCCGGCTTCCTCCCACAGTCCAAAGACATGCAGCTTAGGTTAATTGAAGACTCTAAATTGCCCGTATAGGTGTGGATGTGAGAGTGAACGGTTGTCTGTCTCTATAGCAACCCGTCCAGGATGAACCCTGCCTTCGCCCAATGACAGCTGGGATCAGCTCCAGCCCCCCTGGACACCCTGAACAGGATAAGCGGTTAAAGATAATGGATGGATGGATGAATGTATCTAATCTTATCTTTATCAGCAGTCCACTTGGGGCCCACAGCTCATTTTTACCCCAGGGCCTATAGCGTGTGCCATGCATGAGCTCTAATCAACACACTCCCTAATAGCTCTTTCAGCTAATTTGCCAGCAGCTGTTGTATAAAACAGATGCAAAGAAAAGAGGAGGTTTGATGAGTTTAACCATCAGAGGCCACTCACTGCCTGTAAATATAATGCAACACATGTATACATGAGGATACGAGTGTCAGAGCAGCGATGGCTCTTTGATGACATGGGCCCCACACATTGACTTCTATCATTTCTATGATTTTAACGAGCAGCTTTTGTCAAAGAGACCCGTAAAACTGTTTCTCGGGAAATCTGTAGCAGCTGACGTCCTTGTAAACACGTTGTTTATAATGTCTGCGTGTATAAAGTCCTGTGTGATCTGAGCAGTTGGAAAGTTCAGTGGAAAATTAGGCAGCAATCTTAAAGTAGTTGTGTTGGCACCAACACAAAGCACTCTGGGTAGATGTGTGCAACAGCCTGCTGTAAAATCAGGCGGCAAACCTCCGGTTTTGAAAAGTGAAGCCAATGATGAAGTGTTTTAAACTTGCGTTCTTTCTACTGGCCATCGGGGGGCGACTCCTCTGATTGTATAAATTGATTGTATAAAATAGATTGTCTTAGAAAAATTACCCTAAATGAACATCATGCTGTATTGAAGAAGACTTGAAACTAGAGATTTAAACCATAAACTCATGTTTATAATGTTTATTGAGGTAACAAATCAAGTGAGAAGTAGGGTCTGTTTCTCATAGACTTCTATACAACCAGACTTCTTTTTGCAACCAGAGGAGTCTGAAGAGAGAATGCAAGTTTTAAGACACTTGCCTATTGGCTTCAGTCGGCAGAATCAGAGGTTGCTGCCTGGTATGACCATGACTGTAATCTGGGTTTTGCAATATCAAAGTCTTGCTTTCAACAATGTTTAATTATGGTAAAGGTTAGAGAAAGACTGTAGTTATGTCAAATAAACTTTTGTTAAGTTAGGGTCGGTATTAGGGAACTAAAGGTCTTGGTTAAGGTTTGAGAAATATCATGGTTACAGTTGGTAAAAGAAGCCAACATCTTAAGACACAAACTCTGGTCTGGTCTCTCTGCCAACTGTGTGTCTCGTTCTTTAGAAAGAGAGGAAACCAGTGGTCTGTTTCTGTCTTTTTTAAATATTCAATGAATAAAATAGTATGTATGACATGAAGGAAACATTATAGGTTTAGTTACAATTTCAGTAAGGTGCAGGTTACCCACTCAAGTAAAAGCACTTTAAAATTACACTATAAAATGGCTTAACAAGCGAAGCTATAAAGTCAGGCAAGAACAACGTGTTAAAACACAACAACTAGGGCCGTCTTTGTCCAAACTCTACACACAAGCACCACATAAAAGCTCTTCCTGCATGCCAACTGCACACTGATGTGCTACATATAAAACACTATTATCTAAAGGCTTCGGCATTTTCACTTGCTGCATGCTGTACATATAGAATATGAACACAAATGCAATGTGTTTATTCTCAGTTGCTCATATGTCCATAACAATAAAAAAAAAAAAGAGATTTTTGAGCTATTTTGCTTCCATAATACGTCGTCTTTCAGAAAATCGAAAAAAAAAAAATATTTGGTCTATTTGTTTCAGTAGATCTTCCTAAATTAACCGAAATGTACCATTGCAATACCAAAAAATGTTGTCTTAATGTCATTTTTGTTACCATATTGACCTCACAGTATTGTCTCCCATTAACTTTCGTAGACATGAACATAGTTACTGTTTTGTACTTTAAACAGAATACAGTATACTGCAACTACAGTCCACTCACCCATTCTTCTCTGAAATAGGCTTCCATTGTTGTTCACAGCAAAGAGCAAACCTGAGTCCAATCTAGAGTGTTCAAGCTTTGATTTCTAAGTTTGTTACAGGTGCTTTTAAAGGTGCATTCTGGGTGCCGGTTATTGATAATTTAGCACAAAGGCTTTTAGTTTTGAATTGTGTGTCTAATGTAGATAACCGTGTGTAAGTTGTTGGGAAACGTGTTTTAAAATCTCATTCTTAGTGTAAAGCAAACAATGTGCGTATGGCTCAGTATACTAGTCAATAGAGAGGCTACATGAGTCCGTGCTTTCAATAATTGAGCTACAAGTTCCAGTTTTTATGTCTTTGCAAATGCCCAAGCATCCATAAGAAATATACAGAAAAGAGGGTAAGCTACTGGGTCATTCTGTTTTCAGTCAAAGACTTCTAAAGGTGAAGGTGTGAAGTGGTCAAAATGAAATCGGAGATCAGAATAACGTGTGATCAAAAGTGTATTAGTTCTCGTTGGCAAATTATTTTCACTCTGTAGTTATTTAGTTCATTTACACGCATAATACACATCATTACTGGGGAGTAATGATAGCACAGCACAGCACCCCAAGCAGTTAGCAGGTTGGTACCTTGCTTGAGGGCACGTCCGCAGCCCAGAGTTGAACGGGCGCCTCTTCAGCTACCAGTCGGCACTCTGTAGCCATTTATCCGTGGACTTGAATGGGCTACAACGGCCATATGAAGAGAATCTGAATAACTACTGTTTCTGGTGCCAACCCGACTTGCGATCCCACTAAAGACCTAACACGCCGTTCAGCTGAGCAGCAGCTCCTCTGTACCAGCTTCCATCGCTCCACAGCCCGTGAGTGCTGCACTAAGGCCATTCATGTGGAAACAAGTCAGGGCTCTATTAATCAACCAAGCACAGCACTGTCATCAGCCCATTACAAGTATTTATCACACAGTAATTGCTGACATGTTAATTACAGGTAATGACAATCGGTCTCACTCATCGGAGGGCTGCACCGCAGGAGGAGGTGGACTGTGTGAACCGCTGTGAGGAGGGCTGTGTGATCAGTGTGATCAGAGAGAGCGTGCACTACAGTGTACCTTTCTCCATGAATCACTGGTAATGCCGACCAAGAGCAACTTTTGAAATGTCACAAAAAATACAATAAAAGGAGCAGCATTTCCAATAGCTGGTTTCGGAGTGAATTAACTCGTCAACTAGAAAAAAACACCCAATGCAATCAGAAAATGTAGGAAGTTTTAATGAATTTTGCTGTTTTTACACCGCAAGAGAGAAGTAGAGTCATTTTCTCATAGACTTCTATAGAACCAGACTACTATAGAACCAGAGGAGTCGACCCCTGATGATCAGTAGAGAGAATGCAAGTTTTAAGACACGTCAACATTGGCTTCACTTTTCAGAGCTGGAGGTTGCCAACTGACTGACATCAGAGTAAAAAACTAAAATCTAAGCTCGACTGTATTCCCGGAACTCACATCTCAAGGTGAGCACTATGCTGAGGACATCTGCTCAAGACCGTTCTGAGGGGGATCAGGTATTGTGACCATGATGCAGGAAGATCAAGTATTTACTGTAGTGATGTTCATGAAACTGTTTTTGGGGCCTGAAGTCCTGTGTTCTCCACCGGAGCGAGACCACTAACACTTAAAGGTCCTCGTCGTGTGATCCTGAACTTCTACAGGTATCAGGCCAAGGATCTGTACGGAGCACCACCAGAGAACAGCTTCAATATCGAGGTCACATGATCCAAACTTTGAGGAATCCGTCTGTACCCCAATAAAATGGAGAAGAATGGGATTTCATTTGTAATGCTCATGGGATTGGAAGATGATATTCAAAAACAGCAACTTGTCTCACAGCCAGAAAAAGAGTATTTCAGTCTGCACTCTGACTTCATATTTATTTAGTGGGATTCTTAAGATTTGCATTTATATTTCCTTTCATTAAACTGGAACAATCTGTCACTGTAATTTAGAACAATTACACATGACCATTTAGTTTTTCCACCTCTTCCGTCTGTCGTGGTGCAGTGATGCAGCTCCAGATGTCTTATCAGCTACTCCACTCCATGAAGCTCCCGGCAGGAGATACCACATGTTTGCTGGAGAGCTAATTGACTCGTGTTTGTGAGTAAACCACTGATAAAATAAAGACACACAGAGATGAAACACTGCAGGAGAAATGAACCACCAACAGCATGTGTGCCAATTCAAAGCAATGGAAGACAACCACACTAAAAGGCTTTTGTGGGCTTTTAATTCTCTGAGGCTTGCTGTGAACTGGGCTTTGAAGCTCTAATGGAACCCAGAGAAGTACGACAACTTACTCAAAAGCCCTTAGAGGCTACAATTTTGGTTACACCACCAGACAATTCTGTTATTCTAAGACCATTTAAACTAGTGTAATTTGTCATTGGGGTGGCATTTCAGTAGAGGTAAGGTCATAGGTCTTTAAAAACAAAAAAATGTTTATCCCACTGGGAGGTTGAATGTGCTCAGATAATTACCTGACAATCCTATTAGGTAATGAGGTATCCTGTGTGAAAATATGACATCTTCGCACAAAGGTGACACTAGAGTCAAGCTTGGTGATGGTACATCCACAGGGGAGCAGGACTTGTAATTGGAAGTTTTTCTTTATGGACGAGTTCAGACATGAACTCTTGGGATTCTTTTGGCTGGTGGTCCTGCCCCTCTCAGCATTAGTTTGATGTCTGCTGTAACAAAGTGGGGGTCAATGGAAATATCGGCTCCTCTTCGCAATTGGAAATCCCTCAGAGAGCGTCTCCAGTAAAGGTTGATCATCAAATGGTCAAACCGGTTCTTGTCTTTCCCTTTTGGTGGCAGAGACATGTGAGTTTGTGGATGTTCCATTCAATGAGGGACTCCTCTATACTCCCTTTTTGGAGAATAATGGCAACCCCCTTCATGATCCTGGCCACAGTTTGACTGTTTGTTCAGTGTTTGTTTTTGATTCCTCCTGATTGATAGATGGACCGATCCATCTATCAATCCGTCGGGATAAGTGAAGCCATCACCCTTTGGTGATCTGTACTTACTTCCCAACTTCAAACATGGATGGACAATTCTAGAAGTCATACCTTACTTTGGTTTAGGTGTTCCGGGTCCACTTCTTCACGCCACCAACTTCCACTGTATAATAAGAATTTTTTCAACTCTCAAATATCTTCCATCTGTATTCCCGTCACACGTCTAATGTTGATCAGGTTTTGCAGTTGAGTGACATCACTAACATTACCAAAATGAAATCAAACTTCAAGTCAAGGACTCCAGTTCATCATAGTTTAATAAAACGTACTTATAATGCAAAGTCGACTGATGCTGTTTTGTTCATTCATTAGTGGATCAAATCTATTTATGAGACAAAATTGGTGACTTTTGATGACTAACCTACAAAAATAACTGTCCTATTGAAACCTCCGACACCTTATGCCACCGTACATGCAAACTAACAGACATATCAAAGCAGGATCGTTACTTGTTAATGCAGACACAATATTGGTTCACCATTAAATGTTTCCCGTTAACACCACAGCTGAGAAATAATACGTGGAGCTGATTACAGAGCAGGTGGGGAACACTCAGCTCAAATACACAGAGCTTCACATGGACACCAGCCCACCCAACATGTTGGCAGTGCAATTGACAAATGTTATACGTTACATTTCTTAAAAAACAAAACAATAGAGAGCCTTTAGGAAAACACGGTTTAAAATACTGAAATAACAAATAAATTACACGAACAACAATGTCAAATATAAAAGGAGTTAATGCATTTATGACCTGGCAATATTGCAGAGACAACAAATGGAGTGAAATAAGCAAAATAACACAGGGTCACCAAAATCCTTGGTGCTTCTCAACACAATAGCGGTACAGAATACACAGAGAGAACTATTTGGAGTGCATTTAAAAGTAATAAGATTGTGTCTATAACATAAAGGCTTACTGGGAATGAGGAGGATTATGACCCTCTGAGCAACTGGTAGTCTTTTCATTTGAACGGCAAACAAGAAGATCAGCAGTGGCTCGCTTCTTCCTTGTATTGTAGGAATCGGTGATGAAATGATCAAAATAGGTAAACACGGAGGAAAGTTTGAGATTGCGATATAAGCAAATTAAAACGTCTGAAAACAAAATATGATCAAATATATTTGAAATACAGGAGAAATGGGGCCTTTGACTGTAAAAGTATGTTTGTTTGTTTTTGTATTTTTATGTAAAAAAAGCTGTTGAAATATTGTTGTCAAAATCCCAGTATTCTCGGGTTTCAATGGAAAATCCAATTAAAGATTCTGATATCAATAATTGGGACTACAGGGTTACACAGGGCCAGTTATCCTGATACAATCCCTCAAGGTAAGACCTTTTCATTTGTTACAAAGAACTGTACTCTAGTGGTTCTGAGTTCACATGTCAAATGGGTTAAAAATAAAACTGATAATTCAAGTTATCCAACTTCTAAAATATTATCGAGCTTAATGACAAGCATGTTAAAATGGGAAAACAAGCACAATTAAAGACGTAGCTTTGTTACAGAGGATAAATATGCACTGTAGGCACAAAGGTTTTTCACTTGTAATCAATATACCCCCCACCCCAAAAAAAAGAGCACTTTTGCTTGGCAACTTTGCCTTTGTTCAGGTGTGAAGAACTATTTGTAACACTTTTACTGCGCCATCTCTGTTTGTTAAAGGTGCTCAATGAGAAATCCAGAGCATCTATTGCCTCCTCACGGCTCTCAACATGGCGGCGGCTAGCAGCCGACAGTGCAAACAGTGCTTACGGTGCAAAGCACTGTTTGCTACGCTTCTGTCGATGTCGTAATCAGACGTAACCAGAGCAGCGGCTGTGAGCTAGCCAGCGGGCACGTTCACATGCACCAAAAAGCACCTTCAGCTGGGCGGCTATCTAAACAAAGCACACAGACTCTCTGATAACACACAGATCGGTAGTGACTTCATTCTCTGCTCAGGTAGACATTACTCCTCTATACGTTTCCGAATTGACATAGTTGTTTGCTGCTATATTAATGCTCTGAATATCAAATTTAGCACCTTTAAGCATTGACCAAAAAGAAATAAAAAAAATTGTGAAGGTAGTTCTGATGATGTAAAGAAACTAGGGCTGGGTATCAAACCTTTTTGTGTTACTGTCCGAAATGTGGCAGTGGCACAGAGTATTTACAACCCCCCCCCCCCCCAAAAAAAAAACCCCCAATAACATTGGACAAAACAACAAAGGTTTTGTCCAACTTCCTTTTAAACGTAGTGAATACTCAACATGGACAGTAAACTGCAGATTGTATAGAGATGCGGAAGCTAGTGTAACAGAGCCAGACAGAATTCATAGAACCCTGGTTACATAAGTGACTCTCATTAGTTGTAGAGGGATTGAGCCTGACGGGGAGAAGGACACTGAAGAAATGTACTGTGCTTGTCGTACATTTTAATACATTTTTGGAAGAAGATAAGGAGTGTTTAAGATTAAACGAGCTGCTCCTCTTTCCATGATTTTGTTCTTTCTTTTTATAAACATGTTTATAGTCATAGTAATTCAAAGTAAGGTATTAAAAAAAAAAAGTATGTTATAGGTACAAAAGCTCAAATGACACCCAGCTCTAAAAAAAAAAAAAAAAAAAAAAGAAAAGCCAGACAATATATTAGCAATGGTTGACAAAAATCATAAGAATAGTAGCATATGAGGTCCAGCAGTGTAACCTATTAACAGTAACAGTGGTTCTATAGTGAAGCCCAGCTCGGCTCATGTACAGACAGTGGAGGAGTGGTTAACAGAATATCTGTGGCAAACAGGAAGCACACTGAAATTCCCAAACACAAAGTGCACTCACAGTCACGCCAGTATATTAACAGTAACATCAAGGTAACAATGAGAATCGTTCCCAATTAAAATAGGAAGTAAAAGCTTGAGAAAAAAAAATGCTACCATGATATTTCCTTTTGTATTTACAGGGATGATTTTGCCCTCGATGATGCAAACATGATGACTGCTCTCAGACTCGGCAACGGTTGCCCTCCGTCAGAAGTATCCTTTTATCTCGTTTGTAACAAGTCCTTCAGGTCAGATGTGGTCTTTCGTATTGCAGGTAACAAAACTCCATTGTTTTCAGAAAAGAAAATGTATTTTAAAATCTTACGAGTGAGATTCCTTTCAATTCCCTTGAGTGGGAAAGGTCTGTTTTTTCCCCATCTCATCCTAAAAGCCTGCCCACATGTTCTTGTTGGTAGTGGTTTCAGCCAGTCCCAGAGTCCCTCAGTGTTGTGTCTCTTTCTCTCAGTGTTTTCAGTTTCACTTTACAATTCAACAGCACAACTAACACTAAAGAGACAATGACGTCATCCAAAAGTTGGGAAAAATCATTTTTTTGGTAGTTTTTCTTCTTTTCTTCTCAGGGACTGTTTGTTGTGGGCAGGTCCTCAGTAGTTGTGTACAGGCCTCTCCTGCTGATGGGAGGGTGTTAGGAGGGGGACCCTCAGGCCTCAGAGCTCAGGGAGGTCCTCGTGGGACTGGGGGGGAGGCGAGCTGCTGCACTGTGCTCCGTGCGGAAACTGTAATCATACTGACAGGGGGAGAGTCAAACGTCACTATTATGTTAACAATAATATCTACAGAGAGTTCATCAAATCATCAGCAAACGTCTGTGATTAACAATGATACAGTAGAACAAGGACTGAACTGTCCTCTGGTGGAAATAGCGTGTAATTACAGGAACATTTCTATTTGTTGAGTGCATAAATGGAAAATGTGGATTCACACCGGGGCCCTGTTTCATAAAGCTGGTTTAACCAACTCTAAGCCTAACCCTGAACTCTGAGTTGACTAACCCTGAGTTGGGAAACTCTGAGTCTTTGGTTCCAGAATAGCTGATCAGAGTTTGTTAAATCAACGCCAAGTCTGCTCAATCTTAGTTAAGCTGGTATGTGGTGAATGAAAAAAGCCATCATCAATGGAGCTCCGATTCCACGGTTCAACATGGAAACAGGTAGGCCTCCATTTTAATCCATTGGAAGATATTAATGCATGTAAGATATATATGGAGGGCCTGAGTCATATGTTGCAGGTGTTACTAGTGTCCTGCTATATAGATATAGATATATAGATATATATATATATATATATATATATATATATGATCAGAGTTGTTGCTATATATATAATATATATATATAGCAGGACTCTAGTAACTCCAACTTGATTACATCTCTCAACTTACCTCTTTCTCAATCTCAGCCAATGACTTGATTGTAATGCCCATCAGGTCCACCTGCTGCAGCTGAAGATAGACAATGACAAGTTAGTTAGTTAGTTAGTTAGTTTGTTGTCCAGCTATTTAATCAAGAAGTGTTTAAAGCACACGTCTGGACACCTCTGCTACGGGAGGATAAACTATGTGACCCGCCATCAGGTCAACCTGCCACCAAAGAAAGACTCAACACGGGCAACTTACATCGGATGAGGCACAGGCAAACTTGTCAGAGATCATGAAAGGCACTCCGTCCATTGCTGAAAGAGAAACACGAATAAATGCTCCAAACTGTGTCTTTTTCAGCGACAGCAAAGAAGTTACAGAAAAAGCATGAATTCAAAAAAATGTGAAAACACCAAGGGTCCTTATTCTAACGGCACAAGGGCAACAACCAGATCATGGATCATGTAGGGGCAGCAGTGCCAAGGGACTGGGAGAAGTGGGATAGAGATCAGGTTTGATGATTAGCTGTCATAGAAGAAATGTTTGACATGCAATTAACTATTTAATTGTTTAACTAAAATAATGGCCGATCCCAAATACAGGCCGGGGGTCAAAAATGAGGGTTGATAAACTCCTGGTGCCGGTCACATATAGTGCATGCCAACTAAGAATATGTACAGTTCCATTGCACTTTAGTCTAATAAAGTCAACAATATAATCATGTTGTTGTCAACACTTACTAATCTAAAGTGTTATTGTCATATTTCAGTCATTTTGGGTGTGTGTGCTAATGTCCCAACACAACTTTATTTTGTAGTACCCTACAAGTGCCACAAGATGTCAGTGTAACTTAAAGTAGCACGTGAACCGTGAACGGAATTGTTCCCAACAAAGACCTGCAAATGTTTAACAATAAAAGCCTTATAAAGAAATGATGGCTTTTAATTGGAAATTGATACAGGAAGTGTTGAGCTTGTATTAACAGCATGATGACTTAACAAAAATCTAACAAGGGCAAACAGGGGAGGATCAGAAAACAAGGAAGTTTTACTCTAAAATATGACCAACATGTAAAACAGGGAATTAGATATAAAGTGTTTTGCAAGCAATACAGTTTAAGTTAAATATTTATAAAAGAGTATGAACATTTTCTTTAAAATAAAAAATAAATCTATTTAATAGAAATATCTCCTCTATTCAAAACGGCTCCCTTGTGTCTGTGCTTGATGCAACAATATCACAGCAACGTGTTCCGTCGCCGGAAAATATCCATAACCAGGGCTGTACCAAAGCCTCATTCACAACGTTGACGTTGAAATTATTATCATTAAAGTATTAAGAATGTTTGTAGCTTGGCTTCTTTGACAAACGGTGTACTTGTTCTGATTCATTTACTTAAATAAAAATATATTACAAATGACTTTGGTATTTGTTGTTATTTGATGACTACAAAATAAATAAAAGAGTTTGTATTGGGGCAGGTAAAAATTGACTTTGGGCAAGTGGATTTCTGACTCACTTGCTCGACCGGGCAATAAAAAAGATATTCAATGTTAACCCTGGTGTTCACAGACACAAAAGATAAAATCAGTTGCAAACAAAGCTGGTGTCTTGGCTTCAAACTAAAGAGTAGCACTATTTTGTGCACAGAGAGTTAATGGTCGTCATTACATGGGCAGAGAATACCTCATTCTTAATGGCTGGTAGGGTCATGCTTTATAATCAGATAACTGCACAGCGCTGATAAAATGTTATCATCGGCCATCTTATTAGACCTTGTAGCTTGCTTTGCTTTGCTGATACTTTAGTACATCTGCAAAGTCTGGCTGTTCCCAGTTCAATCCCCTTAAGCCCATCATTGAAGCAGAGGGGAAATGGTTGCATGTAAATTTCATTTCTACACACACTTACAACAACACCGTTTGTGGCATGAGTTTGACTGGCACATTTCAAAAAGACATTGTTTGATGGAGAGGCTGTGAGAAGGAGACAAACTGCTGACCTGAGATAGCATACAGGTTGGAGTTCTGGTGCTCATAGTCTGGTCTGGTAGTGTTCTTCCCTCTGAAGCTGGCTGGGAGGGTCATGGAAATATGTCTTGGGACAAAAAGAAGAAGAAGAAAAAAAACACACAGAATGTGGTTAGTTCGATGGAGACTAAACTGTGAATCTATACATCAGTCCCTTGCTGCACGTCCATAATGTGCTGGTGTTCAGTGATGTGTCTTCTGAAAGGCCTTAACAGTCAAGAATATTTCTTAGTTAAAAGTCTTAAGTACAAAGTTACAGAGGAATTGACTGCAGGACAGAAAAAACAGCTGGCTCCTCTTTTCTCTTCCGATTTCTCTCCTGCCCTCACTTTCACACGAAGTCAAAGGGCTCTAAGGGATCCCTTATAAACTATGCATTTCCTCGCAGGCTTCAAGTACATTACATATTACATGTATTAGTCATGAAATGTGCAGTTAAGTGGATTCATGACACACATAAAACCTGCATCATTCTTAACTAAACAAAAAAGACTGCTACAGCTGATTGTTGATATTAACTTTAAAAATGTTTTTCATAGATCGTGCCTCTTAATTTTGCTCTGAAAGTGTACCAGATTGATGAATTTCATTATATTTCTTAGTTTAGTTAAATGATAAACTAAAATAACATTTTCTTCTGGGGGATCAGGCCCCTGGATCCCACAAGAGGGTCCAAGGTCCACCCGCCATAGTCTTACTAAATCCTATGGGAAACACTGATGGGTCCAACACAGGTCGAACAGGTTCCCAATTAGATTTGACTGCATCTTAAGTTAACCATTTGATTCGATTTTTGAGTAGGAGTAAATAATCAGTTATCATATCGGCTGAACGATTCCATAACGTGCACCCCTAAATATTATCAATCATCAGCATAAATACAAAATAATCTGTGCGACTTCTATCTGAAAACAATCCTGTTTCTAAGACACTGCAAAAACATTCGATTTGTAAAGAAAATTACTATATAACATATATGTTGTGACGTTTTTTAAAGTCTGTTTTCATTACATAAGCACGTAATGTACTGTGTGTACGTATGAAGAGGTTTATGTAACAGTGTGCAGTTTTTTTCCCCTGTTAACACTCTTTTAGTAAGCCATCTCCCGCTGCATTTCCAGCTTTATATTTTTAAATGTGTGGTGTCAAGCTTTAAACAGCTTTTGTGAATGAACATTTTTATACAGATTCCTGATTTACACTCAGGTCCGTCCTCGTTATGGAGGACAGGCTCCCCACAGTAACAGCCCTTGCCTTCAGATGGTTTAGTGGTATCATATGATGTTGCGTGAATAGGAGTTGTAAACACTATTGTAAGCTTTCATCCTGGCGACAGCAAGTGGAGGTTTTATCTAAAAGAGAGATGTTAACATTGCCGAAGTAGAGCTCTTGCGGGATGTGGCGGATTTTACTGACTGAAAATATGGCGACAGGAGCCGTTTAGAGATCGCAAGTGCCCAAAACATACAGTTTGATCTGATATCTTTGTTTTTCTTCAGTTGAGAGGTAACTCAAACATGTGTAGGTTGAAACAGGAGGAAAATTGACCGGCTTGTGCTGTGTCTCTATGGAGAGTCCAGCGCGAGCCGCCATGTTGGCGCTTTGTTTTGCTCTCGAGGTCGCCGCGCATGTCACGTGACTGAAAACTATGAATTGGGAATAAACTGTTAAAGAGCAAAAAAAAGATCAACAAGATGGCAGGAGAGTGTAAACAACAACAGGTTGAGTTTAACAGGTTCACCTGAATGCAACATGAAGCCCTCATGCTTAATTGCACAAAGCGCGATGTAGACGGGACAGTCGATTTTAGGTGGAGATAATCGCCAAACAGTTTGATGAGCACCGTTTTCATTGCTGGGAGCGGGGCTCCATTGTTTGTCCCCATTGAAGTCTCCAAGTCCTCCGCGGGCTACAAACTGGTTTCCTACTTCACTGTGGTCTAAAGATAGCTCTGTTTCCCTTCCCTTAATGAAATGCTGTTTAAGGACAGTGAACTCTTTCCTTGTGTAAGGGCTGAGCAGAGTATCTCAGCAATGTGTGTAAATGCAGGATACATGTGAGCGAGCTTGGTGAGGGAGGACACATGAGACACGTGTAAAAAACACCTCAATAGAGGGAACATACTTGAGCATCGGAGCAGCTGGGACTGGGGCTGAGCTGGAGGAGGAGTTCACATTCTGGATGTTGTTGGTAGTTGGTGTATGTGTGGAGTCCTGGGCCCGAGGTACGTTCCCCATGCGATACCAGATTCCCATGTTGTTGAGCTCTCTGTGAAACAACGTAATGAAAAGGACATTTCAGATTTAGTTACAGGCCTAACAAAAGCACTTCTACTTTGTCTTTTGCTCCAGCCCCGAAAAGTGTGAGTGCATGATGTTTTCCCACATTTTGCGTTCTTATTAATACTTTCTGTGAAAAATTGAGGCTGGAAGTGTGTTTCTCCAGGATGCAGTGGATGAACATGCCCAGGGGTTGTTTTGAGGCGTTTCTTTTACACTTTTTTTTCCCCCCCCGTTTCAAACAGAGGTCAAAATTTCAAAGCTTTTGCTGTCACAAGTCAAAAGTGGTGTAAAGGACCATAGTTGATCCATGATAACTTTATAAATGACCTTGGATCAATACACATTTTTACTAAAACAAGCTTGAACGTATCATAGTGACACTCAATGCAACCTCCATTAACGTGCTGTTAGCTCTGTTATTTAGCCAAGCAGAACTGTGCTGCCCAGCAGCTGCTAACAGCTTATAGCTAGCTTTAAAAGGGGCTAAATACGGGAATTGGTACTACGCATCGGCAACTACGCTGTCGGTCGGGGCGCCGTTATCAACTGTAACAACCGTATGAGAGCAGTCCAGGGCGGCGGCTGTGAGCTAGACAGCAGGGCACACTCAAATGCACTTACATGCACTAAAAGGCAGGCCATCCGGCCCGGCTATATAAAAAAAGCACAGAGAAGCTCGGATTACACATACAGCGGAAGAGAGACTTTATTAACTGCTAGGTTAGACTTACCCCTCTATAGTGTACAGTTGTACACGGCTATATTAATGCTATGAATATCAAATTTAGTACATTCAACTAGCTGACCTCTTTCCAATTTGTTGTTCAAAATGTAGCAATATTAGGGAAATAATAGGGTGTGTCGATAGAGAGTTTCCTGCGTCCTTTCGGATTTTAGAAGCCGTTAGTCTAAAGCCCCCCGGTACCAGCTGGATGTTGGTACGTATGGTACCTGTGGTACAAGCGGTACTGTAGACAAATGAGCAACGCCAAGTTTTCAGAATTTTGGCATTGACTTGGTACCAAAGCATCTGTACTCGTGACATCCCTACTTCATGCCAAAAATATAACATACCGCACCTGCTGGCATTGTGCATTTTGCTCTCCACCAACATTCCAGCAGAAAATCCCAGTGCATATACGAACACCAGAAAAAGTGAGGAGGTTCATCTTAATCATGAAATCGCACTCAGTTATTTTGTTTCAAATACAATTCTCTTCTATGGACAACTATTTGTTAAGTCTACAACGAAAAAAGAAACCCGATTGCTCACCCTATAAAGGTGTATTGAGGGGGGCCTGCTTGGAGCGTCCCATGATGCGGATGTCACAGATGGCTGCCTCTGTTGAGTCCCGTGGAATAAACTTAATGCAGAGACGCCTCTTCCTGAAGGCCTGCTCCTCTGGGGGACACACAAGAGACAGAAAGACAGGCATGTGAAAAATAAATCAAGATGACGATAGTCATTTTTTTAATGGACTCAGGACGGACATAACACAAAACTGCAAATTGTATTAGCAACCTCATCCACACAGAGTAAATGTTGATCCCACAATGTAATGGCTTTAGAATAATGACACCACTGATGTGTAGGTTGGCTCCCTATAAGCCTTGCTTTTACTATTCATTTCTGTTTGCCACCTGGTAAGATTTCCCAGGAAAATGAAGGCTCCATTTTTTGGTAGTTGTACTCTGCCTTAATCATTGCACTGAGATCTTGGTTTCTTGTTCAAATCTAGATTCTTAGAGTTGTTTCTTGCTTTGCACAGTAGCCAGGCTGTCGGCGGTAGCCGTGTTGGTAGCGCTAGCTAACGCTTACACTAGCAGAAGGAAACAAACATCTATGATGTTTGTGGAACAAAAGAAAATCACATTGATGTTTGTTTCTGGTTGCTAGCATAAGCCATGGTGGTAACGCTCACTAACGCTAACACTAGCAGATAGAAACATCTATGATTGTTTGTGGAACAAAATAAAAAAGTGATATGAAAATGAATACAGCAGGGCGTATTATTAGGGCCCAACATCTTTGGGGATTTAAAGATATATTTGAATCCTTTTCAGACTTCATGCCTTTTCTACTGGACTTGATAACTTACGAGTGTCAACAGTCTCCTGGATCGGGATGAAACCCACAGGCAGGGTGTCCTTGATATCGATCAGCTTCATGTCCACAAGAACGTTCCCTAAATGGCTCTATAGAGGAAGAAACGAAGAGAAGGAGAAACAGGACCAGAGCCGGAAATGAATCTGACACAATTCATTCAAATGCTATATATATGCATGGCATAATATTGTAACATGCATAGCTGGTTGGTAAGGTGAGCTGACTTACATTTTCTTTAGAGAAGGCCCTTGTGAAGCAGAGGTAACGGGTCACCTTGGATTTGAAAAGGCCATCTTTCCACAGGTCAGCATCCAGGCCGTCTGTTGTTGTAGAGACCTGGAGGCAGATAAGTGAAGGGTGGATATTTTGACTTTTGTTTTGAGTAATGCCAGCAAGTTAATATGAATACTCATCTGGGTATCTCTGTAAACTGTAGGTTAGTTGGTTTATGTTCAACAGACAAACTGGCGGTGACAGGTAAGAGGCCATGTGTCACAGTCTGCCCTAAAAACCTGTACTGAGACGCATATTTTGAATGCGCTGTATGTATGCAAAGCATACTCCTAAAACCTGAATATTAACAGCATATCCCACATGTCTTGATTACAAGTACATGAAACAGGGTTTTTCATGCACTTTCAATTTCAGTCCTGTAGTGTCTTGCAAAATCTTTCTACACCAATTACTAATAATTATTGTTTTTTCAGACTCTGAGCCTGAAATCTCCACTTCAGTATACACCAAACTTTCCAGTTGCATTCCTATCTATATTCTTAAGGTTTTTAAAGAGGGGTTTGTTCATATACCCTTAATAGCTTGATTTATAAAACATTGTATTCCAAAAAACATGGCAGAAAGGGCATTTTTATGGCTATGGATAATATTTTATGATTTATGGAGTGATATAGAGAGATATACAAAAATCCCTTCGTAAACAACCTTTGACTTTTATATGTTGACAAAATGACGGATTTTGAGCCTGGCTCATAAAATGTGTGCAAATTGCCTTATTGTATATACTGACATACGGGTCAATGACAAATAAGGCTTCTAAAAAGATAATTTAGTGTTAATTAAGTATTTTCAAATTGGATGTAATGCATATTTTTGTGTGTGGAACAATGTTTTTGAACAAGTCTCTCTTTAGTCTGGTTAAATTCCTTTTTAAAAGTATTTTTTACCTTCACTGGCTAAAACATGTTAGGTGGTGCAACCACATATTTGTTAAAATACATCTAATTTCCTACCATTCATTATAACTGAAATCTTTGGCAAGTATCCCTTAGAGCAGTGGTTCTCAAATGGGGGTACGTGTACCCCTGGGGGTACGTGAAGGCACTCCAGGGGGTACGTGAGATTTTTTAAAAATATATTTAAAATTTGCATCCATTCAAAAATCCTTTCAAAATTGTTATTTAATAAATATTCAATAAAATATAAGTGTAAGTTCATAAACTGAATTTAATGCAACAATGCAATCGTCAGTGTTGACAGTTTAATAAATCAGACACTGATGGCACAGCGCTGTGTATTACATCTTTATTTCAACCAAAAATGCTTTGCGCTGGTTAGGGGGTACCTGGCTGAAAAAGTATTTCACAGGGGGTACATCACTGAAAAAAGGTTGAGAACCACTGCCTTAGAGTGTCTACAGTGCCTAACACATATCTATTTTGTGGATGTGTTTTGAATTTTTAATAATTTAAGATCATTGCATTCTATTGGCCAGGTTTTTGGTATCTTAAGCATCCGATTTTACATTTAAAATGATAAAAAATAATAATACAAATATACAAATGAATACATGCAATACAATAGTTATTAACATTATAGTTATCAACTATTTGGTCACTTAAACCTATTATTTATTGCTATATTAAATTAATGTAAAATAACTTTTACTGAATGAAATTATATATGTCATGAATTAATAAAATTAATCTAAAAAGAAATAATGGGCTCAGACAGAAATATGGACATCATGTCATTGACCCATACATTTTCAGAAAAGTTGTAATACAAAAAAATTCTGACAAAATTTCCACTGTCTCACTGCTGCCAACACCCATGTCTATAAAGCACCAAAACATGAAATGACCCAGAATATACTGGTTGGAATTTTCACAACTTAATTAGCATTACTTGCAAACACAGATACACTAAGATACCACGTTAGTGTGTGTATTTATGCTAAGCTCCACTTTTGAAATAAGTAAAAAGAAAAATATCAGAACCAGTGTGGCCAAAGCCTTTTTGTGGCATCTTTCAAATATTTAAGCAGCTCAGCTTTATTTATATTTTAATTGATGATTATTTAGCATTTGTAATTCAGCTGTCTTCCTGTCCTGAGTTGTGCTCAGTAACTTACCACATCATATCCAGTGGGTGCCCTGTTCCTGGAAGCTACGACCCCGACTCCAGTGATTGGGTCCATTGGCATCTCTGGCAGAGCTTCGTTAAGGTCCCGCACCTCAGGCATCTTTATAGCGTTCTGCAACCCAAAAAAGTACAATGACAGATTGACCACTCCCGAATAGAGGTCCAAAGATGTAGGAGAAGGGTTGATTTACTTGGTCAAAGTCAGTTCACCTGAAGTGAAGGTGAGATGTTATTGTCAGATTTGATCTGACAACAACCATCATCCTTCCACACTATATTTTGCATCAAAATAGAATACTTGACTTGTTTCCTTACAGGGCGTGTATAAAGGTGATAAAGTAGTCCTTGAATATGAAATATGAGTTTACAAATAATTACAATCCCTCTTCCGCACTGTCCAGGTTCGTTTGTGGCGTTCTGCCGGTTACACTTGTTGTCTTTTGGCTTTTTCACAATTAATTTTGTTTGTACGACCTCTGGCGTTTCGGAGTCTAATGCAATGAACAGCCTGCCGAGCATTAACAAATTTGTGAATGCTCGTAACTTGCGAGCCATCTGTGGAGGTGCGCACTGCGGTGCCTTGCTTGAGTATAAATAAAGCTTAACTGCCCCTCCAGACTACATATGGTCAACTCTTAGCCACAAAAAAGACCACGTGGAAACATAGTAAATGGCTGGACTGTGTATTGTACATGCCCTCAAATGGAAATATCCCACAAACACAGGCCTACCCCTCTAACCCCTACAGTCCACACTAGCTCCCCTTTGCGGCCTGGTGGGTCTCCTACTTATTCACAAGTCATAATTTGGCTTTCTTATTTCTGACTGAAACCTGGCAACGGAATATGGAATACATCCATTTTAAAGAACTGTGCCCTATGGATTGTTCTTTTATCGGGACCCTGCGTTTGACAGGCCGCGGTGGTCTTGCCGTGGTCTGGAAAAATCAGTTCCTATGCCAACTCAGGAACACAGAACCCTTTGCAACCTTTGAACTACCACTGATAAAGTGGGTCGGCTAAAACCGTTTTAATTTATCGACAAGCAGGTCAGAGTTCACAGACTTTTTGACTTCCATTATCAAGATGGATAAAGTTTTATTGGTTGGTGATTTTAATCTGCATGTCAATGATACCACAAATTGTGTGGCCACTGAATTTCTCAGTATTACAGAATCTTTTAATTTCAAGCAACATGTTTCCGGCGCCACTCACAGTGATGGTCACACCTTGGACCTTGTGTTCTCTCTGGGTCTTGATATTAATTTTATATATATATTAATTATTATCTGTTGTGAGGACCTACTGATCAGTGATCATGAATGTATTTTCTTTGATCGCTCTGTAAATGCTGAGCAGTTGTGTCTTAAACGAACATTGCGTTCTCGCTGTATTACTCAGAAAACAACCGAGCAGTTTTCAGTGCACTTTGGCTTTGATATTAACAGGAATTTCAATGATGTAGAATTTTTAATGCAGTCTGGACAAAGTGGCACCTTTAAGGATAGGACGAGGGCTGTCAACAACACTACTCTGTGGATGACAGACGCTGTCTGCACCCTGAGGCGTAAGTGTTGTAAGACAGAGCGGTTATGGAAAACAACTGGGCTAGAAGTGCATCACACATACCTCAAGGATCTCAGAGTTTATTTTAATATTGTAGTAAAGGAAGCTAGAACGGCTTACTTCGCTAACTTAATCTTTTCCTCAAAGAAGAATCCAAAAGGTATTGTTTGACACAATTAATATAATTGTTCACTGTCTGTCTCTACAATACCATGCTTTTCTAATGATGACTGTAACAAGTTTCTTACATTTTTTTATTGATAAAGTAATGGCAAATAGGTCCAGTATTCAGCCTGGGACTTGCTCAAGAAACTCTTGCTCCTCTGATTCTCCTACTGTTCTGGAGTCTTTCCAGCCTATCAGCCTATGAGACCTGATGGCCTTAATTAAGAAAAGCAAGCAATCATCTTGCCCTCTAGATGTTTTACCATCCTCTCTATTTTTGCCAGTTCTGCCAACTATTAGCCCTGCTGTAACATTAATTGTTAATTTATCATTGTCTTCCGGAAGCGTCCCCTGCTATTTTACACACAGTCACAATATCAACATTGACCTCTACATCTTTTATTTTTACTATTTGAAATGGGTAAAATCTTGTTTCATTGTAGAGCTGAGCGCAGTGCACAGCCCCTCCTTGCCCCCCTCTCTCTCCCTTTCTCAAACACAAAAGAGCAGTCTGAACAGCTCTCTCTCTCCATGCAAACTCTGAATCATAACATGATCAAGTGCAGGAGGAAAGTATGGTATTATCTAATAATTAATATAGCAGCGTATTAAGAAGAAGTAAGCAGTATGTGATATACACAGAGAAGAAAGAAAACCCTCTTGAAGCTGCCTGGACAACAGAGGCCTCATGCTTAGCGTCTCCTTGACTACCATAGTCATCTGTTCAGAGCTGTGACACAGAGAGAGAACAAAACAATTCTGTAGAAAAGCGGACTGACTCAATATCAGTCTGTCTCGGTTTAAAGAGCAAATATCTCAAAATCTCTTGTGTTGTCTAGCCAACACTCCAACACCCAAAGAGACATGAAACTGAATGTTTCAAAGCTGAGCAATATGGTCTGCCAATCCATTAAAAGGAAATGGGTGTACAGCCACAGTCTGAGAGGAAGTGCAGCATGAGTTAGCCATGGTAATAATGTTATTCTGGGTATTGCTGCTTTAGGGAGCTAAAGTTAGTAGATGAAACAGAAAGGAACACTCTCACCGATGTCATCAAGTCTTCAAGCTACGCATCATGTTTAGATCTGCATTGTCAGCTGCAAATAACCCACTGTTTTTCAATTTATCAATCAATTAGTCAAAACAAATTCCCCAAAATAAATTCTCATAAGATTTTAGAAGATTAAAGTAATGCCTATAAAATTATTATTTCTCTTAGTACCCAAAAGGTGTGGATTTCATTTACAATGATATTAATAGAGAAATGTCACTTATCAATGATTAATCCCTGTTGAGAATTTGATCAATCAAGAATACAGTAAGCAACAATGTACACAGTTGGCACTTATACCGACCAGACCGCATCTGAACTAATATTATAAGCATGTTACTTGTATTAACCCGTTTTGCGATGTCCATGAGAAATGGCTAAATTCAAAGGGTTTGCTTCTAGCAAACGGTAAGGTTCAGACGTCAGCAGTGGGATCTGTAACATTTCTGGCTTCCTAAATTAAACTAAATGATCTTTGGCTATTCAAACATCATTTTCTGTTATGTAAATATCCCTTAAAGGCGCTATTCAAACATGACATGACTTTTACTGCTGTAGTAAATGGATTGCATTTTTCTAACTTAACCAACAAGGCGCTAATATAGTCATTCACAAACAGCAACCCCGGATGACCCGCTCTACTTCCTGAGCCACAGCTGCCCATAAGGATAGAGTGCCAATGATTGCGCAGTATTTGATACCTGCTGCACGAGAGGAGAGGGAACAACCTCTCCTTCTTCAGCTGGAGAACAGCTGCCAGTTAAAAGGTAAATGTTGAATAATTATCTCAGTGGCTTAATGAATGAACAGTTTCCTGACACATTTACAGGAGCCTAAATAAGAAAACGGAGCATCCATCCATATAAAGGTCCATCACTACTGCTGCTGTTACCTAGTAACCAATTATTAACCAGTTCCCATTGGCTGCAGTTACTAAAAATAAATTCCTGAATTCTAAAAAGCTTCCATGGTTTTCTTACAATACATGTTAATGATTATAACAGTGATGCAAATGCTGTTTTTGGGAGAAAAAAATATAGGAATAAATATTTAGGAAAAGTGAGTGTGGATCTGTCTGGTCTAAATGTTTCTATGTTGGGATAATTGCATGTTGAAATTAAACTTTAAAATATTTATAGTTAAATAATACCTGTTTAATTCAGTTGGTACTTCAACGAGCTGGAAGTTTCCACAGAAAACGAAACTTAATGTCTATGGTTATATGAAACCTGTGTGTCCTCTCTGATGACAGGAGCTGGATTATGCACTCTAGTGATACATTAACAAATCACATGTCAACTATCAACAACGTATATGAACAGCGAACACCAAACTCCATTTAAAAATATGTTTCTTTAAAACCTTCTTGTTAAGTAGCAAAAACATGCACTTTGCTGTATTTGACATATATTATATATATATATATATATATATATATATATATATATATATATATATATATATATAACTACTACTGCTCTCCTTGATTACAAATGAGTAAGAAGCAGCATGAACCATTTCAAAATATATATATTTAATACAAGAACTGCTTTGTGAATTAACGAGCTACATCAGCACCAATAACTTCGCCCATATATCAACTGGATTTGGCAGGTCCTCTCCATAGTGGGCAAGGCACGCATTAGCTCCGTTGTTACGCAAAAATAAAAGACAAACCCGTGTAGATAACTAACCAGCTATTTATCTTCATCCACGTCAACATGGCATGCCATTGAACGATAACCAGCCTGAGCTTGTCTCTCTTGTTCTCTTAACGGGACGTGGTCAGAAGGGTGGCGGAGAAAGCTCAGCTAGGCGACACGGCTAACAGGCTAACAGGCTAACGGGCTAGTGGGCTAGCGTTAGCACGCTAACGTTGTAACCGAACACCAGCTGCGACAAACCCCGCAGCTAAAGCTGTCAGACGTGAACGGTGTGTGGTCCTGGCCTGCATGGCGGGCAAATGTCACCCGGCTGGTGGTTTGAGAGTTCACCACACGTTTCTGAGTTATTGTAGTAACGCGTCCCCGCCATCTAAGGGGGAAAGAGGTTAATTGCTAAGGTGTCGTTGACACCGAATCTGCAGTGGCTGCTAATGCTAACTAGCTACCTAGCCGAGTAACGTTGGACCACTCACCCAGAGGGGCTAACAGTTGAGCTCGACCGGTCTCCGTTTATTTTCTCCCGTGCTCTCCTCTCTTGCGCCTTTTCACAGCTTCGGGGAGACTCGCATATTTACCTATAATCAACGAACCAATCCGAAACATAAGCTGCTTGGTGAATATATTTGCATGGTGGTTCTCCAGCTAGAGGTTTCAGGAGGCTGCCATCGATGGAGCCGTCGGAAGGGAACCGGGGAGTGATCACTGAACCAACTGGAGGAGCCTCTCCCCCTCCCGCTGCCTACGCATTCAACATCGGTGTAAACAATAACACTGGCTAATGGTGCAGTGTCTTGTGTGTGTTTGGACGCTTTCTCTTGAATTTTTTTTATAAAAATCTCCAATGGAGAGAGGACTGCCTCCAAACTCGTACATGCATTTTCCCAAAAAATAGATGAGTGTTGGATTGGAAGAGTTTACCAAGCATGAATAGCATCCACAAGGCTTAGAAACCAGGCAAAGATGGCCACTGCCCCCAGGGGGTCCAAAGACTCCAGGTTCACCATGTGGCAATTAGTTTGTGATAATTTAAATACTTGCTTAGCTGTTTGTGAATAACCTATACTATGCACCACTAAATCACATTAAAACCTGAAATGATAGGGACTTTAGACATTTTTTATGTAATTTTATCTGATCTTGCGGCTCCATTTGTAGATAAGCCCTGAGTTAAAATCTAGTGTGCTCAATAAGGTAACCACAAACTTATAACTAACCACTACCTAGGCCATGACCATTGTCTGACTTTTTTCTTTTTTACAATCCTTCGTAGATGCTGGCCATGTTATTCTCAAAATGTGTTTGTATCTTTCATCTCTTACATAGTAACCTGTTATGTTACTACACACATTGTACTGTGTTAAACATACTGTAGGCCTCTTCTATAACTGATCTGTAATTATTCACTAACTGTCCAAATGTTTTCAACAGATTTTATTCTGCACAATAATTAAAAATCAGTCATTGGAACATTTTTGTGCAGTGATCCACTGTTTCTTTGTTGTTTTTTTTCTCCCAGGGCCCTCAACCGAAATAATGGAAGCTCCTGTCCAGTGAGCTTCCACTGTCATTCTCAATTTGACTTTTATATTTACAATTACAATTATATTTGACAATATTGGCTCTTGATTAAACACTGTATGACATTGTGTTGTTTACTTTATAACATAAGACATCTGGTTAATAGATATACTATGTTACCAATATTGTATATAGTAGAATTTATCTGTGCATGAAATAAATATTGTGAAAACTACAATAAATTAGTGTATTAAAACCACGCAACAATATGATGTTAGTACTTCACAGAAAGTTTATTTGTTTTTGGTCAGGATGGAAATATTTGGGATCTCCTCTTTTTTTGCATCATTGCTTAATTGTGAGTTAGTGCTTATAGTGCTTATAGTTCTTTTTCTTCGAATTTTAAATTTGACCTGTCAACAAAGTGTAGAATTGAAATTACATAATGTTGTGATGATGTTGATACATTTGTTATTTAAATATACTTCAGTTATATCAAGACATGAACTCCTTGCAGCTGTCTGTACCTATGTTCCTGCTAAATCTGTCCACAGTTCATGTACCTAAATTTAATATTATGGTCAAGTGTAGACCGGTTCAGTAGGTCACATGAAGCTCCATGCGAAGAGCCAGTGCCTCTCACAGCCACAAGATGCTGCTCATGTACTGTATACATTTAATAAGAGGCCTGCCAAGAACCTCTTCATTAATGTAAACTATATGAACTTGTGTGTTTTAAATGCTGTCCTTAATATAATCCATCTGATGGGCGGATTTGGATACTCTAAACAAACAAACACAGCTCGCCCTCAAGAGCACTTGATACCATTTCCTCAAACACACCAAGTGTAGAGTTCACGACCTCTCGGAGAGCACTGAGGCCTAAACAGGAGGGATTTAGGAAATATAAGGAATTAATACATTTTATCTCACAGAGGAGCTGTAGGTTCATTGGTCAGTCACTTACACAACGTCACATGATGGAGTCTTTGTATATTTTAAGGATCACACCACTGTGTAATGCTCAAAGAGGCACTGCACACACGCTAGTTTGTAAAAAAAATAGTCAACAAATGCTATCTATTGGTTTTATAGGGACACAAATTGTCCGTTTATTCTTAATTTTTTTGTATCACTTTGCACGACTCAACATTTTGCCGGGTGGCATTATATTAAAGATAGGTTAAGGCAACAAAACCCCTAAGTAAGCTCAAGAAAAACATCATGGCTGGCCTTAAAATAACTGCGTACAGTAAGGTTTAGACAACAAAAACCAACAGTTAAGTTTGGATGAAAAAAACAAGAACAGTTAGCAGCAACAAAACCACAAACAGTTAGGTTAAGGCAACAAAACTACAAACATATAACCACAACGTGCAGTCGATCACTGGTCTTCTGCTTTAAAGTCCTGTCTGTTGGACACATTGACCTCCCCTCCTGCCCACTGATAGTCGTCTTTTTGAATATTATGAAGTACGTCACTTGCTGTGACTGTTGCTTTTTTTCGTAGATGCATTTAATTCTTGTGTTCACCACGAATAAGGCTCCGCATTGACTTTCCTCTGGCATTTTGATGCTGAGCGACACGAAAAAACACAGGCAATTTGTGTCCCTGCACACAAAATCAATTTGTTTCATTCCTTGACTATTCCACAAACTGCCATGATCCTGGGCTGTACATACGATACACACAGTTTCTCGCAGAATGACATAACTTTAAATCTAACATTGCTCCAGCCTGCAGGATCCACAATTGTAAACTGTGCCAACTGTGGCTCAGTGCAGAGCAGAGTCGTTCTTCAATCAGAGGATCAGCGTTTTGATCCCCTGCTATGCCATGTCCATGTGTCCCTGAGCAAGACACTAAACCCCAAATTTCTCCCGCAGGCTGGGCCTGCGCTGTTTTAATGGGTATAAATTGTTAGATAGGGTCCTGGTGGGCAGGTGGCACTTTGCATGGTAGCCCTTGTCATCAGTGTATGAATGGGTGTGAATGGGTGAAAGATGTCATGTAGTGTTGAAGCGCTTCGAGTGGTCAAAAGAATAGAAAAGCGCTCTACAAGTACTTTCCATTTAACATGCTAACACTAACGTCAGCAGGCTAACCTGCAAAATAAACAGCAAAACAACATTGTTGAGTGGACATTTCAGTCTAAAAAAATGTCAATCCACTGGGCCTTCACATCCTCAGATGATGGGACTACACAGACACTTTACTGTTGGTTCTTGCACCCATGACAGAATAAGCGATGTGCTTTGCTATCACCATGTTACTAGCTCGGATTTAGCAGGTACTCTTTTGGGCGGGGATGGTCGACTAGCTGGAGACTCAATTGTGACTGACCAAGTCTAGCTTGCCGGGGTTGTTTGATTCTCAGATTGCAGACATCTCTCCCTTTAGCAAAGGAATTTGAAAACTCCTCTATAGTAACAAACTTTCAGATTGGATAATGGCTAAATAGTCAATAGTTCAGATATGTTGTTGGTAGGCAACGGTGGCTTAGCTTCTGGTGTTGTTTGGATGGGCGGGGCTTAAGGAACAGCCTTTGATCTTGATGCCAGGTTCAAGAATGGCTCTGATGACTTTGAAGTAATACATACTATTATTCTATATTAGGGTCTATAACCCTAGGACATAATTCATTGTTAAGATAACAGACCAGTACGTAATCCGAGGACAGCATTGAAGATAATCAACCGTAATTATAAATCCAGCCTATACAGTCGTCCGGTACGAATCTGCTTTGATCGTCAGAGAAAGGTGTAATGGACGTTTATGAACTTTTTTTAGCTAGGTCCCAGTCCACGGGAGAAGTTAAAGAAGCGCCAGCATTTGGAATGGAGACTATAATTAACTGTTCAATACAAGGAATAATAACTGAAGCCTGTTTGGACAGTGGGGCTACAAGGACAATAGTGAGTGAGAAATGGATGGGTGAAAATTTGCCAAGTATGAAGTATAAGTATGATGAAAGCGACAGAAAGAGTGGCGTCATTCCAACAGTGGAGGGAATTAATGACACATTAAAGCCTGTCGGATGTCTCAAACTCACTTTTGAGTTTAGAGATCCAGTGGCAAAGATTAGTGTCCCCACATTTGTCTTCGGAGGCGAAACCGTTCCCTATCCCATCATTGGAACAAATGAAATCAAGATCCTTCTTACAAAGCTAAAACAGTCTAAACCAAAAGAAAAGTGTTCCAAGATCTGCAGGTACTTCTCATCTGTGGGCAAAGCCATCTCCAATATCAGTACATGTAGAAGATGAAATGTGGTGTTTTGGGTTTTCTCCGGGTGCTCTGGTTTTCCCACATTCAGTGAATACAAACATGTAATAACTGATTCACTAAAAACAAGTAAATAATCTCTTAACATGGTATTCATCTTGAAGGAAAAAGAAAGTCTGAGGTTTCTTTTTTCTTTCAAAATGAATTAAAAAAGAGCTCCACTTCTGCCTCCCATCCAGTACTGTCTCCTCCACTGTCCTCTGCCCTTCATCATAGAGGGACAGAGACCAGTGAGCAGGAGGTTACCTAGATGTGGGGCAGGACTTGAGCTCTAAGGGCCACCTAAGTGGTCAACAGTGTGAGCTCACAGCTAGAAGGTGAAGGTTCCATTCCTGGTCCTGGTCCTTTCTGAGTTTGTGTGTTGTCTACTGTAGTGTTTCATAAAGGTTTACTCCGGGTGCTCCGGTTTTCCTAACATTCATTGAAACACCTAATAACAGGTTGAAATAAATAAAACACAATAATTGCATTATAATTATAATATCTGCACATCTCTCTTGTCATTCGCTGTACAAGCTTTAAATATTCAACTCATACTTAAATTCAGAGAATTAAGTAAAAAAAAAACTAAGTGTACAAAAAACAATAGTGTGCTCTTTCATATGAAAACCGCTTGCATTTGAATTAAAGGTATAGTCAATACTATAATTCTGATTTGCTTCCTTAACTATATTTTTACATTACAAATTAACCTTTTAGAGCTTCCAGTTGCTTCAATATTTTGGCTTTATTGTTAGAAAGACACTCTAACTATAACAGGCAATTAAAGGTCATGATCATTTTTCAGAGTTTCATTCACTAGTTTCAATGTGGATGTCGATAATGATAGCCTTAGTACTGCATTCATCTCATTAATAGATTCGATTGGCTTCTGTCAGAGTGTACAGAAACCGACTCACTGTTTTCCTATAGATCACTTCATGAATGTCTTTAATGATAAAATTCTAACTATCAGAGACAAAATCAATAATCTCTGGTCCTCAACCAGTACCAATCTATCCTCAAATACAATAACCTTAGAAACAGCTGTAGAACCTGGTATATATTTAGACTGCTATTCTCCCATCAACCTCCACCAATTAACTATAATTATTTTACATCTAAACCTTCCACCCCCATCCCTACTAGGCTTCTCAAATAAGTTTTATCCTCAGTTGGCACCTCTTTACTAGATATTAACAATCTGTCTTTACTAACAGCCCATGTACTACAGTCCTTTAAAGTAGCTGTAATTAAACTTCTTCTTAAAAAGTCCACTATTAATCCAGAGGTGTTGGCTAACTATAGACCTATATCTAACCTTCCCTTCCTCTCTAAGATCCTCGAGAAAGCAGTCTGAAATCGGCTATGTGACTTTCTACATAACAATAGTTCATTTGAAGATTTTTAGTCAGGATTTATAATGGTCATAGAACAGAGACAGCACTGGTGAAAATAACTAATGACCTTCTAATTGCATCCGATTAAGGACTTGTCTCTCTACTTGTTATATTAGATCTTAGTGATGCACTCGACACCATTGACAACCATATCCCTAGAAAAGAGACTAAAACATTTGATTGGCATTAAATTAACCGCAATAAGATGGTTTGAGTCCTAATTATCAGATCGATCTCAGTTTGTGTATCCAAACGTAAATGTAATCCTCCATGCACACCAAAGTTGGTCACAGAGTTCAACAATGTTCTGTGCTGGGGCCAATTTTATTCACCTTATATATGCTTCCATTTTGCAATATAATTAGAAAACACTCCATAAACTTTCTTTGTTATGCAGATGATACACTATTAAGTGTATCAATCTAGCCGTTAGCTTAACTCCAAGCCTGTCTTAAGGACATAAAAACCTGGATGACCTGCTACTTTCTAAAGTGTTAAACTTAGACAAAACTGAAGTTATTCTACTAGGCCCTGAACACATCTGAAATAAATTATCAAATGATATAGTTACTCTTGATAGTATTGCCCTGGCATCCAGCACCACCGTTAAAAATCAGGATATGTCCTTTAACTCATAACATAAAACAAATGTCAAAAACTGCCTTTTTTTCAGCTATGTTACATTGCAAAAAATCCTCATTATCAGGCTGCTCTAATAAGTCTCTTAAATCTCTCCAGTTCGTCCAGAATGCTGCAGCTCGTGTACTAACAAAATCTAGGAAAAAGAGATCATATAACTCCTGCATTAGTTCTCTGCACTGGATCCCTGTAAAATCAGGAGTAGAATTTTAAATCCTTCTCCTCATACAAAGTCCAAAATGGCCAGACACCATCATATCTTAAGGAGCTCGTAGAACCCTATTACCCTAATAGAGCATTGCGATCTCAGAATGAAGGGTTATTTATGGTTCCTAGAGTCTCCAAAAGTAGAATGGGATCCAGAGCCACGTCAGTGATACATGATTTATTTGAAATCACGTATATACCCCTCATTATGTCTTTCCGCAACATTTCTGATCTGTTCAAAACTCTATCCCACTCTTTATCCCACATATTTTGTACTATAGAGGTCACCTGCTCTATAAAACTGAAATCAACAAAAAACAATTTTTTTTTGTTTGTCCACATAAGTTAAAACTTCACCAACTCTTATGAAGTGCAGGCTAGATCCACTTTATAATAAACAATCAATCCAGCAGTTCAAGCCCATCGGAATGCATTGAAAAGGGACAGACTTTATGCTATGAACATTCGTGGTCAGCTGTGGAGCCCAACAGCTGATGAAATTATCATCATCAGTTATAGAATCCAACATCAGTTATAGAATCCAACATCAAATAGTTTTAAAGAATAGCAGAACAGAGAGTGTATTTGTGAAGATTATCTTGCTTAACATAATGTGTAAGTGTCATAAACATGTGTTTGCCACAGAGTTTATTTTCTGCACTAATCCAATATCCAATGGAAGATCAGCTTGTGCGAAGGAACCAGTGCGATGCTAATGTTGGCCTACAAAAATATATTAGCCCTTCACCACTGTTGGTGTGCAAATATGTAGTTGTCATTTGACAAAACTGGCCGTTGCTAAGCAACAGTGGCTTGGCTTCCCACTTTGTTTGGATGGGCGGGTTTATGGAACAGTCTTTGATCTTGATGTCAAGTTCAAGAATGGCTCTGATGACTTTGAAGTAATACATATTATTATTCTGTATTATAAATAGTTTATAACCCCAAGGACATAACTCATTGTTAAGCTAACAGACCAGTACGTTATACAAAGAAAGCATAAAAGATATTCGACCGTATTAATAAATCCAGCCTACGCCGACTTTCACATATCTGCTCTGTGTCCACAGACAGATCTACTTTGATAAGAAGAAAGAATAACGTCAGAGGAAGGAATCATGGACGTTCTTGAACTTTTTTCAGTTGTGTGCCAGCCCATTGGAAATGTTAAAGAGGCCCTAGAATTAGGAAAGGTTATGATAATTAACTGTTTAATTCAAGGAAAGTTAACTAAAGCCTATTTGGACAGTGGGGCTACAATGACAGCGGTTGATGAGAAATGGATGGGGGAAAATTTGCCAAGGATGAAGTATAAGTATGATGAAAACGACAGAAAAGGCAACAAAATTCCAAAAATGGAGGGAATTGATGGAACATTTGAGCCTGCCGGATGTCTCAAACTCACTTTTGAGTTTAGAGATCCAGTGGCAAAGATTAGTGTCCCCACTTTTGTCTTCGGAGGTGATGAGCTTTCCAATCCCATCATTGGGACCAATGTAATCAGGATCCTTCTAACAGAGCTAAAACAGTCTAAACCAACAGAAAAGTGTTGCAAAATCTGCAGGTTCTTCTCGTCTGTGGGCAAAGCCATCTCCAATATCGGGAGAAGTAGAAGATGAAATGTGATGTTTTGGGTTGTCTCCGGGTGCTCCCGTTTCCCCAACATCCCCACATTCAGTGAAACATCTAATAACTGATTCATTAAAATAAAAAATGAAAATAAAGAAAAGATCCTGCTTATCTCTCTTATCGTGCTCTGGGGGTGGAGGGGTGGGGGGGATCAAGGATTCAAGGATAATTTATTGTCATTATGCATTACAGGGATGCACAACGAAATGCAGTTGTAGCCTTTTTGTAACACAAAAAACACATGAAAAACAAATCAAAAACAGTTGTACATTCCTGTAGTGCATTTTTTTTATTTGCATCCCACCGGCTGATAACAGCTAACGTTAACTAGCTGTCGTCCTACAGATTTCAACACAGATTTGTTGTTCACAATGTAGCATTATTAGGAAAAAAATAAAGTGTACCCCCTAGAAGTGTTGTTAGTGAGTTTAATTCACAGTCCCAGACACATTTTCTAACATCCCCTGGAAAACAACCATCGTTCTCGAACCCTCGTTCTCAGGACATCACTACCATCAGGTACCTACCAGAGCTGTGTGTACCTGGAGGGGCTACCTCCAGATTTTGACGCGTTTCAAGTTCCTAGACGACTAAGTCTGCACAACATCTTATTTTCAATCAAGCGTGAATTTAACCAGGAGACGGCGGAACATGAACTAGGGGATGGTGAATATCATTAAATCCAAAAATATGTGCTTAAATGGCTCTTAATGTGGTAGGCCTCAGTGGAATCCTGAATGATAAAACATTAATTTAAAGTAACAGAAGCTAAAGATAGGCAATTTCAATGCATAGACATTGGTAAAATGTAGTTAAAAAGACCCTGGTGTAGTTCGTTTATAGCCTAACGTTAGCTTTCTACTTCTGAACATTAGCTTTTAACTTCTGGCAATTGCATTCATAAAAAAGGTTATTCAGCTGGAAAAACATGTAAGTATCATGAAATTGTGTTTGCCACAGAGCTAGTTTTCTGCGATAATCCAAAATCCAATGGATAAATCCCATGGGCAACCAGGTAACCAGTGAGATACTAACCTACAAAAATACATCATCCCTGCACCATGTTGTTGGTGCACAAATGTCGTTGTCATCTGGCAAAAGCTGTGTCCCAATCCAGCGACTGCAGCCTTCGGAGGACCCAGCCTTGAAGACCGAGCGGTCTCCAAAATTAGACTTTTGCCGCTCCCGTCTCCTGGCAACCTGCTGCGGTTGTTATAAAAGAAGTATAAAAGATGTAACGCTAAGTTAAAAGTTTAAAATGGACGATCTGCTGTAAATAGCAAAGCGGCTCCTGGTACGTTAGCTAGTTAGTTAATAGCGTCACGTAACTTAACCGATCATTTTAACATAAGTGTGATCTGATCAGGTTCCTTGTTTTTTGTTTTAACATTTGTATCGGTAGATATTCAAGTAAGTTAAAACTCAATAATTCATTTTAAATGTGAATTATCCCGTTGCTGGTCCACTAGTCACCATTTCGATTAAAATCAAAATCAACTTCACCGGCACGCAATGAATCTTGGGATATGTTGGGCCATGAAGGATCCATCAGTTGTATCCTCCGAATCTGGGAAAAGAAGGCTGCATTTGTCAGCTGCATGAGAAGGAGTCTTTGAAATTGGACGGCCTCATCACGGCCGCTGTGACGCAATCGGTCTACAAATGCAGCCCCCGAAGGATGCGGCCGCTGTTTTGGGACACAGCTTAAACCTGCTGTTGCTAAAGGTGTGAGGAGGGCACACACCTTCCGGACTGGGTTTATAGACCCCGTAGGGTCATGGATAAACTTCGATCAAAAATGCGGCATTTATTCTTCTAATGTCATGTTCAACATGAATCCTAGGAAGAGCAATTTCCTGCATTTGCAACACCTCCTGGGTAAGCTCACAACTGCCGCGGCAGTTGCCTCTGTTTGGAAGAGGTGCCCCGTCAGTCTTACAGGTATTATGGATTCTCATCATTCTAAACAGAGGCAACTCCTGCGGCACAGGAATTGCCAGTGCTAGCTGCCGCTGATACGATTTGAGCTTGCTCTTTCTCTGGTTGTGAATATTTTAAAAAATCCTCCAAGATCATCCAATCATCCAAGCCGAAGCGTGTTTCTGTTATTTTTATATTTGATGTGTACGAGGGATTGTGCTTCCCTCATCTTGTCCAACATTAATGATTACAGCCATTAAACTGACAGCAGAATAAAACTTTGGAAAAACGTCATGCAGGCAGAATATATTGTATGACAGTTTTTATGTGCTGCTCCGATTACAAAATCAGGGTTTAGATACCTCCTTCCTTTGAGTTTGTGCTGTTGTATGGTTGAAAGGAAATGAACAGGCAGGCTAAACAATCAATAAAACAACCGGTTATTGACATACGTTTACTGTTAAACAAAGCAGAGGTTAAAACTATCACAAACTTGGCAAGAATATTGGGATTTAGGTCACAGGGGGACATCTGTACAGTATTCACAAAACATGTAGGAGTTTGTGGGATACGAAGCGGGAGCCCAAGGGAGGAAATGCTCATTACCTGTCTAAGAATATGAGATAGAGTTTTAGACCAAACACTCTATAGAATAGACCAGCACCCAACTGGACTATGCAAAGACTCCAATAAACTGGAAGGTATGGCAAAAAGAATGGAATAATTGTCAGGACTGATCAAAGGAAAGCATAATTTTACATTGAAGATTCCGTTCAGGAAGGCATTAAGGAAAGTACGCAATCTTCTTATTATATTCTTCAGAGCAACAGGAATAATAGAGAGAATTAAGCTTTGTTTTCGTCCCGTGCATCTACTGCTTAACACCCCAGTCCAGTAGGTGGCGGTAACGCATTTTAAAGTTTAGCTTGCCAACCGCAAATAAACACCGAAGAACGGGAAGAAGGAAATACACAAAGACGAAGAAGAAGTGGAACCGGAATTGAAACTGGGTTTCGCTCCTGCTCGCCTGAGCCCAGCAGATTGCATTGGGTTGCAGTTGTGTTATGATTTTGCTATAGTGTCTAATTTGCAATGGAAAGAGTTATTGTCACTACTGGGAGTATGCATGGGTAATGGGGCAATTTGGACATTTCCTTATCGGATGTGACTTCTAAAGGTGGGACAACCTCGTGAACTAATGGTAACACACAGTTTATCTGTGAAGCTGTGACAGCAGCTAACCCTATCCGCAATCAGCTAAACAAGGGAGCCTAAACAAGCTTACAAGCTGTCTAGATACAACCAATGAATGGTGCACTGACATTAGGAACAACTTGTGTTTACAGTCCGGATACCAAGTATAGCTGAGGACTTTAGGAGGTCCAGGTGTAGGAGTTTTAAGTTAGCCAGTTAGCGAGTTTCAGCTAACGCCAAACTAGCTAATGCTAATGCTACCCGTTATCTGTTAGCGGGGAGTCATCGCTTATTAAGATTGTTCACTGAGAGTTTTTAAGAGTATCACTTGACATTAGTACAACATATAAACCACTTCTTTTTTTTCTTTTTTTTAGAGAAACCCACCATGAAACTTTTAACATGTACGTTAATAGTTTGTCTCGAATAACAAATCAAATTTGACATCCGAATGCAACTTTGCAGCTTAGCATTAGCATTAGCATTAGCTGCACTTAGCACCAGTCGGGAGAAACTCTTTGTGGTGATAATTGGCGCTAAGAACGTCACTAAAGGCCCGCACACATTTGGGAACATCAGACATGGTTGTTCCGATATTTGGCTGTGTTGATATGGTGTTGATTTTTTTTTGCTAACGTTAAAGTCTTTGGGCTGTAATGTGTCACTGCTAACCTCAGCCGGGCTAACGTGAGTCCGTGGGACGGGGTTGTTTTGCCCTCACTCACAGCTCTCAGCCTGGTGTTGAAATAACCAACAGATTTGTGTTCACAGAGAGCCTAATTGTTTACCGGTCAACACAAGTGTCCAGTGATGGCTTAGAGTCAGTATTGTGACAACACTGAATCGCATCTGTTTAGTGGCTCAGAACTGGTCCAAAACAACACATGTGTTACTAGCCAGTGTCATTAACTAGTATTGTCGATGTGACATGTTGAATGGCAGAGGGTTTATAAAGTACCTGGCTCTATGAATAGTCTTCTACTCCTTCCAAGACATAAACACACCGTTCAGGTTTACACTCAGGCTTTAAGGGGCCTCTCTGGAGCCTAAGTCTTCATCAGGCTCTGCTTTACTTCAGATTGTTTGCAGACTACTTGGTGCAAGCATCAAATAAACTATATGCCTATTTTTTTTTTTTGTTGACCACCAAAGTGTTATATATTCCTTGGCTTGATCTCGGTCGGTTTTCAATCAAGAATTGTAAATGTACCATCCATGTATTGCTATTCCTGGCAGTTGGCCTTTACAATTGTTGCCTCATTCACCCATTCACACTCACACTGATGGCTACCTTGCAAGGTAAGCCTGCCATTCTACATGATTTGTTGATGAAATTAACACTAGGTTGAAATGAATCTTACTCTTAATGGTAATTGTGTGCTTTTATTTTGCGCTTTTTAAAAAAAATGATCACACACAAATACTCCCATACCGATGGCAGGAAGCTATAACACAGGGTGCTGGCCAACCAACAGGGCAATTGCCATGCGATCAGTGGACAACCCACTCCTGAGCCACAGCCCCGAAGTTAGTTTAAAGGGAGGCTCATTATTGTTTAAACGGGGTTAATTTTGCACAATTTCAGAGTCTACTGGAAGACATTCAGAGTGTTACACTCAATTATTAACTAGTGACCGAAAAAGAACTTCAAACCTCGGTCCCCACTTCATGTTTGGAACATGCAAAACCGAAGTTGTGCCCCACCATAACTTACCGAGCTTTCGACCAATAGGCTTAATGTTAATACAGGTTTTTTTTTTTTTTTTTTTTTCTTAAAGATTTGTCTCCAACTCCCAGGCTTGATTTCACCAATTCCCGCCTGCACCATGTAATAACTGTTATTTTTGCTCCAAACAGGTACTGGCATCTTTCCTGCTTCGGAGCGGAGGGAATAATCAGGAGATGGAAAAGATGACCGCTCTCCACTTCTCATCGGCCACCTCTTTAAGACTCTCCGAGAGAGACTGAAAGGAGAGAGTAAGGGATCCTCTGTAATACAGGCAAGAGGGGACAGAGACAAAGAGCAAACACCCAAAGCTATCAGCCACTTTACGAAGCAGAGGAAATGGCTTTCTTGGACAACCCAGCCATCATCCTGGCCCACATCAGACAGTCTCATGTGACCAGTGATGACACAGGAATGTGTGAGATGGTACTAATAGACCAGGATGTGGATCTGGAGAAGTGCCAGCTGGCTTTCGTGCCCGGCAGCAGCTGTGGGTCAACGGGGTCAGGCTCCCTGATCGTGGGGGGCGGCAGCGTGACGGACAATCATGCCTGCGACCTCTCCCAGTCCATGGACATCACCTCCAGCTGGGACTTCGGCATCCGTCGGCGCTCCAACACAGGTAGGCGCCATCTCCAGGCTCCAGCTGGTTAGCAGGGCAGGCTTTCTGTCGGGCACACCTCCCCTCTGTCATCATGGCAGGGTCGGCCAGAAAGCCAAGTCTGCTGTTTGGAGGGGGTTTGTGTGTCTAATCTGGGCCAGTGGTTTAGTGAGGCTCATGGCAAATTGTGTGCTATTGAAGGTTATTGCAACACAAGTGGAAAGCATGGGGTTATATTGCATCTCACTGTGTGAATGTTATTCATGGCTATGAGGTGAGTAGCACAGATCACATTAACAATGATTAATTTAGAGTGTACGCTGTAAACCAAGCAGTCACTGTCAGATTTTTTTTTTTTTCCGCAATCAAGTAGACAATCACTTTTGATGGATTTTATTGACAACGTTAGGGATACCAGAGTTGCAAACTTTTCTAACCTGGTGTCAAATAGTGGACATAATTCCAAAGTCTTGTTTGACACCATTGTTACTTCTGCATTACCTACTGTTCAAATTTTTTCACTTAAGTGCATAACTTTTTCTCCATCTTTGTTGGTAAGACAAATTACATGACAATGAGCGAACATCGCCCCCTTTGCCTTCCCAGGCAAACAATCCTGGAGAGTTTCTCTTCTTGTGTGCTCTGTATAATCAATAACTCTTTGTTCACCAGAGATACAGTCACATTTCTAAGTTCCCTTTTAAAGGGAAAAAACATCTCTTCTCAGAGTCTCAAACTGTTTCTTATTGCATGGGATGCAGGAGAATGTTCTGCACTGGTACTATTAGAACTTATTGCTGCTTTGGATACTGTCTTCTGCTATATCTTGGTAGAGAGGCTCAGATAGAGGCCTGGAATCACGTTTCAGACAAGACTTTCTTAGCTACTGTTCACAACTATACCTGATCAACTGAATCTCCGTCTCTGCCTCTTTCTTTTCTTTAATTCTCACAATGTTTCTGCAAGAGACGGTCTTACTGGAACAAGGCGACTGTTAAGCTGACATTCGTCAATACAAATAGCTCTATCGGTCAGTCAGTTGCTGATGCGACAACAAAAAAAAGAACAGCGCTGTACTGCAGCCACTCGGGCGTTGAGGGTGTGTAGAGGAGGAGAGCCATCAGCAACCCCAACAAAGCAGAAGAGAGAGCATCAAGATTGCTGTGGTTCAAGAGCAGAGAGCCGTAGGTGCCAGATGTAGCTAGACATCTGGAGTCTAGCTCTGAACAGCTGCATACATATACCACCTGTATGTATGCAGCTGAGAGACCTGACAGTGTCCAGGTACATCAGTGTGTTATGACAACAGATCAGACATTAGGGTGAAGAACAAGCTTTTCCCCATAGAGCACCATTATGAGAGAGACTGTTGACAGAACAACTTTGTTTAATGAGTAAATATCCAGCACCTCAGGGGTCAATCATTTTTTTCACTTGCCTGTTCGGGGAAGTAGGTCAGAAATCTGCTTACCAGGAGTCAATTTTTTACTTTCCCCTATACAAATTGTTTTATGTGTTAGTGCTTATCAAATAGCAACAAAGCCTAACATTATTTGTCATGTTTAATCTCTGTTTAGATAAATTCATTTGGAGTTTAAGCCACATCCTCGCCAACCAACTCTACTCCTGTTTCCAGGACAATTAAAATGCCCTCCTGCACTTCAGCTCGTAGACTTTTCCTGCCGCCATTTTCTTGCTAGTGCCCGATCTGTACTGGTCGTGTGCAATTCTCAACAGTGATGAGAAGAAAGCAAGATGGCTTAGTCCTTAGCTATGTCCATCCTCAGTTCAGAAAAAAACATTTTTTATTTTCTTTTTATATTTTGTTTTACCACTTGTTTGTTTTTTCTAGCCCATGGTGCCATTTTACTTGCCCCAAGCAAGCAGGCAATCCTTATTGCTGAGCCCTGCAATCTGAGTGCTTTAATTATCAATGTCAATTTAATCTCCATTTCCCCTTAGGGACTGGGCTTTCTGTCAATCCGTCTTCAAATTACACCCTGTTTGAGCTGGGATGTGGGTGTGTAATGAACGTGAAATAAATTGAGCATAAAATCAAGAGTGTGAATCTGTTTTTAAGCTACGTTCAGGTGTTTAATTGGAAGGTAATTCTGGTTTTGGTGATAGAGGGAGTCCAAAGGTAGACGGCATGTCTCTTTTTGGCTTTCTTGAGTTTAGCTCTAAGTTTGGTGGAGTGCTGGTCTTGGTTCTGGGTTTTTGGGTGGAGAGCTGCAATCCTCTGAGACTTCCAGCCTTGAGATTGAGTACTGACCTGTGGTGGATGTCTCATCAGGACTCCAACAAGAGAGCCGAGAGAAACCCGGGGCTGCTGGTAAGATAAGAGGGATGAACAAAACAGAGTTTTAACAAAATATACACGTTTTATTTTGGTCTTTGGTCTCTACTTGGTGTTTGTAGTGAAAAAAAAAGTCCTTCTCTTGTCGTATTGCTCTCAGAGGCCCAATGAAAGATATACATTATATATTTGAACCAAAGCACAGTGTACTGCAATTTTTGTGGTGCGGTGTACGTAATGATGGGTTTTTCTATTTCACCAGGTTCTTTAGCAACCGTTTTGCCTATGACTGAAATTTAAAAGTTGTTTTTCTGTCTTTTCAGCACAAAGACTCGAAAGGTTAAGGAAAGAACGGCAGAACCAAATCAAATGTAAAAATGTTCAATGGAAAGAGAGGTCAAACTCCCAATCAGGTAATGTTTCTGATTATTTAGAATAAATATATCAACTTATTTCAACAGCAAAGCAGCGGTCGTTACTAATATTGTAGAAAAACTTGGCGTTTCAATCCTTACTTTTTACTGTTTCTGTTCCCATTGAACTTTTCAAAATAACTTTTATTCTGAATAAAAACACAGCTGAGAAATCTTAATGTTCCAAGCCATTTTCTCTGACATACTCCTAATATATTATATTAAACATCTTCATGCCATGATTAGACCCAATGTTGGGGTCAGGACCTCCCCAAACGGTGGCAAGACTGAGGTGTTAGGAGAAGATTAAACAGATTGTTCTACACACCCGCTGGGATAAGACAAAAAAATTTGACTAAAGCTAATTCTATTTGGGTTTTTCAGACTTAACTCCAATGTTTACTTATTTCTTTCTTGTAAATTACTGAGTAATTTATCTAAAACAATTAATGATGTTCACAGATGTTGCTTTTGTGCCTTCATGTTAAGACATTCATCCAGACATAAAGTCCTTCCATTTATCTGGATATGATCCTGCATTAAAAAGAAAGAAGCCACTGTTACCAATGTACTTGGGGGGGGGGCAAAAGGATGTTGTTTATTGCTCTGATGCTTTCCGTGCAGTGGAGGATCTGGGGTCCCTGTTTGAGAAACGGGACTTTAAGGACAGGCCGCGTACAACGGGTACCAAATCCACCCTTTCACTGCGGCTGGAGCAGTGTCCCCAGCAGCTCAACAACCCCTTCAATGAATACTCCAAATTTGATGGCAAGGTGAGTTGATCCTCATTCAGTTTCTCTCAGTTTGTGTTTTTGGGGTATCTTCTTTAAGAGAAACTAATTTAATCCTTCTTTAGCAAAGAAACTTTTGAACCAAGGTATACGTCATACATTGTGACAGTCAGTGTTCATTTTGTTGGCACATCATTTTCGTCATAGTTTTCCATAAACAAAATGTTTCCATTGACGAAAACAATAACTAAATAAGAACTTATGATGATAAAACCTATGCCGAAATCTATTGACACTTTTGCCAACGAATACAAACAGCCCAAAATGTTAGGGAGGGACAATTTGGTAATGGATCCAATCAGAACTAATGGCCGCCTCCCCATTGTTGGAGAAATCTGGTCGTGGGACCTTTCCTCGGCTCTGGCTGGCCCTCGCTGGTGCATTTCCTCCATGGCGGGGTTCCATGATTTGCTCTAGGTTGGCTTGGAAATGCCGGGCTTGAAAGGTGGCTGGCGGCTCCGGCCGTGAACTTTACAGCAACGGTCCCCCCCCCCAACCTGGAGCTGGATTGCTTCAGTACGCCAGGGGTCAGCGAGGATATTGGCAATAGTGGTGTGGAATTGTTTTATACCGACATGAAAGATTCTGCATCAATACAGTGATTTTTAGCAGATATGTCATTTTTTGGCGTGGGGGTTGTGATTCAAAAAGCTAAGCTACCCATCAATCCATCGACCCATGTGAAATCTCTTCAGGACACAATCTATAAATAGATCTGTATAAGGCCATGTTTATAAGCACGTCAGCGCGAGCTATGTCCTCGATCAGTTAGTCCCCTTTAAAAAGTGTGTGACAGCGCTCCCCTACGGTTCACACTATTTGGAGGTCTAAATGTATTATTAATATCATTATTATTAATATAATCTTTCAAAACATAACCTATTTAGTGCATCTAGGTGCAATATTGAGTTCAGGGTATTAATTAAAACAATTCTGAAATGCTAAAAATGAAAAGATTATAAAAAAACTACTTTTAAGAAGGTATACATCTTATGGGCTACTTCTGTAAAGGTACTTAACTTTGAATTCATTGAATTCACTGTATCCCTTTACTCTCTATAATCGGGGTTTTTCTCTGCATGGTGTCCTCTTCGCCTTTTCTAGGGCCACATCGGCACAACGGCTACAAAAAAGATAGACGTCTACCTCTCGATGCAGCTGGCTCAGGAGAAAGTGCACCCGATGACGGTGGTGACCATCGCCAACGCACGCGTCCACGACCTCATTGGCCTCATTTGTTGGCAGTACACAAGCGAGGGACGAGAGCCTAAACTGAAGTGAGCAAAAAAAAACAAAACACATTTCAACAACCCTTTTTGTAGAATGTACATTTCTGCCTAACAACTCCACGTGTTTGTCTTTACAGCGAGAATGTGACCGCCTACTGCCTTCACATCGCAGAGGACGACGGCGAGGTGGACACGGACTTCCCCCCACTGGACTCCAACGAGCCGATCCACAAGTTTGGTTTCAGCACTCTGGCCTTGGTGGAGAAATACTCCTCGCCTGGTCTCGCTTCCAGACAGTCACTGTTTGTCAGAATGTAAGTAAGAAATACGGAAGCTGTTCGTGCATGTAACCACTCTGGAGTTCAATAGCTCATATGTGTTTCAGTAAGATTTCTGCTCATGTTCAAATTTCCCACTGGTTGTAATGTTCCCGGTGCAGTGGAGTGGTGTTTACTACATTTTGTCTGTGTTGATGAAAGATGATAAATCTACAGATGCAATCTTTAGCTTTCCTGCTTTTTCTCCTATTTTAGAAATGCTGCGCACGGTTTCTCTTTAATCCCCGTGGACAGCCTGAAGGTGACCATGAAGGATATTCTCCAGAAAGCACTGAAGAAGAGGAAAGGCTCACAGAAAGGCTCAGGTGATCACAAGGAAGTTTTAAATAGATAAAGTACATAATGTCTTTGGTTTGTTTTGGTTGTCTCTCATCTAGCACATTGGTTCTGTGTGTTTAGGTACACCCTTGTGCACAACGGAACACAAATAAAAACTAAAGTAGATTTTAGTTTGAGTGAAAAAGAAAATGAGAAAAAATTATTGGGCTGTGTTATGGCTCTGTCAGCTGCAATGTCCAAAATAAATATTCTGCTGATCATCACCCATCACTGCCTGCTATTATGAATCCAAATGGAATGTGCTCAGTGTCCTTTTCTCACCACACACTTTGCTTAGAGGTTTCTGGAGCAGGGTTTTCTCACTTATAATTCCCATAAGCAGATTCTGGATTGAAATGCAGAATAGTGAACGCACAGTTGGTGTTGTGTCTCTGTTGAACTTGTCTCTCCATTTGTGTGTGTGTACAGTGTGTACTGGGTGTAGTGTGTTGTGTGTACTGTGTGTGTGTAGTGTGTACTGTGTGTGTGTATATAAAAATACAGACAACTCTTGCCGCTGCCATGTGTGCCGCTGTCTCAGTCCAAAACTCCAAATGCATTGTAAAAAGACGGATGTAATCATTCACACACACAAATCAAGGCTGGCGACTGTTTTAACATTCAAATCTCAAATCTTTCAAAAACCTCAATAGAAGCTTTGAATGTAAAAAATGACATTCAGTACAGTTCTACTTGCTCGCTTCCACTGTTTGGCAGGGCTTTGTATAAACACAGGATTATCTTTTAGGTGCCCAAACAGAACTAACAGCTAGTGAACCGTGAGTATGTTGGAATAGAAACCCAGATACCACCTTTAATACTTTACAACTATGAGAACTGTCCCCCAACTCTGAGGCTGAGGTGTGTTGCTGTCGTCTGACTCCATCATTCTCCCACAGGGCCCATGTATCGACTGGAGAAGCAGACGGAGCCCAACGTCTCAGTGGACCTGGACTCGACACTGGAGAGCCAGAGCACCCTGGAGTTCTGCCTGGTCAGAGAAAACAGTAAGTAATCCCAAGAAGTCACACACTGTACCAGCTTCACCTCACCTCTTACCTGAGAGGGTTCTGACAGTGATCCCACATTTTAGGATAGTTTAGAATGAATCACCACAAAATTAGATTCAGATTAGTTTTTCCACTCAGAGGGAAGGTAATAGTTTTCTCCCACTACAACCTCAGGATGTTCTTTTAACAAGAAAAATATGTTGCAATCCATGTTGTCTTCATGCAGATATTACAAACAAAGATATAGGGCTCTAACAAATAGCTTGTAGTTTCAAAGCTTCATGCATTTTTTTCCCTTTTCATTCTGTTTAAACCCCATATTCATTCTGTAGCTCCAAATTATGAGTGCTGAAATTTCACACCGTCTTAATGTCCTCTGCCTTTGTGTTTCAGCGAGTGCGAATAGTGTTGTCAAAAAGTCAATGTAATCATTTTCTAAATTCACAAGAGAAGTTATATTCTTTAACGACGAAAAAAAAAAAGACTTAACTTATTTAATCAGATGAACCAATTTTTTTCAAATTGAGGATATTTTTTTTAAAGGGTGATGACATAAAATATGACAACGGACATTCAAACTTCATTGTTTAAAAAATTATAAAATTGTAACTATGCTGAGGCCTGTTCCAGTTATGAATCGAGGGCTTCCCAATGATTTATCCAAAACTTTTCTCCACCTCCAAATCCCAGCATTTACATGCTTGCCTCAGCCCAATGTGATTCACAAGATCCTCAGTCTGTAGACTGCTCATAATAAAGTCATTGCTGATAACAACATTGCACCACATTTCATTCTGTTTTCGTAGACGTAATAGATCTGTCACCGTTGTATTGAAAAATGAATGCCTATAAAGCCACTTGGAATTTGAATTGTTAACATCAATAACCTGCCCCCCTCTTCGTTTGTTTGTCTTGGAGTAACAAGCACTTGTCATTTGTCTATGCAGCGCTAAAACATTTAGTGTGTTTGTTTTGATGACACATATCTCCACCTAATCTCTCCAGAGCTCCCTCAAAAACCCAACAGAATCAATTTGGTGAACTCTGCAGCCATAGTCCTATAAGTTGTCCATCATGGATAAAATCATGACTAATGATTTTGTGATTGGTCTCCCTTCTGTCTCCAGGCTCCAGGGGCGAGGAAAGTTCAGAGGAAGACCCCCCTATAGACATCACCACGGTCCAAGACATGTTGAGCAGCCACCACTATAAGTCCTTCAAGATCAGTATGATTCACAAGCTGCGCTTCACCACCGATGTCCAGCTAGGTACGTGCTGCACACTGCAGGCTGTCAAACTCAAGATGTGACCTCTTTTTTTCTCTCTCTGCAAAAGTTACATATACATTTATTTGAAACGATTCACAAAACTGTTTTATCCACGGCTCCTCTGCCAACAAATGTCCGATGACGTCACAGTATGTAAATTAGCGTTTGTCATCTGGCGATTTTTGGAGCGAGTGCCAGCTACATTCTTTGGTAGAGAACACACTGCATTTTTTTAGCTTTGGTTGTTCCAAAGTCCAATATTTACACAAACTGTGTGCCAATACACAATTGGTCCCAATTCAGCTGATTTAGGGAAAACAATTTTGATTTCAAGATCGCATCTTCAGATCTATGGAAATCAATCATCTGTCTTCTGACTGACGGGGTTCTCTGGCTCTTTTTATATTTTTATAAACCCGAAAACCAAAGCACAGAGGAAGTGTCAAAGGGCATCACCAAATGTATTAAAACTTATCCTGAGTGAAACATGACTGCGTGTACCAAATCAATCATGACAGTCAATCCAATAGTTGTTGAGATATTCCAAGTAACAGGAAATAACAGGAACGCAGCAGTTAGTGCACACTGTATACCTCAGGTGCTGCTTTAGGTGTAGCCAAACAGTGCTTGGTTATCATGTGTATGAAGTATGTCTTCCATTCACGAACGAACACAACTGTTTCTTTAGGCATTTCGGGAGAGAAGGTGGAGATCGATCCCGTCACCAATCAGAAGGCCAGCACCAAGTTCTGGATTCGACAGAAACCCATCTCCATCGACTCGGACCACCTCTGTGCCTGCGACCTCGTAGAGGAGAGAAGCCCCAGTGAGTGGACCACGCACCACGCCATTAGCTGATAGTAGAAACACGTTTGCACACATCCGGATACATGCTCAGCACAGCTTTTCTCTGACGGCTGTGTGACGACAGGATGCTACACTAGAGAGCAAAAAAAAAAATATATATATATATATATATATATATTTTTAGCCTTACTTCACTAAGATAAGAGAAACGCCAGGGACTCGAAGGGACAGTAAACAGTAGAGGGAGGCACAGGCCACTGACTACTTTTTCTGCGCACCTCCCCCAGCTGATCTTAGAGAATCGTTCATAAATGTAAAATGTATCTAGAGCTCTGATAGTGTTACATTCATATGTGAGCGCTCTGATTATTAAATGTTGGCCCGTTCTTTGATTTTAAAATTGCCATTCTGTTATTTATGAATGATCCTTTTGTTTCATTCCAGTCACCTGGACGATTCGACTATGAGGTTGGCGAATCAGGCTCCTTAGATCTAATCGTCAAATAGTTAACTATTCAGGGTCAACTCTAGTCCATTTAGTAGCTGTTCTTTAGCTTTCAATCATAAACCATTCTTTGGTTCATTCACACCCAGTTTTCACTGCATTATGGATGTTCAAATTTCATTTTTTTCCTGTGTATCTAACAAAGAGCCTGCTGAGAAAGGACTGGGCCTGGAACCTCAGTGCATTGAATATTATGTCCTACATAGGTCACAGTGTGCACCTTTTGAATTAGTTGGCTTTTATTTTTGGATCATTTACAATCTGCTCTGCTTTAATCCTGCCTGTGGTCTTCCTCAGCTCTGAGGAGAACTGACTCCTTCGGGGTCTCCCGGATCACACAGAGACATGGCTGAACATGTGCACACAGGGAGAGAAGGCGTGGCCATTGTCTGTCTTATTAACCAGTATTTTACCTCTGTGTCGTACAGGTCATGCAATATTTAAGCTCACGTATCTCAGCAACCACGACTACAAGCCGCTTTACTTCGAGTCTGATGCTGCTACTGTCAACGAAATAGTGCTAAAGGTGAGGTTTTTTTCCTAAGAGCAATGCTTTCACAGTATATGTTTGTGTTCTGGAACGAACAATTCCTGGAACTCATAATACAGCTTTTTATGAGTTCTGTTCCAAGGACACTTTTGTCTCGATTTTTATAGTAGGTGGGTAGGAAGTGGGGAAGGGGCCATTCATTTCTTCTTCTTCTTTTGTGGTGCTACTGCGTTAAAGCTGCACTCACTCCACAATGGTTCCATGACTGTATGTTGTGTGTAAGGCGTCCCTCATAGCGATGAGCCCCGTTTCCCTCAGCTCTACAGAGCTTTATAGCGTCGCTCAGCTCAATCGTCAGTGTCATTTCCAGCAGCTGTCAATGGAAGAGCTCTGATAAAACCCACTGTACGTCCACTGTCCAGCATCAAAGTGCAGACTGACACAGTTAAGAGACTAGCTGGTGAAAAAAGTAGAGCAGCTAAAGAGACAGATCTTGCCCTCAGTGTTGATAAAGACCAAACCAGAGCTAAAGGGAGAGTGGATATCAGACTAACAATCGTCAGGTGGACACAAACACCATCCCAAATGAAAGCTACTCTAGTCTGCTGTTTGCTAACACATTGTCCATGTCAACTTTTTAAAGTTGATGTAGGTGTGCCCACGTAGCCCAAAATTATGTAATACTCTTTACTAAGTTATTAATTTAGTAACATGCATGATCTTGTGCAAACTAGTTCTGAAGAATGTGTAGCAGTAAATGTGATTGCACGTAAACTAGTTGGAATTTGTTGAGTGAGGAAGTATTTCTTAATAGATACATACTATAAATAAATACTTTCAAAACACATTCAAAATATACTTTACATATTTATATAATTCAACACAATTGTGTCATGTTAAATTGTCAATCACTCATTGTCTGTAATGCCAGTTTGGACGTAGAGGGTGGTATATAGAAGCAGTTGTAGTTGTTGATGCAGTATTTTTTCATTTCCTATAAATTCTTCACAATAACAGTCCCCTCATTATTTTCTTCCTACCTGCAGTATTAATAGACTGGTTTTTATTTTAGAAAAGCCACTAAACAAAGCTTGGCTAATTGAGATGAACACATTTTCTTGTAAATTCGTCACATCCAAACTCAATGCGAGTCAGACCACCTCAGCATGTGGTCTGGCTGACCGGATCCGAATGCAGGCAAGAACAGATGTTGGAGCATACAGACCAAGAGTCTTGGGTTAGAGTGTATTACCATGGTGGTGATCATTTTGATGATGTAATGTCTTTGTTATTTCATTGTATTGATGGTGAAGGCCTGTGATTGTCAGAGGTAAAGCTGTTGATGTTTCAGATGAACATTCTCAAACGTATCATGAATGTTTATTTTCAGGTGAACTATATCCTGGAGTCCCGAGCCAGCACCTCTCGGGCTGATTACTTTGCCCAGAAGCAGCGGAAACTGAGCCGGCGGGCCAGCTTCAGTTTCCAGAGGGAGAAGAAATCTGGCCAGTAGACAGACTGAAAGCTGCTCAGCCACCTGTCTGTCTGCACGTGCAGGGACAGATGCGTTGACGGGGGTCGGACAGTCTCATACACGGACAGCGTTCGACTGAACAGAAGAGGAGACTGACCGGAAAGTCAAGCCGGAGGAGACGGGCAGAAAAAGGACCAGGAAGACGTGTCTCTTATGGAGCAGGTGGAAGGTGGAAGCCTCTGACACGCCATGGTGCAAACAGAGCCCACGACCAAAAACAAACAAATGACTCTTCTTTGAGGAACTGTGGGACAGAGTTTGGGCTGCCATGTCACCTTCAGTTCACGTTCATTCACTGCCGATGAATATTAGCTCTGTCCTCCAGGATGGATTTGTACAAGTTCAACAAACAAAACAAAGCTACATGCTAATCTTTGTTTCTGTTTTCCATCTTGAACACATTTAACAACACTGAATGAAAACCCTGTACATTTATATGTACTGTACATAGAAAATTGACATTCAAGAAATGAAATAATGATGTAGTAGAAATAAAATAGCCCAGTCTGAAATATTAAAAACAGGTCAATACCCTTCTGCCTTGAATCAAGATAGAAAAATCCTGAAAGTGCTAAATAGGAAATTGGGAGCATTTCTATTGCCTCTTAATGGCTCTCAACATGGCGACGGCTGAGCCGCCGGCTCGCAGCTAACGGTGCTAACGGTGCTAAGAGCGCTAACAGTGCAAATAAGGGCTCACAGAGCTACCAGTGTTTACCTGAGGGGGCTCAGGAGGGTGGGCGCTACGCTTCTGCGAAGAAGCCGTCGGTTGGGGGCGGAGTTATCAGCTGTAACCGCCTTATGAGAGCAGTGCAGAGCAGCGACCGTGAGCTTACCATTGGGGCAGTCTCACATGCACTAAAAGTGCAAGTGAGCATGCAAACAACGCAAGGAGAAGCTCTGATAAGAACACACAAAGAAGAAAAGCGACTTCATTCTCTGCTCAGGTAGACATTACTATCTTTACATATCATATAATTGATAATTGTTTGCTGCTAGGTCAATGCTCTTATCGAATTTAGCACCGTTAACAGTGTCTACACTCAGTTTATTAGGTTCATCTTTTGTCCCATTGTACAACATTATACTGACAGGCGTCTTCACTCAATGATATGACTGGCATGGGCAAAATAATAGAAACCCCTCCCCCTCTACAACTCAAAACGGCTTAACAGCCCCAAAAACTACAGCCTCCAAAATGACCTTTGATCAGATTGCATTAGTTTTAGCTAGGTGGACCTAAAAACCAACAGCTGAGGGTATTAACGGGGCTCAGTGTGATTTGGAAGGGTGTGACCATGGTACAGTTGTATGATATTTAATAAATATATGCATAAGCAGCTGAAGGAAACAGTTAGTGTGAGCTTTTTTTTTTTTTTTTTTTTTTAAAAAAAAGCTAGATTCCACATCTGGGCATTGTGATGGAGCCGAGGTCAAGCAAGTGAGCAAGGTAGAGACACCTGTCAATCAAACCGACACGCCCCAAGACATACTGTAAGTGTCCTAAAGCCTTAGAGGTGCCCTGTGGAGTTGTTGTTTTTTTTGCCCCTAGCAGTGCTATGCAGCTGTGATTTAGATGAAGATCCAGCTGGAACAATACACGGACTATTCCACAAAGGCACTGACAAAATACTGCCGGCCAGTTTAACACACAGGTGAACGAGTCCGGTTTGGAAATACTCAATGAAATCTTCTTTGTGAATGTTTTTTTTAAGGAAGGAAATGCTTTCAGCACGTTTGTTCAGTGTATTAACACACACATACAAAGAGGCAGGCAGCCTCTTGTTGCTCCTGAGATGATGCTCGCAAGTGCGTTTATGTGGAGCAAATAAATTCTGTATTCAACTCTGATTGGCTGGTTATTTTGCACCGCTGAAGGACAAAGTAGTCCCTGTTGTAACGCACCAGTTTTTTTTTAATTCAAGTCCCAGTAGTTTGTTAAAATAACATCAGAGATTTTGGAGAATTGTACTGAACTTCTCTTAACTTGTTTTAAGGTTCAGTTCACAGTGAATGAGCTCTCGTCAAAGCTCCATTGTTTGAGTCTGTCTGTGTCAACAGCATTCATCCAGTGCACATTGTAGAGAAAGACTACGTCCGCTTTCACTCAGGGTTCCCTTTTAAAGGACAGTTTTGGTCAATTTTAAGTCCATCTTTAAGGGTAACTTCTGTACGTTTCAACTTGAACGCCACGTTTCTGTGTCTAAGTGATTAACGGGCAACATTTGTGAAATTGGTCCACTGTTGAGTAGATTGTCACACACATGTTGAGCTGCGAGGGCAAGTGAACAGCGTCATATGTAACGTTACGTCCACTTGAAAGTGCTTGTTTTGGACACTGACAGGCTCAGATTGTTATTATAAGTGTCTGACAGCGTTACGGAAAAGAACCCTACGAAGAAATAAAACCTTTTTCTTTACCTTTCACTTGGTCTGGTCTGTTTGTTTTTTGTGTCCAAGTCTGGCTCAATGAGAAGTCTAGTTGTGAAATCTGAATATCCGTATACTTTATACTTTGGCTCAAATAAATGCAGGCGACAATGGGATTCTAAGACCTCATCCACATTGTAGAAGTTATATAAATATTCAGCCTTGACATATGAAAATATATTAGAACACGAAGCTACACTTTCTGGAATCCAACACAACAAACTCTGCCCAGCTGGCACTCATGTTTTTACCATGCCAGTACCATACCACTGTTGTCAGACACTTTAACTCTTTTAGTGGATGTAATGATGGTTGCTGTGTTGCTGTGGTCATTCCTTCTCTCCATAGTTGCAGTGAAGCGATCCCTTCCTAGAGTGACTACATTGTAAAGGTGGAGGAATAAATCCAAAGTCATGTGCAGTTACGCTAAGCTAAAGCTAATATTATGGTAGTTTCAATATATGTGCCGCATATAGTACTAGTATATGTCATACACTCGTGTCTCATCCACACTTGCGAACAACGCACAGATCTAGGCATCTTAAGGCTCCACCGTCATAGAACAACGAACTCTCTTCCCAGAAAAGATGAGAGCGTCACCATATTAGACATCATCCAGTTGAGGCAGGAACAACACGACAGGCCCCTTTCACATCCTATTAGGTAATATTTAGCTTGGACCAAAAGGTGCACGTATACACCAGCATGCATATACATACATTTACGTATAGGGTATACAGTAGCAGCTTTTTCTTTGTCAAATAAACTGCCCCTCCAGTGTACAAATCTCGTCTTCATCTCGTATCGACTCCTGAGTTTTCCGTACATCCACTGCAAACTGAGGCTTCAGCAGTCTGACTGTAGGCCCCCATACACCAGATGGGAACGTGGTTCTGTAAATACTCCATTGGGTGTGTGCATGTACAGTCCACACTGAATTTAGGGCACGCTAAAACTCTGAGCTTTAGCCAAATGACTTGGGTATTTTTCCTGCCACTGTTTGTTGACAGTGAGTTGTCCTGGAAACTAAGTATGAATCTCACCCAGAGCTCAGCATAGAAAGAAAAGGAACACAAAAATACTGTAACCTTGGTAATTTTGCCAATTGTAGTATTTGCAGGAGGGCATTCACAACAAAAAACTTGTCCTACTCATAACTTTAGAATGACTAGTGCTCAGCCTACTGTTGTTCTAAACTTCATCTGTGACCTGCAGCACTGCAACAACTCTTTCATTTTCAGATAACATTAAGTACATCATGAAAGCAGAATGTCAGGATATAATTGAACTAAAATTCTGCTGCAGCTTGATTTTTAGACTACTTTTTTGTACAGAACAAGGACTTTGAATTTTGTTCCTGGTCAGTCACAGCTTAGTTGTAAGAAATTATGGACAGAAGGAATGATTACAGAGAGCAGTGACACTGTCAATGTGAAAAATCTGAACCTATACTTAAATGTCTTGATTCCCCTTCCAGAGAGCAGCCAGAGGTCTTCTCATTCACTTCATCAAAGCCAGTTTCTTTAGAGACATCTAGTGGACAGTGGAGGAAATGCACCTCCAGGCCCACAGACAGGTGTCAGTGTTCAGTCCTAGTGGTTGCTGTTCTGTGAAACAAACCAACATACTTCATTTCTAACAAACACCTGTTTCACTGCTTCACAGTATGTGCCTATGTGTGTGTGTTTTTCTGCTGCTTGGCTATTGTAACTGGCCTAACGCTACTTGAATTTGAACCACGTATTCCCATGATCCAACACACAGCAACCAGCATGTGAAAAACTGCAGAAACACAACAGATGTAGAATGCGACTGAGAAAGAGTTAAATTGAACCTGCAACAACTGCTCGTTGGTGAGTGTTTCATTCAGTGATGCCATGATTCTGTGCACATACTGGAGCTTTTCAAACAAATAAAGGCATATTTCCATGGCAGTGTAACACCTTTATCAAAAAAGGAGATGCGCTCTTTTTTCAGTTATGGCCTTTACTTCTAATAATTATGATATACAGTATCTTTAGGAAATCCTATAGATGTTAGGTTACATCTCAAGGGATGTCAAGGGTCCCATATTTCTCTCATGTCCCTCCAACAAACTTAAGTCTTAGAAAGGTTTTTGTGTTGAACTACAGTACATCCTTTGGTTTCAATTTTGAGAGTCTTTATAGTCAGGTCAGCTGAATTTGAAAACTGTCAACTCTAGGCATGAGAATGTATTAACATCAAAATCTATACTCAAGGTCTTCTTATTAGCTTTTTCCGGTGCTTTAAACAACTGGTGAAGAGCTTAGATCATTTTCTGATAGTTGGTTCTAGATGAATTTGTAACTTTTTTTGAGCAGCCAGTAGCACCGGAGCCAACGTATACCAATACCGCGCCGCTCATACAGAGGTAACCACCGATGAAGCTTCGAGTTTGGCATCTTGGCCGTCGCCATATTGGATTTCTGGAACCATAAGTGACGCAAGAGGGTGGAGCTAAGTACAACCAAATGCAAGAGTGGACATTTTTAAGCGACCAAAATGTTAAAATTAATTTTCATGAGCTGAAAACACACTGTGAAAGTTTAAAGTTCAAAGACATAAACATTGACAATTCCCATACCGGACAATGCCGTTGTAGAGACCTGTCAATCAGTAGGTAGCTCCGCCCTAAAGCATAACCTGCTTTATGGTCTATTTCAGTGGTTCTCAAATGGGGGTACGTGAGATTTTTAAAAGATATATTTAAAATTAGCATCCATTCAAAAATCCTTTAAAAATTGTGATTTAATAAATATTCAATAAAATATAAGTGTAAGTTCATAAACTGAATTTTATATTCAGTAGACTATTCAATTTCATTATCCTAAAAACCCAGAGTCTCCCCCATACCAGGATGGTTTGACCCAACCTGGCACACGCCACCTGTCATCACCTGTCAATCACTGCCACCTTGAAAACTCAAACAATGGAGTCGTGGTTGAAGCGTAGCAGCAATGCTGCTGAAAACACAGAGGGACAAGTGCCAAAGAAGGCGAAACCAGAGCCGGCAAAATTCCGTCAGTATTCAGAAGAATTTGTTTTAATGGGATTCACGTCCACGAGTTGCAACCCACCCAAGGCTTTGTGTTTTTTCTGTGGGGAGAGATTAGCCAACAGTAGCATGAAGCCAGCACATCTTCAGCGGCATCTCAAGACAAAACGTGCAAGCCATGTTGGTAAGCCACCTGAGGTTTTTAAGAGGAAACTTTCTGAATTCAGGTCATCTCAAGACACGATGCAGAAAGCCTCCACGACATCAGCCAAAGCCCTGGAGGCCTCTTATGCGGTGTCTTTGCTCATAGCTAAAGCCAAGAAACCGTTCACTATAGCCGAAGACCTGCTCCTTCCCGCCGCTGTCGTGCTGGCTGAAACCATGCTGGACACAACCGCAGCGGAGAAACTCAAGACTGTGCCTTTGTCAAATGACTCTGTGTGCCGCAGAGTAGATACAATGGGAGCAGACATTGTCGAGCAAGTTGTGGGAAAACTTAGCGACTCCTTTTCACTCCAACTGGATGAATCCACGGATGTCAGTGGAAATGCACAACTTGTTGCTTTTGTAAGATACATCGATACTGACGACATCTATGAGCACATACTATTCTGCAAAACTTTGGAGGGGAAAACAACAGGAGAGGACATTTTTGATGTTGTCAACACCTTCTTCTGAGCATGAGCTGGAAATCCTGCAGCAGCATCTGCACGGACGCAGCAGCATCAATGACGGGCAGCGCGTGAGGACTCATAGCGAGCATCATAAAGAAAACCCCGACGTGAAGTGGACTCACTGTGTCATACACAGGGAAGCATTGGCCTCAAAGGAAATGAGCCCTGTGTTACATGACGTTTTGAACGACAGCATCAAAGTGATCCACTTCATAAAGTCAAGGCCACGTAACGCACGTGGCCTGTTTCGCCGCCTCTCTGAAAACATGGGAGCTGAACACACACAACTGCTGCTGCACACAGAAGTGTGCTGGCTCTCTCGGGGGAGAATACTCAACCGGCTGTTGGAATTACAATCTGAAGTACACACCTTTCTGATTGAGCACAGATCTCCCCATGCCACCTTGTTCCAGGACACAGACTGGCTTGCAAAGCTGTGCTATCTGGCAGATATATTCAGCAAACTGAACGAACTGAATATGTCTCTGCAGGGCAGGGACAGCAGCATTTTAAACCTGTATGACAAGGTGGGTGGCTTCCTGAAGAAAGCAGAGCTGTGGAGAAGGGCCTCTGCACAGGGGGATTTCACCTGATTTCCTGACATGGAGGAGAAATCTGCACAGCTGGATTGGGTGAGAAACCCATTTCTCTTGTCCGAAGCAAACGGAAGCAAGCTACCTGTCACTTATCAGAAAAAACTCCTGGAAGTGTCATCTGACCGTGGCCTCCAGAGGAAGTTTGCCACATCCACACTCACACAGTTTTGGGTGTGTGTGAAGCAGGAGCCCCCTGACCTGGGACAGAAAGCTTTGGAGCAGCTACTACCCTTTGCCTCCACATATTTATGTGAGGCCTCCTTCTCTGCAATGACTGTGATCAAAACAAAGCAAAGAAACAGACTGTGCCTGGAGAAGAGCTTGATCACAGCAGTTGCCTCCCTGCCACCAAGACTGACAAAGAGTCTTGTTTCTCACTAAAATGTAAATGCAAAAGCACTCAGTTCAATGCAATCTTCAGTGTTGACAGTTTAATAAATCAGACACTGATGGCAGAGCGCTGTGTATTACATATTTTTTTTCAACCAAAAATGCTTTGCGCTGGTTAGGGGTACCTGGCTGAAAAAATATATCACAGGGGGTACATCACTGAAAAAAGGTTGAGAACCACTGGTCTATTTGACTCTAAATGGACCATCATTTTCTAAATGAACATCATACTGTATTGAAGAAGATATTTAAACCATAAACTCATGTTTACTATGTTTACTGAGGTAATAAATCAAGAGAGAAGTAGAGTCATTTTCTCATAGACTTCTATACAACCATGAGAAGCCCATTAGAAAGAATGAGGGTTTAAGGCATTCGCATTGGATTCATTTTTCAAAATTCGAGATTGCTGCTTGGTTAAAACTATGAGCTCTGTCAAGACTGTTGCCGTTGTTAGCGCTGGTCCTGCCGTTAGCAACGGTCGCTGTTAGCTGCCTGCTGTATGCTACACGTAGCATTTAATGAAAGACTGCTTGCAGAGGATTGATTGCAGGTATTATTTCACAGGAGAACTTATGTCTTATTTTGGTTGATACCTTAAAGCTTTTGAGTACCGATACGCAGCCTGCAAGAATGCTTTTAAATCAGACTTCTAGAGAGAGGAACATGTTAGTGTATGGTGACATCACTTTCTGTCATACCGGCTCAATCATTACTGAAAATAATCTTGAAAAGTCCTGGAAAATGATCTCTAAAAAAGAGTGGGAACACTGTAGCTATACAGATTTGGTCAGTAGAATTTTCCCTTTACTTTAGCTGTTAAATACTGCAAATATTTCTTCACATTCAACCTGAGAGTGAGGATCCTCAAACTGTACATGGACCATCATCCCTGCAAATTATGAGAAACTAATCCAAGTTTTGCGGCCTCTATGTCTGTTAGTAAGCTTCACTACATCAAATGTATTGCCTACAACAAACCAAAAATAGCAAATGACTACAATGGTAAATATCATTATATATTTTTTCTTCTCTTGCATTATCACGCCATGGATTATGGGTAATCATTTTTAGTGAAGTCTGTACCCCAAGAAGACTTTCTGGAGGCTCACTTGAGGACCCTTGACAGATTTTAAGTCCTTGAATATGTGAGTTGAGGGCCAACCATTTGAATTCAGCGTATCTTTTGTCTTTGTAGTCTTGACACTTTGTTATTAGCATACTAAGGTCTTAAGTCACACAGAAGCCGCCATCATCTGGGTTCCGACTCAGTACACAATGTCATACTAGTAGACCAGTTTTCCACTGTCAAATGCCAAATAAAGACGACATGCTAAAACTTCATGTTTAATAACAGTGTGCAGATGCTCCATCAAATTAAAATCATGCATTGATGTTAGGACCTCTACCCAACCCGTTGTTTTATTAATTTGCAGAAGTCTGAATAGAACTATTTTGGCTAGGAATATGCATTAGCCTCTTCTAAACTACTATGTGACATATGCACATACATATGCTAGTCTTGTTTCTGAAACCGGCTGCAGTTTTGATACAATGACAGTGTTGCCCCACAGCAAACTTTTTTGAACACACTGTTACACTGCCATCTGGTGGTCAGTACCAGTATGAACCAAACATGTGGGCTCGTCAGGTACACAGTGACACTTCAAGTTTTACAAGTTTGTCGTGTGTATCAAAATACAACTCAGTTTACACAAGGGGAACACATACCCAGACAACAACAACATCAAAATAACCATAAAGTTATTGTACTATGCAGTGACTAATGTAAATAGTGAAGGTCTCCTTTTAGCCCAGATCAGGACCGATGAGTTTCAAAACCTGTACAATTGTATTGAAAGAGCTTTATCCAATTAACATAATTCTGATAAAGATACTTGTGTGTACAAAAGCAAGTTGGACCTTCTATATATATATATATATATATATATATATATATATATACTTGTTCCAGCAGAGCCTCAGTTGGTCTCTGTTAATGTCATATTTAAGGCCCCTAAACAGCTCCACTTTTATCTCTGGGTTATACAAGGTCTGCTAGTGATGCTGTGTGAGGATTAAGTAAATGAGGGGCTTACCGTATAATGAGCCGGTGCTCAGGGACCACCTTGGTTTCTTGGCCTTTCTGGATCATTAGCTTAGAACTTTTTTTTACTGGACTCACTCTTAAAGAGGATCAGCCTCGAGACTCTGTTCTGTTCTTGGCAAGAAAAAGCAGGAATTCATACTGACAAAAGTTTTTGGCAGCATTTTGGTTCAGCTTTTTTTTTTTTTTTTTTTTAACCACTTTTCTCATAGTTTTGTCCATCATTTCTATCAATTATCATAACATTGTATATAACAATGGGACATGCAATAACATTTGATGGGACAAGAAACACGAGCAAACAGACAATCGGATGGTTTCTACAGTCCTGCAGTCCTTGAATATATATATATATATATATATATATATATATATATATATATATATATATATATATATATATATATATATAAATTAGACGTTTCCAATTTATGTCCAGCACCAACATTCAGCACCAAAGCAGGAAGCACTGTGTCCTTAAAAGCACTTTTTTCAAAAAGTTGCAAAGCCACTCTCAAACCATAGGCGCACTTGGCCAGAGCAGAGGGGCACTATAGCACTCAGACCTATAAGACGGGGGTACCTTCACACAAACCCCAACATTCTTGGCAAACTGTGCAGGCTGAGATTAAATCGTTGAAACATTCTAGGTTCCCATCAGGATTGTACTGTAAAAAGTTATAGTTGAGTAAATAAAAAATCTGTGAAACATTTTCATAAATCATATCCAGTCAGGAATCCTGCAGGGTAGTCAAGGGAAGAGCTTGATGCCCAGCCAAAACACTGAGGCCCAGTCGTCTTTCCCCTTTTAGCCTTTTTTTAATCACATGGCCTAGATTCTGTGTGAACACACACACACACACACACACACACACACACACACACACACACACACACACACACACACACACACACACACACACACACACACACACACACATACACGCATTCACTAGTGAGTTTTCAGAGTATTGACTGTGCTTATTGACCTGCTCTCTTAAAGGGACCCCAGTGCACCAATGTGATGTACTTATCTGAGCCCCCACCACCCTGTCAGACTGCCAGCAGTCTCAAAAGACGCTGAGCCGAGCAGCTTGATGAAGGAGGCCCTGCTCTTTTTTACACTCACTGCTTTACATTCTGTCACTGCCGTGGCCTACATTCAGTGTGAACACACACGCACACCCCACACACAGTGCTAAAGAACCTCAAGCCCAGAGGAAGTTCAATGATTTATTGATTGTGAAATCCAAGGTGGAGCTTGCCGGAGATGATGGAGGTCAGCAACGAGAACAGTGCCGGGGGTCATCTCATCTTCAGAGTCTGAGGCTCCATCGAGTCTCACTGACAGAGAGAGAGAGAGAGAGAGAGAGAGAGAGAGAGAGAAGAGAGAGCGCACGAAACAGACCAGACAAGGAGAATACAACATTGGTACTGTATGTAAAGAATAGATTCCGATTTTTCAAGTCTATTTTAAAAGATTAGATTCAATTCAACTTCCTCCTTACCTCATGTTTGGCCATGCTTACTGTAAAGGGGGGCGTGGCTTTACTGCAGTCCACATAAGATGATGTGGAACACTGTGATTGGCTTATTGACATACAATCAAATAAGTTCCTGCATTCGGGGTGCGGTCACAGTAATCATAGATTTAGACACCCATGAATAAGTTATGTCAGTTGCAATGGGGGATCTAATGTGTGGGTTGATATTGTTCAACCCTTCCCCCACACTGCCATGTCCACCATGGGTGGGCTGCTTTGTCTCCCATTATATGCCTGTACCAGCAACATCATTGTTGGGGTCAATTCTAATTTCGTGAGCCAAGCTCTGGTATGATCACCATGGTCAGACTGGGGGAAACATGGGCTCCTATTTGCTACTGTATCTGCAAATTGGCCCAAAAAAGTACATGACACAAAATCTGGGATGGAATCAGATTTCTTTGCTTATGTTGAACATTTTAATTTTACTTTTAAAATGACTTAAACTTGTTTAGGATATTTTGTACCTTTTCTTTAATAATTTTCAAAGTCAAGAGGGCTTTAACTGTTAGTGAGCATTATGTTTCTGTTAAGTCGTGTCGTCTTACTGCAGGCCCTGTATGGCTGTGAACAGTACATGTAACCACTTCAAACATTCAGACTATCAAAAACTACCATGATGTCTCACAAATTAGATGTTAACTTTGGACATTAAATTGTATGTGTGTTATATTATTTAATGACAATCAAAAACATTCATTTGAATATATGAATTTCTTTACTCAGTGTATACCAAACTATATTTGGATTGGGTTTTTTTCTGTGAGTTCACAATCAAGTGAGTTGATTTAATTTTATTGTATAGCATGTATATGATAAAACATATCCGGTAAAGGTTTTGCTCTTAATTGGGAAATTAGTTTTCATTTCTCATCTAAAATTAAGAATTATTCCAACATTTTATCAAGCTAAGTAGATGTCCTGTCCCCAGTGACATTGTCCTGTTTATAATCCCCACTACTTTGAAGAAATATGAAGGACTTGGCTGTCTCATATTCTTGGACAGATAACTTAAGAACAGGCAGACACCCAGAGTTCCCATTCCATTTATTAGATATGTTTTATAAATAGACACACTCAGACACATATGTTGAAGGTATAAAAAATACAAGATTACAGAATTTTCTAGACATTTTAGTGAGGTCTCTTCTTCATTGTCTTTGACACGTTGTTTTAACTTGAATGACTGACGAAAATTCATTTCTATTTTCATACACAGCATAGTAGTTTTCACTTTCACAAATCCATTCATCGAGCAATTTACTATCTTCAATGTCAAGTTAAAATTAGATCAGAGCATAGAAAACAGTCACATGCAGCCAGCAACTTCTCACTGAATCTATACAGCACGTCCTGTCAGCCAGTCAAACAGGTTTTCAAATATATATGTACTTCAAGTTTCACTGTACTTTGTCTTACAAATTCTAAGGAAAGCTGATATCACAAGGGAAGAGGTTGAAATGGGGAACAATGATTAATGACTTGGAAAAAACAGCTTATTTAACCGTTACCTAGGACTGATTGACAAATGATCCTTCACGTTTCCAGATATGTTGAGTCATTTGACAAATGGGGACAAACCATTTTTAAATAGTTGGATATTAGCATACACTATGTTTCAGCTACACCTCAGATCATCACCAGTGTGCTGGCAGGGAATTTGGGATTTAGGACGCTACAAAAAAACAAAGTCAAGAAATGTATGTATCTTGAGAGACGAGGCAACGTGGCTGAGTTGCATTGATACATGTTTCTAAAAAAATCTGCAAACAATGAATGAGCGATGCAAAGGTTCTCATTTGCTAAAACCAAATAGGACAATATAAATCACACATGTAATAAAACTAGTGCAGCACAAATACACAACTAATGTATTTTCAAGCATTTATGTACCATACAGCTACTGCGCCAAATCTGGCTCATCTTGTTCTAAGGACAATAACCTCTGCTGCTAATTCATATATATTTTTTGTTTGTAAATATATCTAAAAATACAACTCATCAACTTCAGTGTTATAGGAAATTGCATGATTTACTTGGTATTATACCAAGTTTTGTTTTTGTCACTCTCACTATTCACAGTGTTTAAAACTGAACAGTACAGGCCGACACCTACTGTGTGGCTGGTAACTGGCACCATTTCATTAGCCACTGTGGAGGTCAAGTAGTGCTCCAGTCATTCTGAAGAGCGGAATATAAAGAACTACTGAACTTAGCTTGAATTTCTCCAGAATACACCATCAAACTCAAAGATGAAAATGTTCACTTTCAATTTAGTACTTCTACCTGATAAGATTCTGTGCCTGTTTTTACAGATGTTTTAAGTAGCACAACTGTCACTTTATCAGCTTTCATTATTTTCTTATGATTTACTCTGCCACCAAAACTTTCAACATTTCATCTCAATTTCAGCAAAACTTTCTTTATAGATGTGTATAATAATATAATATAATATAATATAATATAATATAATATAATAATTTTAACAACTCCAACAGGATTGTGGTACTTAAGTCATGAAGCAACTTTGCATAGAAAGTATTTAAGTAGCTAAGAAAATAATGTTTGATATTTTCTGTATGATTAACCATTTGAGTCACATATGAAAAATAGTAATATTATACTTGCTTACAGTTATGGACTCTCTCATTTAAAGAGGCTAAGTTTAAAAAAACAAACATATAGTTGTGACTAACAATATGCACAGATCAAAATAACATAATGTCAGTTTAGGTAATCCCTACCAAAGGGAATGTGTTGTAACAGTAAATGACCAGGATACAGACAAATGACTTATGGATAAAAAGTATGTGCTTGTTAAAAAGATTAAAACAAATAATGTACTGTACTCATTCTGCACCTGTCAGGAAATATTCTGAAAAAGAATAATACTGACCAAGCAGACATGAATATATATCATTCTGATAACAAAATACTTATCTACAAATGTTTGTAATTGGATTGATATATAAATATGTGTAACAATATATATGTATTTCTATACATATATATTTACAACAAAAGGTGCACTTAAATAATGTCATCAAGGAGATGTGGGGTGCCTACCCAGTCTAACGTCCTGGGCTCAGAGGCAGCCATAATCATGCACATAAATTGTTTACCAGTCCTCTTATCAATAGGATAAATAGTTGTGGGTGTGAACCTTCTGTTACTTTCCACAAACTCACAGAGCTGCTGATATACCTGTGGGTACTCATGGCGTAGGAAAACCCCTCGAATCCTTAACTCCCGTTGTATATTTATAAAACAGATTTCCCTGGCCTTCCTGCCTTCCTCTCCCTCTTTGTCAATATCTGCTGTTCCAGGGGGTGGAGTGAGGATCAGCGTTTCCATGTCACTCTCTTTCTTATGAACCTTTCTCTCAGGGCTAAAAGAAGCCAGTGCTACCTTTGCATATTTTCTGACAGTTGGAGCTTGGTTTCTTGGAGATGGCCCATCAGGCAACTGGTCACCAACAGCAATGGATACATTCAAGATGAAACATTCGTTAGGGTCGTACTCGGTACCAGCTTCCTGTAGCTCCTTACAGTACTCCCCTAGGTTGTCCTTGAAGCTTTCAAGCTCTCGGAGAGACAGGTATGTAGGAGACATAAGTAGACTATCCAGGCCATACTGCAGGAATTTACTGGATGACGCAGGATTTGGAAAACCAAGGAATAGAACTCCTCTACCTCGAGAAAGGTAGCCAACTTTGGCAATACGGGAGAAGGCTTTGTGGATTTCAACAGTCTCCCGGCAGTGTTTAATGATGTGACGGCATATGCTGCCAATTCTGCCATACAGGCAGCTTTCTTTATGAATGTCCCAGTCCTCCCTTCGGCAGTTGCGAGAGCAGTAGTAAGTGTAGCAGCTGTGGCAGGATTTAAAATATAGGCAAGCATTGAACAGGGTCTCTGTCCTCCGGCATTTGTTGTTCGAGCACATCATTGTATCATCCTCATCTGGGCTCTGATCTGGAGAGCACTCATCTGCACTCTTCATTGCATCGCTGGCCCCGTCCATGTCACGAAAAGCATCAGGATTCATTCTTATTGAGGTTGGCTGCTTGTCAAGAGGAGCTGGTTCCTCTGTATATGCCCGTGAGCTCTTTCTGGACAGAGATACTGCTTCTTCCTCATCAATTAACTTCTTAAGTTGATCAAGAATGTCCTCACTTGCCCTTCTACTGGGTGGCTTGTAATCGGTCACAAGATCTGCCAGAAGCTCATCAAGTTGTTCAAGGCTTTGCTGTAGTGAGGCATTGTCGTGTAACTTCTCTTTGGTTGAGCTTTCAAAGTCTCGCTGTGACAGTTCTGGACACTCTGGGCTTCTGGAGTCAAGAATTTCCCAACTGGCAGACCGTCCTTCAGCCTTATTAAGTTTCCCTGGTCGAATGTCATTATCAGTGATTGTTATCTCAGGAGTGACAAACCAGAGTTTACTAGGAGTGCTCTTTGATGTCTCTGTTGGGCTTTTGTCAATTAGTGAGCTATCAGACATTGATAAGGCCGCATAGCGCCTTGGTGAACTGGAAAGATTGACTACCACTGGTTGTGGTTTGTCACCTGTGGCTGCTGCAGGCTTCCTGGAGTCAAGAAGATCATCATAACTCTGACCCCGCTGTACAGGAATGGGTTGTTCCCTCTCTACGCGTGAGTTTAGAATATTGTCCCAGGACCTTGAGTAAGATTTAGATTCTGTTCCAATTCTTTGAGGTTCTACACATGGGTTGGCATACCATGGTGTTAACACAGGCTCTTGACGGACTCTGGTTGGAGTGACTTGAGATACATAAGAGGCAGGATTGGTGGAATAACCAGATGCATCTGAGCCATACCAGTCATCTGTTTGTGACTGAATAACTCTAGCATGTCTTCGGCCCTCCGTGTAATACGCCCTTGCTGGAATATGATGCTCTGGTGGCATTGCATACATGTCGCTTGAATAATAAAACCTTGGAGGAGCAGTCTGGATTTGATAAGACCTTGGATCATCACCATAAAATATTCTTGTTGGAGGTGTCTGTATGATGTATGGCCCTGGTTCATTTGCTGCATAGGGTTTGGGATACCCTGTCTGCACAGAGCATGGATAGGGCTCCATCTCAGGATAATAGGGTCTTGTAGTTACAGCATGCACCATTCGAGTCCTTGGATCTTGCACATATTGCACTTTTGGAGTATATGTTTGTCCTGGTGTGTAACGTTCATCATGAAAGCCAGAACTTGGTTGAGGAGGAGCAGTAGTCACATATCTCCCTGGATCATCTGCATAAAAGAACTTGGTTGGCACATTGGGACTGGAATGAGCTCTACGTTCCCTTCCATAGTAATCACCTGACGAAGTCATTCTTTGCAAGGGAATCTCCATGGGTTGGATGTAACTATTTGGCATGCTGCGGGAATATTGATAAGCTTGCCTACCCTCTGTGCCTAATGAATCAGTGGGAGTTGGTGTTCTTGAGTAGGAGAAATGGCGTGGCACAGTCAGACTCCTACTCCCGGCACTATGGTGCCTCTGCCAGGGTATGTCCACTTGATGTGTAGCCTGTTTTCGTCCTGAATGATGTAATGCTGCATCATCAGGTTTGATGTCAACCCGACACCTGACATGAGGGCTAGTTGCTGGTTTATCCAGCCCGCCATCCTCAGAATTATCAGCAGCATAGTGTGGTGAGTATCTGCTGCTGTCACCCATTTGAGGCTGCAACTTAATGGGATGGACTTCATGCCTATGAGCCCTAGTTGCTGCTTGGGAGGACTCCCTACGCGGTGATACTTCAGGCCTCCAGCGAGAGTCTCTTGGAGCCCTTTGGGACTCCCTGCCCTTCCTCACCGAAGATGAGGACCCTTCAAAAGACACAGGGGTAAAACTGGTCTGGACCCGAGGGGCACTTTTTGACCTGTTCCTTCTTTTTTGTTCAGAGACAATGACTTCACTGGTCATATCTGCAGCCATTGGTTGAGGAGTTAACCTATGGCTGAAAATGTCCGGAGCAGAAAAACGGTGTCTCTGCTGGCGGCCCAAGGCATTCCAGGCAACATCTGGGTTGGCTGCATGCCTATCAGCCTTCTTGTATGGGGACTCCATTGAGTATTTGTGTGATTTTGGGTACTCCAATGACCTGTAGTCAAAGGAACGGCAGTGCCTCTTGTTGACTTTACTCTTACTGTCCTCCAGTGTGCTGTAATTTATAGAATCACATTGTTTGGAGGGTTGTAGGGACTTGTAGTGTGAAGAAATGGGGACCACTTTAATATCTCGATGCACAGTTGATACCAGTATGTCAGGAGGGTCTGTGCGTGTCATCTTAAACGGACTCCTCTAGTTTTCTCCATCAAGTTGCTTTAATGTTGATGTTGCCTGGAGAAGTGAACAAAGAATTCTAATTAGTGACAATAAACCAGGCAATACAAATTTTTTCCACCAACTATGCATGGAGAAAAAAATACTATTCAGTAGTGGTTACTTGTTAGCAAATTAGTCTCTAGCCTAACTATGGCAGGAATATGAAATACAATTTTGAATATGTATATGGTTCAATACATGTACATAATAAAGTTGGCAGGTTTGGTTGTGGAACAAAAAAGAGCTGTATTGCAAATATGTTTATGAATTGTCTGCTAGCAATTTATCTAGAATGTAGAAACATGCAAACAGTTTGTACAATGAAATCATTTTTAGTGTTTCCTATTTAGATGGTTAAGGGGTGGTGAAAGACTTTTGGGGAACTCTAGAAACATTAGTAATTTCCACATAGTGTTTTGACAGTGATGTGATTTGTTTTTTTCAGCAATCAATTACTAACTAATGCATGGTTCAATTTTACATTTGTAGGGAAACGTATCACTTAGTTGCCTAGGTAGAAATGGGATATCCACTCAATTGTGATATTAAAAATGACTAAATTGCTGCTGTTATTATAAGTAGTCTTATTATATGAATCATGTATGTCATATACATTGAATGTGTTGTATCTCTGTTATGCTGTTCATTCTGTACACATGACATCTATTACATTCTGTCCATCCTGGGAGAAGGATCCCTCCTCTGTCGTTCTTCCATAGGTTTCTTCCTTTTTTCTCCCTGTTAAAGGGGTTTTTTAGGGGAGTTTTTCCTGTGCCGATGTGAGGGAAGGACAGAGGATGTCACATGTGTACAGATTGTAAAGCCCTCTGAGGCAAATTTGTAATTTGTGATTCTGGGCTATACAAAATAAACTGAATTAAAATAGTTTAGTTGCAGTTTTGTCTTGTAATGTTTTTGAGAGGGGAGATCCATGTTGTTTGCATCTCAACATGCACCAATGCAATACACATTCCTGTAGACAGTTTCGTGCTGTCATACCAATTTGCAGTTAGTTGGTGTAGTGCGCCAAGATACGTGACAATGTGACAGCAAAGGCAGGAAAGAAGAAGAGAGCTAGCAAGCAAACACGGATATTAACAATGCAGGATTTTAAAGATTTTTAAAAATTGGCTTTTCAAATGTTTTTAAGGAAGAAAATGCACTCAGCACTCCAGTTAGACCTCAAGGATACACTCAATGTGTAAATGCTTGTTTACAAGGAAAGTTGAACTGAACTCCTGCTGTATGGCTGTATGTCTCTGAATATACTGCTGCTAATCCAAGAGTCTTCCTGATCGGCCTGAGAAGTGCATCAAGTCCAAGAAAAGTCACAAATTCTGAAGTCAAAGTCATGTTTTTCATTTAGTCAAGTCTCTGTAATCACGAGAGAGTCAGTGTGAAACTACAGTAAGGCTACTGACAAGATTGAAAGCACATCTTTTTAGAAATAACGTTTGTGGTATATTCTGATTTGTGTTGTCATACATTTGTAATATACTTTTGAGGAACGTCACAAGTATGTGTGTATGTTATAATGCATTCTCTTGCCCCTAACCATGCCTTAACCATCACAACTTAACGCCTACCCAATCCCTAAAGTGGGTGGCTTTGGTCGAAACCATTTTGGCAATGGCGACACAGACTTACTCCTGGCTAATCCAAAAATGGGGAAAGAGGTGATTACTCAAAGTGGCTAAACCTTCAATTCTACCTAACTTTAAGCTTTAATATAATTTAAACAGGGGAGTGATAAACTTCAACCCCTGTACAGTTGTGATGAACGGGTTATAAGCTATAGAGACCAAAAGCTTTTTTTCTCGCTTTTGGAGACAGCCTCCATTGGCCATTTGAGGAAATGCAGTTTGGCGCTGGCTTCATTTTTAAGCACTAGAGGGTGCCGCTTGGGAGAAATGTGCTTCTCATGTCACCAGCTGCATATTGCCAGTGGCACTTAACCTCAGGGCTTCCATGTCTGTCTGAACCCGTTCCCTTTCCTCGACTGCCTGCACTGCAGCACACATGACGGTCCTAATAAATATTATGACTTTATTCTCATTCAATTATGACTTCATTTTAGTAAATCATTTTTTCAATGTATTATAACTATTATGACTCAGCAGAGCTAATATTAAACGAAAGAAATTGATTTAGAATAGAAGAATATTTGAAAGCAATTCAGAACATTACTATCCCTATTTTCATGGCTATAATTCTACTGTAATAATTGCTGCTGTTATTATAAGTAGTCTTATTATATGAATCATTTATGTCATATACATTGAATGTGTTGTATCTCTGTTATGCTGTTCATTCTGTACACATGACATCTATTGCATTCTGTCCATCCTGGGAGAAGGATCCCTCCTCTGTCGTTCTCCCATAGGTTTCTTCCTTTTTTCTCCCTGTTAAAGGGGTTTTTTAGGGGAGTTTTTCCTGTGCCGATGTGAGGGAAGGACAGAGGATGTCGCATGTGCACAGATTGTAAAGCCCTCTGAGGCAAATTTGTAATTTGTGATTCTGGGCTATACAAAATAAACTGAATTGAATTGAAATTGAAGAACACCTGAGAGCCTTGCTGCATTACATTTCATTGTAATTATATGCCATCTGGACACGAATTTTGTGTTTCCCTATACATAAAGAAAGACATTTACAACATGAATTGATGCAGAAACAAAATCCACAGAATGCCAAAAAGTGTTTTGACGCTCAGAATTTCCTAAAGGAGGAGCCCAAGACCTCCCATTCATATGTGTCCCACCAATGTTGAAACCAAACCCTCGCCCTATGGGGTGGGTCATGGGTCAGCAACCATTTTGACTGATGTGGCCTTACATTGGCTTAAGTCAAGGATTAGCAAAGGCAGTAAAAAGCCTTTAATTTGGTGCCAGTCACTAATGACTTGTAGCCCAGTGAATGATAAGTTATGCCATTTGGTGCCTCTGATCACACTGACTGCATTCGCTGGAACATGAATTTTACATATGATTTAAAAGGCAGCAGTTGACAAGTGACAGTTTGCATTCCTAAAAGATGCAGTTGAGTGGTGGGAAATGTCTACACTAAGCCACATCAGAGAATAAATGTTGCAGTTATGAACTAGATAAAACAAATTAAAGTAATGATGAACGACCTTAGTACGCCTTAGTAACTCAACAAAAAAAATATTTGGGGTCTGTGACTCATGAAAATCATGATCTGTATTCATAGAAAGGTTTGTAATTAGAATGGAGTAGAATAACAAATATGCAAGAATTGAATGCTTATGTAATATTAAAAAAATACAAGCTGCTGCAACCTGTGTGAGACCCCTGCAGGAGAAAGGAGCTGACCCAGATTGAGCAACTGGTCGAGCAGACGCTCAGACCGGAGCAGATGGAGGCTAATTATGCAGTTTTTTGTTTTTTTTTAAACACATATTAAAACAAAAAAAACTCTTCCTAGAACGATGATGACTCATTAAAATTGCAACACTGACACATCAAACACGTACTCTTGAATCAGCCAACCAACCCAAAGCAAATTCTCTCCCACGAATATTATATATCTAGGGCTATTATTGAGAAAGGAAAGAACGGAAGGAGTGGTTTTGGTCGTGCTGCCTTTGAAAGAAGAAGCAGAGTCTTGGTTCAGGCTAAGGAGCGGAGTTGTTTCATAAATACAGCTGCAACTTAACTCGTTCTGCAAAAAGTGATTGGTGATGCCTATAACCAATTTGCGAAAGCTCCGAAAAAAAAATACCTTGTTTCCCTTAATAGTTGCGTTTTCATCAGGTACTATTTGTGTTCTCATGAAAATAAAAGCAATTCTAAAACATATTTTGACTGTCAAATTAGGGTGTGTAAAGGCTTTAAGGCAGGGTTGGTAATTGTGAGAAACTAGCAAGAGTAAACTAGATTTAGAAATCACTACAAAAGAAGTGTCAGAGTCAAGGATATATTCCTTGCAAATAACAATACATGGCATGGATGGAAAATACTTCTCATGACTATCCCATATGCCTGTAAATAAAGAGAGTAAAAAGCAATTTAGAAAAAAACCTTGGTTCCAAAAGGGTTTAAAAATGATGTTTCATTGCATTTGAGGATGGCCTGTGATAGACCAACACATTTCAACCACAGATGGCTGCATGGAGTGAGTGTTACTCTGCCTTCACACTCTGTCTGTCAGCTCTCCTGCAAGTGGCCAGTAGGCACCTCAGACAGTGTGCACATGACATCACTAAAAAAAGTGCTGATACTAATATGTCTAGTTTCGATATAAAGTCAGAAGGTGGCATGAAGACATGAAATGGGAAAAAAAATAAAAAATTAGGGCTGGTAAATGCTTCAAACTGGTCCCTTGACGATCCATGGTAATAGAGGTGGAAGTGTAGTAGTGTTACTTCTGGTCAGTGATCATAGTGAGCACTGTTTTGTATGGTGCATTGTGGGTATTTGCTATCGAGCTGCTCTCAGTGCACTGCAACACTGCACCACTGGCACTGAACACCCTAGAAAATGTCTCTCCGGGCAGAACTAATTCAAGCTCTCTAGACTAACCCTCCCCCAAACATCAAGAGTCAACACTACACACTGACTGCCCCATATAACATGATGCATTTACACTTTGAGGGGAGCTCTATTCCACTGTTGTAAATGTGCCAGCTTGAAGCGAGTAGGGAGTTGGGGGGTGTTTGTAAAGGTCATGCTGATGTTCCTATTGTCGCTGCCCACCATAAAAAACACAGCCTGATGTGGGACCTGAGGAGAGATTTGCGATCAAAACATTTCAAGTGTGATAACTGCTATCTGGTGATTGAGTGTAAGGTCATAATATGGAACATTTACGGCACAGTGACAAAGAAAAGCAGAAGATTAAAAATGTAAACATTAAAGGTAAAAGTATGCTTCAAAATTACTAGTTTGTAAGAAGTTTTTCAGAAGATGTCTCAAGGCAAAAGTGTTTATACCATTTCCAAATGGCCACACTCAAGAGCCAGGCAAGCTGCGTAGAACAACCACAGAATGTATACGAGAAGTGGATGTAGTCCATGTGACTTCACCCAGTGGTTTGTGGACTGCTGTTTTGAAGCCTCGAGTTCGGGCAATTCGGCCGTTCCCATCTTGCCGCCTGATAACAACACATACTTTTTGACTTCTCTTCTCTATGGCATTCATGGTGTTGCCTTGAGTTGTACACTCAACAAATGACATAAATAGTTGTCTAATGAATGGAAAAAAGAGAGCTTGAGAAAAAAGTTGAAACCTGGCCTTCCTTCCCACTTCCTCACACCTGGCTGGATTCAGTTCAATTCAATTCAATTCAGTTTATTTTGTATAGCCCAGAATCACAAATTACAAATTTGCCTCAGAGGGCTTTACAATCTGTACACATGCGACATCCTCTGTCCTTCCCTCACATCGGCACAGGAAAAACTCCCCTAAAACAACAATGAATCATCCACAATGACTTTATGTAGCTTTTCTTTTTTTTTTTTTACAATATTAAGACACAATCTTTTTCTTTTTGTACCAACAAAGTCACCATTCGGTAATGGGAATAGGCTTCCTGTCTGTTCTCAATCTTCATTTATTTGTTCTTGGTCTCCTGTGACTTTTGTAACAATGACTTTATTTGAAGAATGCTGACCCTTTAACCCATAGGAGGATTCACTGCCAGATACCAGGATGATAGTGGCATTGCAGGTTGCAGGTTTTTGTTCTTCATTCCCGCTGTTTATACTTACGACTAAAAGATCCCATCCTAATGCGCTTTCACTGAAAGGGATGGGAGACAAAATCTACAGCCCTCGTTTTGTGCAAACATTTTCAAAAGTGAAAATGGATATATTATGAGTCTTCAGCATTCTAATGTAACACTTACGATGGACCATAATAATGAGGCATAGGATAGTTGGAATATGTTCAAGTGAATGCAGTGAGGTATATCAAGAGGATGTAACGCTTGCAGTGAGGTGTATCGAGATGACGCAATGCTTGCAGTGAAGTTTAATAAGACAATGTAACATTTGCAGTGAGGTATATCAAGACAACATCATGCTTGCAGTGAAGTGTATCAAGACGATGTAACGCTTGCAGTGAGATCTATCACACGGCGTTAACACTTGCAGTGAGGTGTATCAAGAGAATGTAACGATTGCAGTGAGATCTATCAACAGGACATAACACTTGCAGTAAGGTATATGAAGACAACGTAACACTTGCAAAGACCAATATCAATAGAACGTAACGTTTGCAGTGAGGTGTATCAAGACGGTGAAATGCTTGCAACGAGGTGTACCAAGGATGTATGCCAAAGAACACTAAACAGCGCAGTCAGAGGAAGAGAAATAAACACCATGTCTTCTAGTATGCTGTATCACAAATTAGGTCATATGTCATTCTCCTGCTCATACAGCTGGCACAGTAAATCAGGCGTGTTACTATACACCCTGTGTTAAAAAGAAAGGCAGTGCAACATGCTAAGAACCAATAGCAACCTCCATTATAATTCAGTCAGTGAGTTATGCTTTGTTAATGTTCTGTCGCCCATAGCTGCAGATAAAGAAGCTGTTAGTTGAGGGTCAAATAATAATTGGGCCTTTCAAGCTTGAGAGGATATAAAATTGCCTTATTCAGATCCCTTCAGCATTGGGCCAGTCGAGTGTACGTTTGCTTCAATCTTGGCCCTAAAAACGTACCCATTCTGAAGTGATAGAAAGTCTTTACATCTCTTTACATGACCGTAACACACGTCACACCAGTTCAACTTTGAACCAAAGTGAAATCAAATATAATACAGCACAAAGACTAAAGGTTATCTTTAAATTAATCAAAATGTATGATTACTTAACAAATAATATTAATCCAGGTTATTTTGTGTATGTGCGTGTGTGTGTGCCTATGTTTTTGTCTGTGTGTGTGTGTGTCTACTATGGCAAAACGGAAGCGAATGGAATTGTGCTCCATCATTTGTTCAGACTCGATGCCAGTAGATGTTGGCCCTAAACTGAGTCTTCAGATTCTAATGGTGACAGTTGTTGTTCCACTAAGAAGACATTGCCTTTATAGACAAGTCTGACACCCACTGCTACTTCAATTATTATTATTAGTCACATTACTAATATTATTCCCTATATCATTATTTTAATTCTACTATAGTCATTGCTGCTTTTATAAGTAGGCTTCATTTTTTCCTTTGTTACTCTGCTTACTACTCTTATTATATAAATCATTTATGTCATATACATTGAATGTGTTGTATCTCTGTTATGCTGTTCATTCTGTACACATGACATCTATTACATTTCTGTCCATCCTGGAAGAAACCTGTTCTCCCACAGGTTTCTTCCTTTTTTCTTTCTGTTAAAGGGTTTTTTTTAGGGGAGTTTTCCTGTGCCGATGTGAGGGAAGGACAGAGGATGTCGCATTTGTACAGATTGTAAAACCCTCTGAGGCAAATTTGTAATTTGTGATTTTGGGCTATACAAATTATATTTAATTGAACTGAATTGAATTGAATTGATAGGGACCTCAGGGTAAAAAATGTTAGACCTATTCTTTGCTGCTTATTTGGACTAATGGTAACTACAAGATAGCATCTCATATTCCTCTCATATATCGTCTCTATGACCATCACAAAGTCTTACAGGAACACATGAAATGTCTCTCATCACAAAAGGCGAGTATTTCTAATTCCTTCTAAGCACAAAACATTGTACATCTGTGATACACAGGTTTGCATGCTCTCAAAGCAAACCATTTGCTTTTGTCTCATGATTGTTTCTGATTCCACTGGAGGAGCCTCTGGTATCACGTGGCTCAGCCTCTTCATACCCTTACATGTGAACTGTCTAGCTGACTCTTCGGCTCTATAATGATGTGCGTTGCTCCATTTCCTGCAACCATTTGCAGCACCCCCTGATGAGTCTCTTTGATGCTTCTGATGTAGTGGCCACTGTAGTTTACTAACCCCAAGAAGTTTTATGCTTGAGCAGCATTTTCATAGATGGCCAGTGTTCTCTACTAAGTCAGTAATATTTCACATGTAATGTTCCCGAGAAACACAAGTTCAGTCTGAAAGAATTGACATCTCTTAAGATTGAATTTCAGCTGCCTTTCTTCTTCTTCTTCTTCATGTATGGATCCCCCTAAACAATGATGTCAGGAGAGATGTTGTGAAATCCTAAAATACCCTGTCTGTGTTGATTGATCGATACTAACAAATTGTGTATACTACATTACTGTAATTATTCCCTATGATATGCTGACTTGAGAATGCCACTTTTAAGCCCCTGGAAGGTTTTAGGCAATTTTCCTTCATATTCCCTTTCAAATGACATTTTGCATGAGAACTCATTACGAGATCTTTATCTCGCTTTTTATCAAGTCATGTATGTGTCAGATTATTCAACACATAAAAATGAAATGTTTCATGGCAAGGCTTTTGAGTTAATTGATGTCTACGATATTTGCGTATAGCAACTGAATTATGATTAAGTTAAGGTTGAGCAAGTGATACATTTGGCTAAGGTTAGGAAAAGATTGAGCAAATGATTTGTGATGAAACACTTAATCCAACCCCTTGAATGAAATGTATTAAAGTTGGAAGCATATGCCTGTTCACCAACCCATCTCTACTTTAAATAGTGAACTTTGGCTAATGTGACACTAGGCAGAAAGTTGGTATTGAACAATAACCACGTTTTAAACTATATCTGCACGTACAAAATAAACTTTATTAAGGTACAGTTAAGGCTGGGGAACTGAAGCACTTGGGTGATTGTGGTTACGGTTTAATAAGAAGCAATGGCTTGTTAACCTGACCTGACAGATGGTTTGTTACACAGAACCATCGGGGAAGCTGTCATTGGAACTGTTTGGAAAGGGCAGGCACTGTCACAGAGTCACCCTTTATGAACATGATCTTTAGGGACACTGGGCTAAATAATGTGGGATTCTCACCCAACACTATACCATTATTTTCATGTAACATGACTTATCATCATACATGTACATATATTTAAACTCCAGCACAGGGGCTTATAAGGGCTGACAAGGTTTGGGCCTAGCCCAGACTATCTGGGACTCAGCCAACATTTTTGGCACATACCCAGATACCACCCACCATACAGCGACACAGAACCGGACAAAAAAACAGCCAAGCCTCATTTCAAGCAAGACCTAGGTGAGGAATAAGGCAGAAGAATAGGCAGCAAGCCAGAAAAAAGTGAAGCTGTCCATTTAATTTCTTTGCATTCAAGTCATGAATATATAAATGACAATAAGATGGTAATCTGCATGAGAAATGAGGAAAAGCAATAAAAAAAAATTGGTTATGATAATTTTCCTCTTATAGTGATCAATTTGACTCTGGCAGCTGTGATTACTATAAGCCGTTTCAACTGCATTATTAGAATAGTTTTTTTACTTTCTAGATTTTATAAACAGTGCTCTTGTCGCTGAGATGGCTGTTTACTTGTCAAACACTATCTATTGTACTATTGACCCTGTGTTAAAATACATATGACTAAAAACTATTAAAAATAGAAATGATAAAAAGTTTTGTCTTCTCTCGCCCTTCCTAGCAAAAAACAAAAATATATATATGCTTTTATAAAGCAAATTGCATTGAAATGAAATGGCCATCACACAATGACCATTGACCAATTATCAAAAATATGTAGCATTACATATGCCTACTTAAACACTTTACAGCAGCTATATCATTAGTTAGCTGACCAATTATCATATCCAGGCAACGCTATTACCCTACGCTAACGAGCATGTTGATGCTAATGGAATGGAGCCCGACAGCCGAGTAGAAGCTGCATCGTACGCCGTGGACTGATGGAATGACTGTGCACACATACAAAAGGGCATTAACCAGCCTTCAGTCTCTCTCTACACACACAGACAGGCAGCAGCAAGGGTTGGTGTAGTCCGGAATAAATAATTTGCATTTCATGATGATTATAGATTTTTACCTCCGTCAGCAAGATTCAGGGCTAGACAAAAGACATTCCCAGCTAAAGCCCTGAAGCCAGATGCTGACAACTCCTACATATATTGGCAAAATAGGCTACTCTAGAAAACAAAATTCAGAGACAGCTACTGTAAAATGGTTTTTTTAGTGGCAAAAGTTGGTGGAGCGGCCTAATTCACCAGCAACTAATATCTGCAATCATTTCTCCTATGCACAAGAACAAGTAACTGTACATATTCATTCTCCAAAGAGGTGGTATGTATCTATCAACTTACTCTAAGTAGGCCTACGGCCACAGTTTAACATATTAAGAATGCTGTTAAAGCTTTATAAACATGATAAGCCCTTATCCTCGTTTTAAGAAGCCTATATATGCACCAACAGGGAAAAAACAAAGAACATATTTCTAAAAGATATAATGATATATGAATTGGTAAAGCCTGACAAAAATAGAGAATACACATCATTCTCTAAATAGTCATTACTGTTGCAGGGTTTGACTGGAGCAGTGTCAAGGAAGATATAATCTGCAGCTCCTCTAATGACTACAGAAATGACGAGAATGGCAGATGTGTGGAAGACTCAAAGACACATCTGTGCAGACAGCAGGCTGATCAGAAACCTGAAAAGGTTCAAATGAAGCCTAAGAAGATATAAATACCCAGGTTACTCAATGTTCCCTGTAAACATCCAAAATTTGATCAAAGACAAGAAAGCACTGAGTGCGCTCACTGGTGTGCACGGTTTAATCTATTTTCGCAGCAGCGAATCATGGGTGGATGCTACTTTTGGAGCATTGTTTTACTATGTCACCTTGCCACTCGGCAAGGTGGCATAGTAAAACATGGATTGCTGTGAAATCTGGTTCAGCCTTTCATGTTACTTGTCAACATACATTGCAACTACTTTGGTGCTCCTCTGACTTAAATTTAGTCTATCACTTTGGTTTATGAGGATGACCAAATATCTGCAGACATTTCCTTCAGCCTCAGCTATATTCTGTGTTTAGTACTATAAGCAAATGTTAGCATGCTCACATGCTAAACTAAGATGGTGAACATGGTAATGAGTACACCTGCTAAATATCAATACAATAACTTGTCTTTACGAGCATGTTAGCATGCTAATATTAGCATTCAGCTCAAGCTATGCTTGTGCCTACAGCGTCTCACAAAGCTCAACCACTGGAAGTACCACTGGCCGCACCATATGTCTTTTCAGCATCTACATTGCAATGTGCAGTAGTCGCACTGCAGGATGTGCAATGTGGGTAAATAAACTCAAACATATCAAGCAGCTTGATTTTGCTACTTGATAGAAAAAGAAAACTCACATAGTTTTTGATTTCTCAACTAAAAACAAATGTACAAAATGAAGGGTGAATATTCTTGTATTTTCTTCATAGGGCATTATATCTAACATTTAATAAAATATTGCTATGTCAGTTTTTTCCAGTATCGCGCAGCATTAACTGGAAGATAGCGTCTACAAACATGATAGCCAGAACTGGTGACAGCTAGCTACAGTAGCTTGCAAAATAGCAATATGGCATGGGGCACAGAATTTGAATTTGGATATGGACTGTTAATGGCGTAGAAACTCGAATTTAGCAAGCACAAACCCTTCTGTAACCAGTGAAACGTTAGCATGATAACATGGTGGAATTAGCAAGTCATCGTTAACTAGCTAACTAGCCAGATGCTAAATGAGCTGCGCAGTGATTGTAATGCTACACTGTGGTTAATGAAAAGGTAAAAAACGATAGACGCTGTGGGAGAGGCAAAGAGGGGGTTCTGATTAGAGGGAGTTAACATTATTTTATTTTATGACGTAGATTAGTCCCCAAAGGGTCTACTCTATGTCAGAAATGGTCTTGCAGGATTAGTGCTGATTTCAAACTGTAGACACTGTTTAGAGCTATTTGGAACCATTAAATGGGTTTTTCTTTTAATTTGGTAAGAAATGTAAATTGATGTGTTTCATCAAAGTACAGACATATCATTAAGTCTATAGGAAGCATGTTTAAGTGTATAGGTACTACTTTAAATTTCCAGTCCCACCACTGCATCGCTAATTGCCCTTTCAAGTTCATATTTTTTTACTTTCAAAACCATGGCAGCAACTTCAATGGGTTTACATTTTTTAAAACATATTTAAACATTAGAGAAAATTAACTGTAGAAAACGGACAGGAATAAAGTCTGGAATAATCACCGCAAGTGACAAACTCACTAATTGATGTTGGTAGGCATCAGTTTTGTGTTGGGTTTCTGCTGCAGCTTTGGAGAACATACCCATATTTAACCACCTACAGTCGGCTGAAAGAGAGCTCCTCTCTATTGGTCTCACTGTATTAATGAATTACAAAAAGATAGTGCTGAATTGATTAGTTGTAATCTTATAACCAACTGGGGCAAAAGCACCAATAAATTCTTCCATACTACAAATACCAAAGATGTGGTCCAGCTTGATGGTTTATAAACTGAACAATTGGACTGGTTATGATGTGATAATTGGTCAGTCATTTTTGACACTGTAGTCAATTAATGGGATAACTCAATCAATAATTAAAGATGAAATTGTCATCAGGCCTGTGGGCAGATTTATTTGAGAATTTCTTAAAATTCTTCCAAAGTTATACAATTAAGCTACAAATGTACATTTATGTAAGGTTAGTATTTAAGTCTATCTATCTATCTATCTATCTATCTATCTATCTATCTATCTATCTATCTATCTATCTATCTATCTATCTATCTATCTATCTATCTATCTATCTATCTATCTATCTGCACACGTCTTGCGGCCTCTGTACAACTCTGCAACATCTGGCTAGGCTACTCTTCCGGTCTGACAGAATCGTGCAACCTCTGTAACACTGCAACGCTGCGGTGCAGAGGGCCCGTCATCTCTGATATTTAATGAACTCGGGTCGCAGAGCAATGCATCAAGTCCGAACGAACGTCGCATTGACGCGCTGAGCTAGCAAACACTGCGTAGTGCCCAGCAGACTGCTGCTGCTGCTGCCTAGAGCCACACTCCTGATGAGGATGATGTCAGTGTTCGAGGATGGGGACACGTCTGTCCAACATCAGCCACGGCGGGGAAACGAGCAGCGACCTGCAGAACTCAAACACAACGTCCTGCTTAAAGCTCTGAATGGTTAAATGCATTTTCATTTGTGGACCGAATATGCACAATATCCATATCGCAGTGATGTCACGTTAGATATAAATCAACAGTGGTTGCAGTGAGTGGAGGTAAAATGCATAATCCGTGTGTGCCCGTAGTGAGTGGCCGTAACCAGAGACACGGTAGTGCAAATCAAAAAGCCCCAGGTCTTACCGCATCAGTCCGGACTGCCAGCCTCTGCTGATCCATGTGTTTTTTGGTCAGGGATGCGAGGCAGTGCGATAGTGGTTTCCCAATGACGACATCAGACATGTGCAGAAAGGTAGAGCTGCACTATCCGCCTTATTGGTCAGATTCCCCCGGATCGCTCCTCTCCCACCTTCCTTTACGCTACATCGTTGGTGGATTTCTGCGCAATCCCCGCTGCACCATCCACATCTACGTGGCCGTAACCACAACCCCACACACACCCTCCTCTCTCTCCCCTCCTCTCTCTCCCCACACACACCCTCCTCCTCTCCCCTCCTCCTCCCCCACACACCACCACACCCTCCTCTCTCTCCCCACACACACCCTCCTCTCTCTCCCTCTCCATCACGCCTGCAGCACTGACAGGAGCGCGCTTTTAAACTGACTGCCTCAGTCCTCCATCTGTTTGACTGTGACGAACATATTTCCACCAGGGAAATCTGTTGTGCGCGTTCATTCCAGATTCATCCTCTTATCAGGAAGAACCACATTTAGGTTTTGGTGGTGCTCCTTGGCCTCGCCCTGAGTAAGCGCCACCATCAGGATTATATGTGTTTCGCATGTTGGAAAAAAAAAAGCAAAATTCGTCATAGTATTCTATGACAATATTTGGGGTTTTGATTGCTCGTGCAGTTTTAAAGACCACATGATTAATTGATTGGTTATGAAAATAATCAGCCTCAGATTACATCAAAACCTGAAGGGTCAATGTCAGCACATAACTTGTATAATGTTACCAAAGAGGCTCTATCTCTGATGGTACACTTTTTTTCATTTATATAAAAAGATTTTTGCATATTGTGGTCAGGTCGATGAGTTCCAAAATTCAATTTTACCTAATTAACTGTTCGGTTTAAAACAAAAAACACTTAGAAACCATGTTTTATTAATGCATTTTTTTTAAAAACAAATGAATTATGGATTGGTACCAGGGTCCAATCTTGCTATTTGTTTTTTGAATTTATTCAACAAACTTCATGAGCAAAAGTGCTGATCCAGTAAATTGTGGATTTTAATATAGATCTTGGTGAAACCTACTGCGAGGGGCTTCTTATTTCTAACATGTAGGGGGAGCTACTGAGCAATTTTGATACACCAAAGTCAAGACAAGTCTTTCATCAGGTCTGAAGAGTGTGTCAAGTTTGGTTAGCTTTTGAGCATCTTTAGCCCCTAGGAAATAATCCTAATCATCATAATCATTTGCCAATTCAGGAAATCTTCATACTTGAGAAGCTGGAACCATGAAATATTTGGCATGAAAAATTACGTAAACAATTATGGAAATAATACATTTGCAGTCAATCAAATACGAAAAGCTTATCAAGGATAACTAAAGCTGTCAAATAATTACAATTGAGTACAATATTTCCCTTTGTATTGTAGTGGAGTAGAAGTACAAAGTAGCATTAAAACTGATAATCAGGTACCTCAAATTTGTACTTAAAGGCAGGGTTGGTAATCTTCCTAAATATATAATTTGTATATATATTATTTGGAGCTAGTGCTGCTAGTTACTTTTACTGGAAAATAATTCACTGGTCTGGGTTTTTAGGTTGGATAACTTTTTCTAATCCAACGCAGTCTTGCTCGATTTTCAAGATTACCAACCCTGATTTAATTGCAGTACTTGTAGTAACTGTACTTAGTTACTTTCAACCACTGGCAGGTTTTACATAATACAGTCCTCAGATGACTGGTATATATGTTTATATACCAGTCATCTGATATTTATATATGCTTCCCTTGGGGAATATTATCAGAAAACACTCAGTAAACTTTCATTGTTATGCAGATGATACCCAGTTATATCTATCAATTAAGCCAGACGAAACTAACCAGTTCTCTAAACTTCAAGCATGTCTTACGGACATAAAAACCTGGATGACCTGTAACTTCTTAATGTTAAACTCTGAAAAAACAGAAGTTATCCTACTAGGTCCAGATCACCTTCGAATTCAATTATCTAACGATATAGTTTCTCTAGATGGCATTGCTCTAGCATCCAGCACTACCGTTAAGAACCTTGGAGTTATCTTTGACCAGGATCTGTCTTTTAACTCTTATATAAAACAGATCTCAAGGACAGCCTTTTTTCATTTACGTAACATTGCGAAAATCAGGCAAATCCTGTCTCAAAGCGATGCAGAAAAACTAGTTCATGCATTTGTTACCTCTAGACTAGATTACTGTAACTCCTTATTATCAGGCTGCTCTAATAGGTCTCTTAGATCTTTACAGTTGATCCAGAATGCTGCAGCACGTGTTCTAACAAAAACTAAGAAAAGAGATCATATTACTCCAGTATTAGCTTCTCTGCACTGGCTCCCTGTTAAATCAAGAATAGAATTTAAAATTCTTTTACTTACCTACAAAGCTCTAACTGGTCAGGCACCGTCTTATCTTAAGGAACTTATAGTTCCATATTACCCAACTAGAAAGCTGCGCTCAATCAATGCAGGGTTACTTGTGGTTCCTAGAGTATATAAAAGTAGGATGGGAGCCAGAGCCTTCAGTTATCAGGCTCCTCTTCTGTGGAACCAGGTTCCAGTTTCAGTCCGGGGGGGCAGACACACTCACCACTTTCAAGAGCAGGCTTAAGACCTTCCTTTTTGATAGCGCTTATAGTTAGGGCTGGTTCAGGTTCGCCTTGGTCCAGCCCCTAGATATGCTGCTATATGCCTAGACAGCCGGGGGACTACCTAGGATACGCTGAGCTCCTCTCTCCTCTTCTCTCCCTCCGGGCGGCTGTGGCTCTGTGGCTCAGTGGAGAGGGGTCGTCCCACAATCAGAGGATCGGCGGTTCGATCCCTGGCTCCGGCAGTCCATGTCGATGTGTCCTTGGGCAAGACACTTAACCCCAAATTGCTCCTGCAGGCTGTTCCTGCGGTGTATGTATGTGTATGAATGTTAGTTAGGGTCCTGATGTTCAGGTGGCACCTTGCATGGTAGCTCCTGTCATCAGTGTATGAATGGGTGTGAATGGGTGAATGATTAGTAATGTAAAAGCGCTTTGAGTGGTCGGAAGACTAGAAAAGCGCTATACAAGTACAGTCCATTTACCTCCATCTTTATGTATTAATCTCCTATTTATGCACATTACTGATTTTGCTTCTTCCCCGGAGTTCTTGTGCTTTCTCGCCTCGCAGGTTCCCAGGAATCGGGGTTATATTTGGACTGTCATCGTGCCACCTACTGAGGCCCTGCTGACACCCACTACTACTACCACTATCATTATTAGTCACATTACTATTACTATTGCCTGTACTATTACGCTTATTGACTTGCTTGTACCCTGGAGTCTTTGTGCTTTCTCGCTTCGCAGGCTTCTATAAATCGTGGCTGTACCTGTACCGTGGTCGTGCATCCTGCTACGGCCCTGCTGACACCGACTGCTACCACCATTATTATTACTAGTCACATTACTATTACTATTACCTGTACCATTAAGCATTTTAGCTTTACTTCCACCCTGAAGCCCTTTTGCTTTCTCATTCTGCAGGTTTCCATGAATCGTTGTGGTACCTGGACCGTAGTCGTGCCTCCTGCTGTGAGCCGACTGACACCCACTGCTACTTTGATTATTATTATTAATCACATTACTATCCCTATTTTCATAACTATAATTCTACTGTAATAATTGCTGCTGTTATTATAAGTAGTCTTATTATATGAATCATTTATGTCATATACATTGAATGTGTTGTATCTCTGTTATGCTGTTCATTCTGTACACATGACATCTATTGCATTCTGTCCATCCTGGGAGAAGGATCCCTCCTCTGTCGTTCTCCCATAGGTTTCTTCCTTTTTTCTCCCTGTTAAAGGGGTTTTTTAGGGGAGTTTTTCCTGTGCCGATGTGAGGGAAGGACAGAGGATGTCGCATGTGCACAGATTGTAAAGCCCTCTGAGGCAAATTTGTAATTTGTGATTCTGGGCTATACAAAATAAACTGAATTGAATTGAATATGTAGCTCATGTAAACTAAGGCTCTGGGCCTCCCTCTCTCTCTCTCTCTCTCTGTCCACTGACACTGGCTGTCCTCAGCGTCAGGCTCTTGGGTTACACACACCTGCAAGTGATACTGGCTCATGAATATCTTGCTCTTCATGAATTATTACAGAGCTCGCAAGTTGTAGTGAGCATGTGCTCACCAGCCAGGTGAAGCGTTCAGTGTGGAGGCAGCAACACAGCCGGGATGGACATCTCCGTTCTGCCCAACAACAACCACCCGGGGAAGTTCCTCCAGCTGGACGTTGGGATGCTGCCGGCCACGCACGGAATGTTCCAGGTCGGGTCGGTCCTGTCCAGTCAGAAACACTGGCAGAACAGAGTCTACTCCCAGGTGAGGACTAAATGTCACAGCGTCATCTCTCTGTATGCTTGTTTGTCTTGTTTCTCCCCTTTGACATGGATAGATGTATTTGGTTCCTTAAAAAAAACAATTCCACATGACAACCCAACACAAAGACCTGATTCATGACGTGCGTTTAGTCCTCATGAATGATTTCCTAGCAGGGATCATGATCACTACCTGGAGCTGAGGTGAGATAGTGGGTTTAAGATAAGAGAACAGGACAATGCTGCATTCAGTATTTATCCAGAGGATTCAGAGGACAGGAGCGTTAGCTAATGTTTGATGAAAAATCCAGACACTTTGTGAACAGGAAACAGAAGGAGGGTCGCTCTCAGAGCTGTAAAATGAAGGGAGGGGGAGTCCAAACTCTCAAGGTTTTTCCGTACAACATACCACACCATCTATCCTTCAACCCTGGTCATACGATTTAGTGCATGTGTGTAAGGGAATTTCAACCGATAGCTAGTTATGCTAAGATCAGAGATCATGGATAACCGCTATCATGAAGCTGGTTATCAACTGACTGCTAACTCTGGGTTTATGAATCTGGCTACGAGTGCTTTCATGTTTTATTATCAGAACCATAAATGATGGTCTAATATGAGATGAGACTGAATGGTGATATCTGCTGGAAAATGAGATAATTGCAAAAACAATAAGTGACATTCAATGAGGTGAAACGTAAATAATATAATCCCACATCTAGAATAGGACAAGAAACTAGAGACTGGAAGTCATTTAGAAATATTAACAGTAAGGCTACAAAGAAGTCTACAAACTATTTTGAATATGCATGGGCGGATTATCAGTCACCGGGCCCCTGGGCACGGACATGCAAAAGGACCTACCACCTCTCCTACAGGAAGACTCACAGGGTTTATAGTTGTTTAGCCTCTCTTTGTGGTCATTGTGTGTCTCTTTGTAGTTGCTTTGTGTATCTTCGTAATCTTTGTTTCTCATTATTTACATTTTGAGTCTCTATGTAGCTGTGTGTGTCTTTGTGGTTGTTTTGTCTCTTTTTGTAGTCGTTGTTATGGCTTTTTGTGTCTCTTTGCAGATGTATTCTTGTCATGTTATAGTTATTTTTTGGGTCTCGGTGTCTTTTTGTTACTCTTTAATCGTCGTTTTTGTTTCTTTGTGGTCACTTTGAGTTTTCTCCTGGTTGGTATTTGTCTCTTTGAGTGACATTTTGAAGGTGAAGACTGGGGGGCTCTGACACTTGCGGCCCCTGGTCCTGTACCCAGTAGGCACGTCCTGTAATCCATCCATGTGAATATGTGATACACTGGAAAACTAATATATAAGTAAAAGATAAGTGTTTCTTCTTCGTCTATAGAAAGTGTGGTGGATGTTAGGAATTGAAAAAGCTGCCTCATTGTCTCCACAGAGGGGGCAAAGGGTAAAGACTGAAAGCTGGTCTCCTCCCTCTCCAGAGGCCAGTCCCGTGGCGTTTGAGGACAGATACCTGGAGAGGCACATCACACCGGTCACTCTGAAGTCCAACATTAAAAGGAACCCTCTGTTCATGGACACGAGAGCGATGGAAGTGGTGGACAACAAGAAGTCCAAGCCCTCCTGGACCGTCAGGGAGTACGACACACAGACAGTCCACGGGAACCTCGCCGATTATTTAAAGGTGATTTGTGGAGAGGAGGAGGGGCTGTGGATGATTGACAGGACGGATGGGTGTTTGGGGGAGGGATTGGTGCAAAAATAAAAAAGTCAGGATGGAGGACAGCTGAGTACATAAAGGGATACACTTTGAAGATCGTTTGATTCATTTCATATTGTTCATGGTGCTACTTCACACCAACTGACCCCCAGGCCCCAGAAGCCCTGAGCAACACACCTCAGTGTAGCTATGAACAACATATGGTGATGCCTATCTTCATTTTCATTGCAGGAGGAAGAGAAGACTCCTAGAGATCTGGACTTTTGGCTCGAGGATCTCTACACACCGGGTTTTGACTCTTTACTGAAGAAGAAAGAAGCGGAACACAAGAGAAAAAGACTTTGTAAAATCATGTCTTTAATTGTTTTGTGCGTTTGTGCCCTACTTATTGTAATCATAGTGCCAGTAGTGGTTCTACAGAATAAAAACTGATCGATGAGGACGTGGCCATTGTACAGTATAGTGCAACTATTACCACCACTTCTTTGTAAAGCGGTGGTAATATATCTTTCTGTTCTCATTAGATTCTGACAGAGGACTAGAAAAGTCATAATGGACAAAAATATTTTGGCTACACAGCTGGGGACCATGAATTCCCCACTGCAAATTCTACGATAGCTTGGCAGGTATCAGCTGGAACATCTAGCTCTGCACCAGCATCTTGGAAGTACAGACAGACAACCATTGGAGAAAACAGGTTGCTGTTGAAGGCCGTTTAAACCAATAAGGAACTTTTCTTTTGACCGTAAAATTTGACCCGCTCCACTGACTCCCATGTCAGGGAAAACTCTGATCTGATGGATAATATAAGAAGATAAATGTGTTAACAAATACAAATGTAGATTGTTCATTGGCTAAAATAGCCAGTAACTGACTGCAGATATAAATAAATGCAAAGTCATCTTTAAGCCTTAAAGGTACAGTGTGCAGGATTTAAGGGGCTCTATTGGCAGAAGTGGAATATATTTCTAACTAGGTTTTCATTATGCTGTAATCACAACAACCACTAAGGCACCACCAAAGATGCAAAATATTTTTGTAAATGTATGTTAATCTGTGTCTATGTTTATTTTTCATCATTATTTGAGGTATCCTACCTTTTGTTTTAATTGCTTTAAATGTTTGCACCTTACATAAAACAAATTAGCAATTGTTTTAGGAGGCGAAACAATGCTTTAAACATCTTGTGACCCCAGCCCTGTACTCTTTCCTAGTAGAAATAACACAGAGCACAAAAGGACAATGAAAATGTATCTGATTTCATTTGATTTATTTATTGCAATAAAAGATGTACAAAGTATTGGTAATCATAAATGTTAAAATGTTAGAAAAAGCATTGCTGTGACTGTTAACAGTACAGTGTATCAAAACATTACTGCTTCAACCGGCTGGGTCGATTCCATCCATGTTTGTGTGAAAGCAGGTGAAAACAGGTTTGATCTGCTTTTTTCTTTTTAAGTGATGTCTTTTCTTCAAAAGGCATTGAAAGACAGAAATACACAGACAAAATTTGCTAAAATCAAAAGGCAACAAAATGATAAACGAAAAAGAAATCAACATGCAAATTAACTTACAACCAAAACCAAATATATAGCAAAAAGAAAAAAAGAATGTGGAGAAAATCCTGAACTAAAATAAATATCTTTCTCCATTTTGAAATAATTATTCCATTCTCTTTGTTTATACCATTAGACTACGAAGTTTATTTACAGGATAGTTAATGCTCGCAGCGTGAACAACATCATCCAATATCATGGCTCGACACACCACTGATAGGGACCAGAGAGGGAAGGGGGGGGCTTTGGCAGAAAAATACATCGGATGATCAGGAGATATCAAATGATGACATGGTGGCTGACAATATGAGTACAGGACACATTGGGTTTGTTCAGTAGAACAGCAGTACCGTCAGACAGGTTTCAAAATCTATCGGGAGATAAACGAAGTCACACACAAACACTTATTATTTGGTTGTAAAATGTGGACAGGAGGTCTTTTTGTTTCATTTAATGACATATCAAAAATCCCTCCAGGGCAGGCTAAAACATTTATATGTGTATATATAGGCATATGTATATGTATATATATATAGAGAGAGAGAGATTCTTTAATGTACAAATATAGAGTAACCCGTGTTGTTTGTAATATTGTTGCTATGTAACAGTAAGGGAGAGTGAGTGCTTCACAGCAGGACTGAAATGAATGGAGTTAAAGACACTCCTGGACTTTGTCATAGCGAATAATAGCGCCCCCAAAGGTCAGAATCTTGTTTTAATTACTTCCACACAAGAGATCAATGGACTTCACCATTTTGTAGCACCGGAAATGATGCATTATTGGCAAAGGTCAATCGCTCAACTGTGCCAATCAGAGTTGCCCTTCAGGGATTTAATGCTGCTTTTTTTATAAAGTCGGGCCAATTGTAAGAAATTTTACAAAAATGGACAAAATCAAAGCAGCAGAGGTAGAGATGTGTTGACTTTTTCATTTTTACAGTTTAAAACACATACACAGATACATGTACGGGCCAAAACAATTTAATTTGATTAATTCGAATAGGGTCGGGCAGTATCCCAATCTGTTTTATCAACATGTGTAATACCCGAATAGATCTGATTGGACAGTCTGGGGCGACCACATTAAAGTATCCTCTGGTCTTCAGAAGGGTTTTTTCACAAGTCCGATATAAATCCGGTCAAAACCCCGATCCAAAGACCTCTACTAACACCAACAGTGAGCTGTGAGGATGTTTTGGGGGATGCTATTGCATGCTATAACTCAAGCAGGGGTCGTCTCTGACTGTGCCTTCAATCAAAGGTTTAGAGTTCCTCACCCAGTACATGCTTTTCACATACCTGGAAAAGTATTAAAGGCTGTCTTCAATACAATGATGAGCATGACATATAGTTAGTGTTTAAGTACTACTAACCATCACACACATGCATACGTATGTATGTATGCATGACATATTCCCGGCCTACACATTCTGCAGGTGAAGCACAGAGGGATGATGGGATGCAGCTGCATGAAGGCTAACAGCACAATGAAGCCGACACACGGTGTACCTCTGGGCGCTTACTGCAACCGATGCAGGAAATATACAGGATGAGAAACAGGAGATTAGAATGATAACTCCGAGCGGTAGTGTTCAATATTATACAGTACATTCAGCTAACCTAAGCATTGTGTTCACACTTCTCTTTTGATTTGCATACAGTAAAGGAGAGAGTACATGAAAGAAACAAGCTAAATGCTAAAATTACATGCTACATTAGAAGTAAATAGAACCCTGTTTTATTCCGTAAATTTTGTGGCAGTTTCTAACCTAGAACCAGGATAGAGCTTATCTTCTGAATTGTGTTGCAGTTTAGGTCCGAGTTTCCTCTCCAGTTAGCTGCTGTCATTAGCATATGGTGGAACCGTTCCACTCTATGCTAACGACAATGAGCTGTGCAGTTATTTTCTCTTTCTTTTAAAAACTGCATTTAGCAAAACATTTTCCTGATTAACCCAAAGACTTATGTTATCCAGAATCAAATGAAATTATTCATTTTTCAGGGCAATGCACTCATATGAAACACTTATGTGTGCCCCACTGAAGGTGACTTAAGGTGTGTTCAGACTGAAAACAAATTGTTAAACACACATTATATCGCTTAACTGGTTCAGTTATCTGTTTACTGGTCTTTAGTGACTGCACAGCCATTCAGTGTGAGCTAGCTGTGAAATCTGATTTCAGAGCAAAACATCAACTTCCTGTTCATTCTTTATTTTCTAAAGACTCAACTTGTTTTTTTTATTTTTATTTGTCTCTATTTTTATGAATTGAAACTCTTTGGAATAAGCATGCATTTTTTTTCACTCCTATGCATCTTTGCCATAGACTATATAAGAAGTGGACGAAGTTGTCTTGACCTTGTTCATTGGTTTGTGGACTAGGGGGTTTGAAGCCTTGAGGTTGGCATTTTGGCCGTCACCATCTTGGTTTTTTTTGCAACCAGTTAGTCGAAGTGACCATATTTGGACTTCGGGCTGAGGAGAGTGACATAAAGACGCCGTATAAGGCTCTGGTACTCCTTTACACAAATTTTAAAAGGCAATGGTGAGACATCTAAATTTCACTTTGCATTCATTCTGAACGCACCTTGGGAATAAATTCATCATGGCGCTCCAAAAAAGGAAGTTGTCGTTTTGTAACAGCAGAAACCAGTTTTAATTTGGGCCGACGACGTCAGAGCAGAACAGGGAGATACATGTGACCTATTTAAAATAGGGAAATGGTCGACACATGGCTTTTCTTGGAGCCATGGCGCCCTCACAAAAAGGCTACAAGCCGCTGCCTGACATGAACTGAGGCGAGTAGATCCGTTCACATGGACATGGACTTTTATTACAAGTACTTTCGCAACACAAGCTCATATGCATAGAAGTATATGTTCACTTAGCCATGACACATTCTAAAGTCACATTCTTCCTGCCAGCAAGTCTTCCAGTGTGAAGCTCGTGTGTGGGTCGCTCTCTCTGCCCATCACAGGCTTCGTAGGAACGGGAGACCAGCGGATGGCAAACGAGCAACAAGTCTACTGTGGCACCAAAGTGCTGCCGTTACTATCCGTTGATTGACCGCTTCGCCGGCAGCACACAGAAAGCAATGTAACAGACTAATGCAGGTGGACTATGGGAAAAAAATAAGGATGCATATACAGTAAAGAAGAACAATTGTGCTGAAACACTTCTCATGACATGTAACCAGCAGGTCGCTATCTGCATTTACCCACAGACTGTCCAGCCACTATGGCTTATAAGAGAAAAGGAACTCGTGACAATCGTTAGTTCTAGTGTTAAGGCAAGGTTTTAGCTAGCTTATTGGGTAGAGCAGTGTCTTTCTCAGGGGAAGAACCATACATGTGGACACAGAAACACAGAAGTTGTTAAAAGAAAGACTTCATTTAGTCAATCGGCATAGTCTCTCCACCTGCCGAGGCGAGTGGAAAAACTACGTTCACATCTTTTCTGACAAACATAAGATCTTAAATTTAAGACCCATAAAAACATTTTTAGGCACAGGGCCTAAAAGATTAAACTGCGTCATGTGTCGAATAGCTGAGGCTATCGTAAATATTCAACAGCTTTAAAAGGAAAACTAAAAAGGTGAATTTAAAAAAAATGCTATGGCCATAAATAAACATGTTGATTGGGGGTAAAAAGGGAAAGAAAGAGAAATGACAGAAAGTCTTCATGCAACCAAGTGGACACCCTTCATTAAATCCATGCAACCCACTCGCATAAATACAATGCTCCAACTAAGAAGGAATCACATTTAAAACTCAATAAAACTAACTAGTATCCACTAATATAATAGGTAATATTGTCAATCTGGATAGATTATAATTATTTCATCTGATTCAACTGGAAGGCACATCCATAAGGCTTTAGAGAGTGTTGCAAAGCATTCTGCATGGTTCTCTCCCAAAGTTTAAGGATAACAACAGGGTGATTATTGCTGCATCACAAACAAAAAAATGGTCCAATTAACGTGACGAGTATGACATCAAGATACTCCAGATTGTGAGAACGACAATGAGAACATTGTGCGCGACTGCTTTGGAGCCTGAGAGCAATCAACTTTGACAAATATGAAAAAAATGTCATGAGGAAATTAGAAGAAACTAGAGCTACAAGAGAAAAAAAACCCGGACATCTTGGAATAAATAGAGAGAAAAGAGCAGAGTGGGCAACCTTACAACCCCCCACCCCCCCCCACATTCCTCTATCACTTGAAGGCTTTTACACATCTCAACCAGTATCACTTCCTTCATCTTTATTCACATTACCAGCGTTGTTTCCATCAGTGGCTGTGTTTTCTACCGTCTCTGGAGTGTATGTAGTGCACCTTAGGTCTGGACTGGAGCTGGGATGTGTGTGTGTGTGTGTGTGTGTGTGTGTGTGTGTGTGTGTGTGTGTGTGTGTGTGTGTGTGTGTGTGGTCTGCTCCCAGAGGCAGAAGTGGATGTGAGACTTAAAAACTTCTGTTCTCCCGTGTGTATTTAAGAGTAGAAGGTGAGGACGCTCTGGTGGTTGCCGCGCACCAGGAGGATGGGAGGCAGGTCCTTGGACAACACCTCCAGCCAGGCCATGTACAGAGCGCTGGACACCGCGCCCTTCCTGGCCAGTGGCAGACTCCTGCAAGACAAAGAGAGGACATTGTTAGCAGGACTGCTTTTGTTTTAATTCATTGGTACTAGTACTAATAGTTGAGGTTTGGCATTGACCTCCAATGGTGGAGGTTTGGCATTGACCTTCAATGGTGGCGGTTTGGCATTGACCTCCAATGGTGGAGGTTTGGCATTGACCTTCAATGGTGGAGGTTTGACATTGACCTTCAATGGTGGAGGTTTGACATTGACCGCCAATGGTGGAGGTTAGGCATAGACCTCTAATGGTTCAGGTTAGGCATTGACCTCCAATGGTTCTCCTAACATGTGGCTAACCATCAAGACACAGACATCTTCTACATATTCCAACAAACTAGTTTTGAGAGAATGTTTTAAAGAGAAGGTTGTCCCCAACCCTTTGGCTTAAGACCCCTTGAAATGAAGCCATGTCTACTTAAGATCACTCACCTCAAATTATGGCTTTAAAAAACTATTTAAAAACTGAAAGCTGAAAATGGACAAAATAACAGTCAGGTCTTATCTGTTCAAAGGTTATGATTCCAACCTGACATCTCATTTTATTCTTCAACACATGACGGTTCTTGATACCCAGAGCTGTTCAGATGGCACTGGGGCTGTCACTTTTTCTTAGGGTGCTTTCACATCGAGTTTACTCCTCTTGGTGCGTTTGAAGTCAGTGTGAACAGGAACTGGACCAGAACTAGAATGCAACAATGTATACTTTTCTTCCTCTTGGTCCAGCCCAGATGAACCCAAAGATGTCTCTGGTCTCATTTGACAGGATTGCTGCCGGGTTATTAAGAGTGATGTTGTGACTGTTAAAGTGCTGGGTGCAATGGCTAACTGTGGACAGAAGGTGGCAGCAGAGTTCTTAAATCCTGATGAACAGATTTTACTACAAACACCCTTTCACCACAATGAGGGTTGTAATAGGAAAGTGGTCCAGGTGTGAGAGCACACTTTCATATAAAATATCTTATTATAACCCTGATTTTACTGTACCCAGTACTCTAAAGGGAGTTTTTAATCACAAGACAGGATTTTACGGCTCTGGTACTCTGGCCTTTTGTGCCAATGCAGTGGTGTCACTGAAAGGATTGAGGGGACTGTAGTGTGCAAGGCAAAGCTGTCTGCCACACGCTGCCACACTGGAGGGGGGACTGAAGCAAAGCACATTAATAGTTATTGTGGGGATGGTGTTGGAGGCTTTCAGACAGTCTATCCTGGAGGTCATTCATGGCGTCACACTCATGAATCAAATCCCCAGTCAAAAGACAACATAAGTACCTCAAAAGCTTAGTGGGTTAATCCACATGTATAAGTGAAAACGAAAACACTTGCAAATGTGAAGTTGCATTCCTAAGGTGACTAATTGATATTAAAGAAATGAAATGTCAGCAGAGCACAACTACTGTCATGGAAATTATAACTAAGGCCACCTGTCATACACACACGCAGACACAGACAGAGCAGCAGCTTACATGACGATGAGGTTGGCTGTGCTGGAATGCTCCTGCAGCAGCTCGTTGAGTCTGATCTGACGATTAGTCTGAGGAGCAAAACAAACAGAGAAACAGGTTGAAACATTCAGGTATCATCTTACCAGATAACCATCCTAAGCACTGACTCTGAGCCAGCAGCACAGCTCACAGAGCCACACTGGACTGTCTCTACTCTGTTTATAGAGACGGTCACATCGGTATGAATGAATTTGATGTATATGGCACCTTCAGGCAAAGGATGCAGGACAAAAGGTTTACAATTCAGCAGCAAAAACACAAGTTTAAAAAGCATAGACTAAGAGGACGGGAGAAAATTTGTGGTCCTTTTATCTTAAATGACCAAAATATGTATACAAGATTGAAAACAGACAGCTGCTATTTATAGGCAATATTAAAACAAAACATTTAGATTTGTTTGTATAAACCATCCAGTGAGTCAGAAAGTCTATTTAAAGTGTTTGCATATTTTAGGCGTAATGACTAGAAGTAGCATCCCCAAAGGTGTTTGTGGTGAACTTTGGAACAGTTTGAAGGGGAGCTGTGAAGATCTCAGGGTTTGTGGAGGATCATAAAACGATGGGGAGTCTGCCATATCAAAGGGGGCGCGGCCATTTAGGGCATTAAAAACTAAGAAATGGACTTCTAAAATCAAGTCTAAGAGACACTGGGAGCCGGTGTAGGTTGCATAAAACGGGAGCTATATTACTCTAATTGAGCAGCATTCTGACTGGTCTGTAGCTTTGGTAGGACATAAAACAAAGTGTTACAGTAGTGAAGACGACCAGAAACAAAAGCACGAACAAGTTTTTCTGCATCCTCATTGCATGAAATGGTCAATTAATTAAAATCAAAGTCAGAACCTAAAATGAACCTGAGGTTTCTTATTCCGCTGACTGTTTATTTTGTGAGATCATGTAATCATACGCAACTTTGTTCATTATCGACAAAGTCTTGAGTCTCCTGAAATGACCAGAAACAGAGCGATATAGCAAACGGTGAGTTAAAGCGTTTGGCTGCGTGCTGACCTTGGCGCGGTAGAGCTCCAGCTCGTTGTCGGTGATCCTCCAGGGCTCGCTGTCCTTCAGCCTCTCGGCCGCCTCCTGCTCCATGTCGTCTTCCTTCAGCCGATACGGCTCGATCATCTCCTCGAAGGCCGACACGCTGCACAGCCACAGATTCATGGTTAGTTCATGTGACAACAGTAGATGGAGATACAACCAAACAGAGTTCAGTGGTGTTATTATTTCAATTTATTATTAAAAAGCATAACTCAGTAACTTGAGTCTAATTTCTGTAGTTTTGGCCTTCGTTTTATCAATCATGACGACAATATCAATACTAACACATCTGTCAGGTCAAGAAACACAAACAAGTCTACAGCCTCTCTAAACACCTTCATTAATAAGTCAGACTGAAAGAGCTAGTTCGGTCCAAGTTGGCACTATAGGCTACATATGTTACATTAAGGTTGTAATGCAATATTCAAAATACTCAAAAATATGCAAATGGTAATACAGCTAATGTCAAAGAAGCTTTAAAAAAACAACAACAAAAAAAACAGTATTAACCGTGTTATAACTTTTTTATGGAAGTGAATACCAAACTGTCTCCTGTAGACACCCATTAAATCTTCAACAGCTACTTCCACGTTCAACTTTGACCTCCCATGCTTAATGTAGATGTGCATACACACAATTTTACAACGTGATGGAAAATTTAAATGGACATTTAAGGTACGTTTTCAGGTTGTGTAAGTCGAGTAAGTTTTGTTCTAGAGATCGGGGTCAACAGCAGAGAGAAGAGGTCTTTACTGGAGATAGGTCTTCATCACTAATGTCCCCTGCTCCCGGAATAATGCAAACTCAACACTTCTTCCATGCTTACCTGTTGCCTTGATACACTTAAATTATTCATAATAAAATGTTCAGGTCCACAGCGCTAAAGATACATGTCATACTCTCTTCTCTTTCCCTTCTCTTAAAGAAGTTCTGATTGTATTCACTAATGATTTCAGTAGATTCTACTCTGCAGTTTTTGGAATGATTGTGAAGATGGAGGAAGACTTACTGCTCCTTCTTGGGCTTGGTGTTTATGTCTCCCAGCACGTTGATGTCTGAGAAGTCTATCCTAAACTTGCTCAGCAGAGTGGCCATCCTGCACAGAGAAAAAAAAAAAAAAAGAGCTTTGAGAAAAATGCTGCAATACCAGCTGGAAGACATTTTCAATCCCAGGTGCTGTGGACAGATATAACAGCACTGAGTCATTCTGAAGGCCAGGGGAAGCTGCTTTAAAGAACTCTGTTTGAACACGTGAGTTTCTGGGAGGGGGGAGGCAGGTGAGACGGGCTTTACTGGGACATTCTTTGTATGTGATTCATTTCCTTTAGCTTCCACTTCAAAGAAGCTGATAACACACGCTTGTTCTATAACATCAAATGTGGGATTTTCAGCCCCCCAAAAAATATATTTTCTGGAGTGATATTTGAGTGAACTGACCCTTTGAAGTGAATGAACTAAAAGAGAGCAGGAAACAGTTCAAAGGTAAAAATAAGTACAGGCACCTGTACAGATAAAAATCACGAGGGGTAAAATAAAAATGGATTTTTAACAAAGATATACCGCAACTACTTGAGTGCAATGGGAGAACCTTCTAGTTTGACAGGGGGTAACATTGGAGTGTAATTTATTGGTTGAAATTGTCAATTTGTAGATTCATAGTGCACAAACACAAAGATGTCAGAGTGCACGTAGAGCTGTGTGCTCGCTCACAGAGATAAAAGGCTTGGCTGCTAGCACCAAGCTAATTTTATCCAACAACAGGAGGTAGGAGGCAGCTGTAGGGGACAATGAGAGACCCAGAGAGGTGGAGAGGGTGAGACATGCCCATTGGAAATGGCTCATCCTACTCCATCCAAGGAATAGGTGAACATTTTGGGAATAGGCTTATTTGCCAAGGCGTCAGCTAATGGGGATCCAGTTAATAAATAAATAAATAAATAAATAAATACGTGGCCGATGTCTTTGCCAAAAATAACGTGTATAAGAAAGAAGGGTCATTAAGTCATCGTGACAGCGTTAAATTGCCAGACTTTGGTACAAGTTCTACAGGAGTTAGTGAGCTGGGCATGGCACGTCTCACTATAACCCATCATATCTGTGTGCTTTCCCCTTTCACTGAAAGACAACTCTGCTTACTGTTATTTAAATGTGGAAGTCCATCTTGTTATTGGTCTCAAAAAAAAAAAAATATATATATATATAATTTTTTTTTTTGAGCGGTTCTTGAGCTACGGCAGGGACACACCCACATGCAGACAGACAGACGGACATGAAGGACTCCTAGCTTCATAGTTAGATACCTATCATCTCCTCTGAAGCCGACTGACTATCTATCATTAGTGCTTTTTGATAGACCTATTTCTTGGCATACAACAGCCAGGTTTGTGCTGGTTCACAGATTAAACAAACAAGATACTGCATGTTAATCAGTGAGCTTTAGCAGTGTTGGTAGGGTTCATTGTTTTACTTTAACCTCTACTTCCAGTCTTTATGCTCAGATAAGTGTACCACTTTATTAATGACGTAAGATTGATATCAATATTCTTATTCAGTGTAGGAAGGAAAGCCATTTCTAAAAGCTTTAACTTTTACTGTAACATCAATAAACATAAAAACTCTGTCTGAATAAAGTTGTGTTGGACAACTCTACATGCCGTCACATCAGCTAATTGACATAATTTACAGTAATGAGATTTGATGGGAAAAGCTTCTCCCTACAATAACAAGGAAATGTCAAGCTGTGGTCACACACACCATCTTCTGATGAGGACATAATCCAGAGGGGATACAACCACAAAACAGACAGGATGTTCACTTCATGTGCCGTTGGTCCAAACAGATGGCTCCACTACTTAGTTTCTCTATTTGGCAGCCTCCTTTAAACATACTGGTAGGTTTTCTACAATTATTGTGAACTGCAGACAAGAAGTCTCAGTTCATTTTTACCTAATTTAAGATTGCGTGTTTGTTTTTAACTTAATAGTATGATTGAAAGAGATGTTTATCCTATTTGTGATGCAATAAAACATATTTGCCTCTTAACAGAATGTAAGAATGTAATACGAGTGATCTTCAAAAAGTGCATTCACAGGACACAGTCAGGATTTGTGTTTCGAGTTCATCTTACACATGTTGTAGTTCTTATTCCCGACATGTGAACAGACGTGTGCTGCTGAGAGGAAAGCATGATGATGTTCATGATGGGCAGAATGAATGTAAGTGACGGCAGTAATCTATCATCATTACGCACCAGGACAGTCATAGGGTATGCCATGAACCATTTATTTTTATGTATAGCCTTAAATATTATCTTTAACTTTTATTATAATTATAACAATCACTACAATAAAAATAACAAAAATACACAGGTCTAACATAAATCACAATAATAGTAATATTTATCATGATCATTTATTATTGTTATTATTACCATTAGTTATATTTTAATTATCATAAATATCATTATCCTTATTATTATAATTAATAATTTATGTGGTAGCAGTGGAAGCTGATTTTCTTATTTTTTGCAGTGATCAAAAGGGTTTATGTTATAATCTACAAAGACTCAATAAAATGGTTAATCTTTGCCAGCAGTTATGTTGGGAAATGTCCTATAATATCATATTATCCACTCATGTTAACCTTCGGCCTTGGGGAGGAGTCGTGGTACTTACGCTCGGCGGTCGTGATCGATCCTGTTGATCTTGCCTCCGATGAAGACGCGGATCTTGCAGTCCTTCCACCTCTTCTTGTTGGTCAGCAGGTAGGGGATCAGCAGGGTCAGACCTGGACGGGACACATCACAACAGCTTCTCAGCATGGAGCTTCTGTCATGTCACTAAACACCTGATGGCTCTCACTTAGTGGAAGTCAAAAGGTAGAGGATATAGAAGTTGTTCTCCAGAGTGACATCATAGGCCTCCAAAACAACAGCTGCTTAGCCTGAGCATAAGAGTGTCGGGAGTCTCTGCTGTCATAGTGAACGGCTGACATGACAGCGATGAGCCAGATTTGAAGTGTCACATGACACACATGAGTCATGCCTCTGGTCTTGTTCACATCTTTACACCACGCTGGGCCAACAGACGCCCAGAATCACTCTGCCAGTAAAGAATGAGTCATGTCAACATATTGGCTCCGTCAGCTCCACCAATCCACACCTCACTAATGGATTTCATCCTCTTAACAGCTGGGGATTGATTTGCTGTCTTCACAGCATAAAAAGCTCCATGCCTCTGTGTTGACAGCGACCGTCCAAATAGAGCTTGACTGATAGCGTTTTTATATACCGCATTGGAGATGTTTATATTTAGATATTAAACATCTAAAACATAAAAGTATGCATTTTTGGCTTAAGCTGTTGCCTGGCAACCCAATCTCTCACTGTCTCAAGGTGCCATTTCTTAGAGTCTTCAACAGCAATATAGATTATCATTTGGTCTAATCACATACACACAGATCCTTTCAGCCATATTTGACTCATTGTATATACACTTATTTTATTGATTTACTGGATCTAATTGGATGGACTTGATGAGCCTCGCCATGGGACGAATCTCCCAGACTCACCTCCGTCGTCAAACAGCCACCAGACATCCACGGTGCCCTTCCCTTGTTTCTTCTGGAACTGCTGGCTGGCCTCCAGCAGCCTCTGGTCGGACACATTCAGGGGGAGAGTTGGGCTCTTCTTGTCTGCGCACACAAACGACACCAACACAGCAAAGGGCACATTTAGATGGCAACAGACAGCTGTAGTGACTCTACTGACTGGCCTGTTAAGGAGTCCTGAGAGAGGGACAGTAGGCAACATCCAAGAGGACAAACTGTCAGTAGCATGGAAGTATTATTAGAACTGGTCAGTGTGTCTGTAAGATTACGTTGCCTTGTGTTTGAATGACTAGTATGACTATTGTGGTTTTGAAAAGGGTGTGATGGTGTGAACTTACAACATAACACACAATGTTACTAAAACTAAAAAGGCAAGTCATCAAACCTCAGCGCTACAGTTGTGATTGGTGTTTCCCCTGTAGATCTGTATTTTTATGTATGGATTTTGGAGTTGTTAGTTCCAACAACAAATTTGGGAGTTAAACACATTATCCATTACCAGGACTTTTGCTTGTTTCGGCACAACACGTCACATTTTCCAAAGCATCAGGGTAAGGAGGGGGGAAGTCCCAGATTCAGAGTTCTGAGGCAATCGTTTTGTTCGTTTTCAGTTTTATGAATCAGTAAAAAAATATTTCATTAGAGGAGGTTTTTTAGAATGATTCTCCACCTTCCAGCCAGTACCAAAAACAAGTCGGATTTTAGCATTGCATTTTTCTGAGAGTTGATCAGTTATAGACTGGTCACTGGTTTTAATCACTGGTTTACTGTCATTTATGAACTTAATGAAATACAAAAAAGGTCTGAAAGCAGTTGGAAGATTCCCATCACAATTTTCCACAGCTCAAAACGAGGGATGGATTGGATTTACAATGACAAAAAAAACAACATTGTAACCATTGCCGAACTGAAGGCTTTATAACGTCAGTCCACAAACCAATGGGTGATATGGTGATGACTACGTCCACGTCTTATATAGTCTAGGCTGGCTTTCAACCATGACAAAGGCAGCCCAGACCAGATCCACTTTCTCCGTTGTTACCTTTCACAATAAAAGCCCTAGATATATATTATCCGCAGGAGAGTATTTCGTATTTTCGTGTTGTTTATTTGTCATGCCCTCGGGGTGTAAAAGGCCTTAATTTTAAAGTAACACAGTTTTTATATTGGAAACTGTTCTTCTGAAGAATGGATAATGTATTTTAGTTTGTCTTAATGAATACAAGGGAAACACCATCAATAGAAAAGAGGGAGCTCAGGGGTTAGCTGGACGGGGCTGGAGACATGAAAACAGGAGAGCAGTTTTCATCCTGGAAAAGAAAGCCACAGACAAACTGTCACCTCCAGAGAGGAGAAGCAGCAGCAGCAGACGAGAGCGACTGAAGACAGGAGGAGGAAACTGAAATGTTGGCACACACTTACAACATTAAATACTCAAGACTTGGATTGAGTTAAAGGCACTATCACAGAGTACAGCTTCAGAGACTGGGCTTGAGCTACAAGCTGCCGGCTGTTAACAGGAAAGCGGGAGAAAGAGAGGAAGAGACAAAATGTTATTCCCCAAAGCCAACCAAGCTAGCGGGCCAGAGATATGGACCAGACCAGGAGATATATACGAGATGAGACAGCAGGGAGCGGGGAGGTGTGTTAATACAAGAGGAATCAATATATACAGTGAGAAATGAGGTGATAGAAAGACGGATGGTTGGGGATAAAGATAAAAAACAAAGCTGGTAAAGAGAGAAAGAGAGAGGTTTTAAGGCAACGCAATAAAGTGGATCTCCTGCCTTTTTTCAACAGGGGCCGAGTCGTAGCTTTGCTGTCCTCCTCATCATCTGGGAAACATGAGACAAAAGAAAAAAACGTAGAATTGAGGTGTAATGTTGATTTGATGATCCATCAGTTGACAACCAAGGTTTCTCAGACATGGATCCACAGGAAGTTGAGCACAGCAGAAAGTTTACAGTTCTAATGCTTCATGCTAACAGACAGAGGTTTAAGGAACACATGAAGCTTTGCTGAAGCTTGTCCACCTGCAGGGACTTTAACAACGAGTTCAACTCGTTCTCTAATGTTTCTGGAGCCTCTAGATCAGGGGTGTCCAAACTTTTTTCAGCTGATTGGCTGATCGATGACAGAGTGACAGGAGGAGAAGCTCAACGCTGATTGGCTGTCGCAACACAGCGTCCCGAGAATATTCCACCTGATTCGCGCCGCCAGACTCGAGTTCGCGTCTACTGTCTGTGCATTGACTTTACATGTAAACTAGACGCGAGAAATATTCGCTTCGCTTTTGGTGTGAACGCAGCATTAAGTGCAAGTTTCATGTGCGGGCCATATTCCGTTATGTTTTTAGAATTTGTAGCGGGCCAATTAAAAATGGACCGTAGTTTGGACACCCCTGCTCTAGATGAATCAAACTGGCCGCTTAGTAAGCACTCACAGACATGTGAAGGGTCTCAAATCTGCATGAATCAATTCTAATTCTCAAAGCTGACACTGTGCTTAGGTCAAAATGAAAATCCCACACAGTAAGGAGAGGCAGAAGGAGGAGGGGGGACTTTAATGACTGCTCAGGTACAGTAGGAGCTCAACTGGGACTAAGAGGATTACCCAAACCAAGGCATCCATCTTCACTCTGCTGCCTCTTGTACCTTCACCAGACCGGCATGTTCACAATGTGTGTGGCCCCTTCATTAATGACCACTACCAACACACACATTCCTATTCCTGTATCACAGTATTCAGCTGGTTCAGCATGACGGTAACATCATAAAAAATGATAACATGCAGAAGCAATTAGAATGGGTATTTCTGTTCAAATGACACAGCCATGTTTTTGTATTAATGGGATGGCTGCTGTGGAAAACAATTTATCAACACAACAAGTAAACATGGAAGAACTGGAGGTAAACAGAAAAGAGGCTCTATTATAAAAACAAGTCCCAGCTGTTACTTTGAGGAGTAGAGTGATGGTAATGATGGTAACAACTGAGATGTAGAACTGGGCGACATGTGCACAGGAGGGTTATCGGTAGGGGTGGTTTGTTTTACAGGTTTAATATGGTCACCTAAACTGTAATGGTTTCATTTGGGCCTGTGTCAACGAAGCTCATCCCTCAATAAGACAATAAACTAAGCATGCAGTAGTACGGGCTTTGTTGTTCACACGTGAAAAGCTTTAGAAACTATAAATATCAACACCAAACACTCAAACCAGACCGGATGAGGCCTGGTGCTCCAATCTGGGAACACTTTCTTTGTTTGCTTGCTCAGAGTTGTGCGTCTCTCTCCCTCTCTGTCTGTGGACTAATAAACTGGTCCCAGTGGGACGACTGGAGTCATGGGTCACTGAGGCGACTTCCTGTCAGGGTACTGTGGTTGTGTGTGGGGTTGTGTGTAGAAGCACAATAAAGGAAGCCATTGATGGATTAAGAGGGAGCTCTGAGAATGGTGTTAAACTGATTTCCTGGATGATAAGCCTTCCTTTTAGGATTGGCCAATTGGATGAATATCTGCCATTGGCGATTGGTTCAGTTCATAGCCGGTAGGGTTTCCTGGGAGTTTTTTAGGGCGATATTTGTCATTTTATTTTGCTAATTTAATGGTCTGCCTTCGAAGAACGAGAGCAGCTCAGCCACTGCTCAGACGGCAGAGAGACGGAAAGAAATCAGGGAAAGAAAAGGTGTAGTCAGCATATTTACACATCTAACTCTGTGAATAAGGGTTATTTTGTTGTTGTTGTTGTTGACAAAACCACAGTGGATGATTGTTGTGGAAACAATGGAAAGATTAACCAAAGTTTTACCATATCGGCCAACTCTACTTCCTTTGTCATGACCTGAACCGGTGTTTGAGCGACATAAACACACTGTATACGAGTGCTTTATTATATTAAAAATGATATTATATATAAATTGTATGATGTATTTATGTGTGTGTGTACACTGCTGCAGGCTGACCTTTCTGCATAGCCGGACTGTTCTGGAGGCTGGTGGCCTTGGACGACAGCTTGGAGGAGTCTGCGTCAGAGTCTTTGCTGGTATCTATGGACACGATCACATCTTTCATCCCGGAGGACTTCTCCTGGGATGACAGCAGCTCATCTGGGAGGAAGTGGAGAGATGGGGAGGAAGGGTAAGAAACAAGACGAGGAGAAGGAAAATAAGAAGTCGAGGAGTAGATTGAAGGAGTATAGGGGTGAGAAAAATAGAACAAGCAAACAATAATATATCAATACATGTAGAGAGGCGATCAGCACAAAGGAAACACTTAAGTGACAGATATAAACAGCATTTCAATTGAATTAAAGGTTAACTCCAGTGATTTAACATTTCACTTATAAAGTCTCGAGAACTCAAATACTGCTGGATCCAACTTTTCCCAAAACGCAACTCAATTAGGGATGTCCCAATCAATTTGTTTGACCCCTATCTGATTCCTTTTATATTGGATATCTGCCGATGTCTGATCTGATAGCTCTATTTACCTAAATGTTTGTTAAATATTCACGTGTTTTAAATAAGAAGGTTTATTTGACAATGCATGTGTTTGTGAAGGAGCGTGCACGCGACTCTATTAATGAGACTTGGATTTTACTGTATAAGTTTTGTGAGAGTTTGTTAAATAATATTAAATAAAAATGTTATTCTTCGTTCACCGTGGAGAGAAAGAAGTTTTCTTCAGGAATTCAAGGTAACACAGGGTGAGTCATTGATGTACAAATTATCATTTTGGGGGTGAAGTATTTCTTTAACCAAACAACAACAAAAGAAATGTAATTTGGTTTCTCATCAAGATGCTCACTGGTAACAGAGCAAAGTCATTCTAACAAAGTCAAAGGTCAAAGTGACGGTCAGCTGCTCGCCTGCATCATTTTTCTACGTTGCTCTTCGCTAATGATAATTAGTGTGGAAGTTGAGTGAATCCAGGTGTTTTGAGGGGCTTAACAGTGGTCCAAATCACGTTTCACATTCACACATGATGCCCACAGTGGGGTAGAGAAGCATCGCTGCCTCACTAGCAGGTTGAGTAGTATAGTACAGTAAAGAAAGGATTGGATTTTGATAGACATTTTTTTTAACCATAATTAACATATACCCAGATTGACCTTTACAACCTTAAAAGGTATATTGTACTTGTACGTTTTAAAAACATGTTTATATAAATTATTATTTAGGCATATAGCATGGATGTGAGAAATAGGGTTGCGTTTTTAATTGGTTAAAAGGTTTAACGTTAGTGTTAAAATACAGTGGGGTTTTTTTTTTTTTTTTATCCGTTTATTGTAGGCCATTAGTCCACGCTTAGATTCCATGAGATGCAGACTCACAAACAAAACACTGAGGTGTTAGTAGAAGTTCTTCTAGTGTCCCACAGACTGTGAGACAGAGCCCTGGAGAGAGACATCCAGTTACAGATCACCATGTACCTGCTGGAACTGCTGCTGTACACTGACACTTGTGGGTTGTTCAACAGGATGTTTAATTTAGTGTGATCATTTATCAATGTTTATACGTACTGTTCTTCTCCCGGGAGAGGGAGGGAGGGAGTGAGAGAAGTGATTTTCTCCTCCTTGCAGTCCATGTACTCAAAGACTATCTTTTTTAAAATATTTTTTGCTGTTTGTGCGACCTGCACTGTCTCACTAAATGGATGCTGCAGCGGTATTTCCTTCAACGCACTGACAGATTTTTTTAAAGCCTGTGCGACATAAAGATAGGTTCACACAGGCTGTTTGTTATACATGTGTTTCCAAGCCTGAACTGAGCGTACACTGATGAAATCAACAAAAGATACTGTCAAGTTGCATAATGGGAAACGTAGGATCCAGCACTTTTGGAGCTTGACCCCTACCGACCTCTGCTGTTTTGATTTTTCACCATTCTTTTTTTTTTAACCCATCACTCATGACTTCCCAACCTTCATGGACGTGTGACACTAAACAGCTGACGTGTGTTTGTTCAGATGTTCATGGCATCATTAAACACTGTGTTGATTATTAATTTGATTCTTTCCTATGTGATTTCAGAGACATCTGGCAAAACTCACAACCCCCTCTCTGGAGCGGTGTAGTGTACATGTGTTAGATACCTTGTCCCTGGATGTGGGACACATCCAGTCCCTCTTTCAGTCGCAGAATGACAGCACCGAACTGGAAGTCAAAGGAATCGCTGAGAAGGAAAAAAAACACAGAAGAAAAAGATTAATATCAACATTGGACAGAATGAAGCCGGACATGCTCAACTAAATAGACACCAGAAAAAATAAATGTTAAAGAGAAGACAACAAAGCACAGCAGAGAGGACTGCTAACGGCAAACAGCAGGTTCAAGCATGTGAAGGTTGTACCCGGCCGCGGCTACTCGCTGGATGGAAAGTTAAGGCGCATTGCTGAGCGTATTAGCTGTGATTTTAATATCGTCGGGCTGAACCATCTCTGACCTTCAGCTCTAATAACATAATCCCCACACTTTACAATCAGGAACTCATTCAGCTTAAGTCCTTCACTCAGTCTCACATGACTTGAAACAAGATTTTCCCCATCACTGCTCTCCTGAGTGTATGTAGTACTACCAGGAATACTTCTAGTACTACGTTCTGGGTTTTGGGTGAGGATACTGGTTGCATAGTCTGTGCCCAGGGCCCCGGACCCTCATGGGGCATGATGGCTTCAGGATTTAACCAATTAGCTTGTGGTAATCCATTTTAATGAATCAAGTAATTAGTTGAAAATGTTTTTGTGTTATTCCTGCACATATAAAGTTTATTGTGAACTAAAATGAAAGAGGCTGTGAGGAACCTGAACAAATCCAGTTGTTTGAAAGAGATGTTTTCCCATTAATATAAAATATATATCAGAGAGGGAATTATAACCTGTTTGAGTTCCTAACACTAGCTCAAAAGCAGCTAAAAATACATCATTAAAACCACTCATGCCATGATTGATTTTTAATAAAAGCTAATATTTAATAAACAAAGACATTAACATTAATACAATATATAAATAATGTATTTCCTAAACATTTGTATTTTGCAGATAACCACTATAGTTCACAAATGCTTAACGGTTTTCACTGACTTTCGAGCTATGGAGCCCGGGGTTTAGTTTTTGACGGATATTATAATTTTGACAGATGATATTACTGAATGCAATTTAAGCAATAAACATGTTCAGTTTTCAAAAAAGAAAATATGCCATTTAGTTGTTCCTTCTTATTTTCCTTCTAGAGTGTATTGCTCCTTAATAAGGTAAAATTATTTTTTAACAATTACTGCATTAATCGATGGAAGTGTGATTATTGGGCGACTGTGGCTCAGTGTACAGCGGGCCATCCTTCAATGAGGGGATCAGCAGTTCGATCCCAGGCTCCACTAGGCCAATGTCGTCACACTTAAAATTGCTCCTGAGGTGTATTAATGGGTGTGAATGTTAGATGGTCCTGATGGGCAGGTGGCAGCTTCCATGGTAGCCCCTGTCATCAGTGTATGGATGGCTGTTAATGGGTGTGAAGGAGTCAATGACATGTAGTGTTAAAGCGCTTTGAGGGGTGGGAAGACCATTAAAGCGCTTTACAAGTACAGTCTATTTATGATTTAGCAATGGAATGATTGGGAGAACAGTGGATTACTACACTAATCAATAGCTGCAGGCCTATTTTAGAACAAATGACACAAGCTGCCATCATGCTGAATGTCAGGAATTTAAATAGCAGCAAATTTTAAACAACCCTTTAACCGCCTAACATCGAGATCAAGGAAGCAGAACCAATACATACTATAACATAGAGTAGTATGAGGAGACATGTCTATGGGCCTGTGTGGGTGGGTGTGTCTGAACAGATTACCTCTTTTTCTATTACATTGCTTTTTAAAGTCTGAGCTGCGACACATCCATGGTTCTGGTGTGACTGAATGGGTTGAATTCTCTAAGAAAATGTCCTGAAGGAATAAGTATTCCTTCAGTATTCATGCACCAGACTATTTCAATGTCACAGCATCTGGAAGAGCTCCTCCGGCTGTGTTGTAAAGACATTGCATGAAGTCGGTCTCTTTGAAGGAGCTCACTTACTGGATCATACTGATGTAAGTCTCCACATTCATCATGTCTCCGTCCCTCCAGTCGTTCTTGAAGCCCAGCACCAGGGTGTTTGGCTTTAGTCGACCCAGGCCGGCCGCCTTGAGAGGGGGAAGGATTGAAAACAAATTCACTCAAAGTGATCATTGTATAGAGCAGGAAATGAAAGGTGAAGGCATTCTGGTGGACTGTTCAGCCTGTTACTGTTGCCAGTTCTTACTAGATCACTCCCAGTTTTTAACATTTGAGATGGAAACTGGCAGCCCCGAGTATGACTCACCTCTGTTAGTACTATGAGTTATACCTCTATTATAGAGGTTCATTTAAGTTTCCCCTTCTTTTTGTTTCAAAAAATTATCAGAAAACGAAAGAAACTTTCTGCAAAATGGTTTAATTTCTCACAAAAAGAACAGCGCACCAGGACAATTTGTTCTAAAGTTCTAAAACTAGTTTAAATGTAAAATGTTAAACACCATATTTAGGACTAAGAATAATTCTTGTGATACTTTTTTAGCACTATTTCCTCCTGTTTGTGTGATGTTTGATAAAAAAAAATGCTGAAGATTTATATCTTCAGTAAGAAAGGGGCTTGGAGCTGAGAGCAAGAACTGTGTGCAGTCGTAAAAATATTTATAAATTAAATTTATACTTTATCTTTTATTTTAATTTCTTTCTTATATGTTCCCAGGCAGCCTAATGAGGCCATGTGTGTGATACTGGCTTCTTTTTTTAAAACAGTATATTGATTAGAGAAAATGTAGATCATTTGAGACAGTTTAAGGACTCAATAAAGTTTATGGCCTCTTACACAATGAATACAATTTTGAATGTTTCTTGTTGGCAACATTTTTTAACAACTGTGAAAAACGTGCCGTTAGAAGCATGTGCTTGTGAACACCAAAAGTCAGAACACACTGAGCCAACACGGCTGCCTGTTGTTAGATGTTGGCATTGCTGAGCTTGAGGCTTGAACAATGCGCCCTGGGTAAAGTGTAGACGGATATGGGCAGAGCCCTTTAATCAGCGACATCCTCCAGAGCAACAGAGGCTGGGTTTTTCATACCTGGAGCAAGTACTGTGTACCCTGCCTCATGTCCTCAGCGAACACCGGTGAGTAGAAGGCCTTGGTCTCGTTCTTCAGTAGCCAACGCTGGTACCGGGCCTGGTCTGTGGCCAGTTCTTTGAAGTTTGGCCTTCTGTAGCCCTGTGGACACACACACACACACACAGTGAATGAAACCAACCCCAAAGCACTACAGGTCCACATTACCGAGGACAGACGTCACAGAACGGTTCATTTAATCAGATCACAGATGGGAGAATTCAACCTGTAGAACAAAGTGCCGCCCTGAATCTCCTCATCAGGCACTTTGTTTATTTCCAAAGAAAAGCTGCTCTCCAGCCAGGAAACTGGATGTAGTGCCATTAGCTGAGAGTGTTTACATCATTTAACTTGGAAGCAATAGAAGCCTGCGGGATGGGGCATGGGGGGGGGGGGGGGTTCAGAGGCCCCTTGTGGAGGTGTGTGTGTTCTACGGAGCCAGAGAGCTGTTGGACTGCACAGAGCCTGCATTCATCCACTCAAAATGTCCCTTCCATTGTGAGGCAGTAATGCCTGGCAGGGGATTTGTTAGAAGGCTTTTTACGCCGTGGATACAGGAGTGGAACAAGCATGTCACTTGTATCGTCGCTGATGAGCTCATTTCTGAGCTCTAAGGTGACTCAGAGAGAGGTATGCAGAGCAAGGACAGGTAAGAAATCACACGACCGTGATGATGATGATGTTTTTGAGGGAAAATGAATAAACAATGAATTTACATAGAGCAAGAACATTTTGATCAGTAGAAGAGCATTAAAATGGAAATATAGGAGTTATCTGCTCAGGCTGTATCTACCATGCTATATGCAGATATAAATTTAACTTTCACCAGGTCATAAGCAGACATTATTCATCTGCCAAATAAATTCATTAACTTGTCAAAAACATACCATGTGAAATGTGCCATAGGTTGACTTGGCTAGCCTGCAAAGAACTAATGGGGAAAGGTACTAGAAAAAATAGAACTGACAGTCTGGGCTGTGTGCAAATTTAGGGTTTAAAGTGAACTAATTATTTTTAAAAGAGATGTTTTAAAATAAAAAATGAACAGAAAGACATTCATTAAAGTGGCTTGATTTAGCATGCGCAATCAAGCCACTTCCCTCATGCTAATAGCTAGCTACCCAAAACTTGCACTGTGTACTTTGCTTTAGGCAGGTTAACTGAAATATCATACAAAACACTTCAGCGATATGATCAAAATCATGTCAAGCTTTGGCTCAGACGGTGCAGCAGTGTGGGCTGCACATGGTGATGGGAGAGCATACTGTGCATGCAGAGGGTTGTCATTTTTCTGAATTCCTATTAAATGGGATGCTGGTAAACAATCTGTACATGTGATGGAAAAGTTCTGTTGAATGCAGTGCATGGTTACCATCCAATGAAAGGGGTATACCTTCAACTTAAACATGTCAGACCAAATTGTTCTTTATGTGTATTTTACTAAAATAAGTACACTATTGAAGTGTTTTTAATTGAAATTGTGGACAATTTCCAAAAATGCCAAGCTTAACTTCTCTTGGAAATATGCAAAGCCTTTACATCCCTAGCTGAGCCACTCTTTCAGTTTGCCTGCTGGCCTATGATGTCTTTGTGGGAGAGACAGTTTCTTTAGTTCCAATTTATGATTTTTTATGATTCCCAAGGATAAGGATGATTACTTTTGTCTGTGTTATCTGCAGTATTTCATTTAATGCTTTCATCTATAAGAATCGGGAGCAATGTGATCTTTGAGGCAATTTAAAACCATCCGTAGTATGTTGAATATTAAAAATGTTTTACAAAAGAAGCAAAATAATAACAATAAAGTATCTACTCACTGTGCGAATGTGACCACACATCATCAGGCCTACGTTCTTGGTGAAGGAGTGGACCAGATCCAGAAGAGCTGGACGGGAGTTGGGGTAACCAGTCATCACCAAACACTGGGGTCTAAAGGCAGACACATCCAAGAAAACATTCAAATTAAAATAAATAAATATATATATATATATATATATATATATATATATACACACACACACACACACACACACATACACATATTTAATACAATACTTTCATAGTTTTCATTTTTCACATGGCATTTACAGCATTACTAGCGTTAAAATCTTCAGACCCTTTTTCTTCTGACCTTCACAGTGGCCTCTAGCCGTCTTAGCACAGGACAAAAAAGAAAATAAGAAAAACAGGAGCAGAGTAGCGCACTTCAAAGCAAATATGTTAAGCACCAAGGGATTTAATAGAGGCGGGGAGAGGAGACAAGACGGAGCTGAAGATGCCATCAGATGCCTTTTAATCTCCTGCTTGGTTTGCTGCCATGGGAACAGCCCAACGGTACGTTAGCACTAATATGTCCTCAAACACACCACATGTGCATCATTCAGAGAAGGAACACATGTTGTATGATGGATATAGAATAGTAATAATACCTGCTTTAGGTACTTGTGGTGTATTTCAAGTTCATGGATCATCAACAGAATTGATGACAATGAACGTTATTAAATGAGAGATACATTATTTGTCCATCGATACTGATTCTAATAGCTAAATCGGACACAACGATTGTGTTTAATGGAGCTGATGATGGGAGTAGCTTATGAGTTAAGAGTGTACAAAACTACATGGTTATTTCATATAGTCCATTTATTTATTGAATTACTAGAAAATCGTCTATATCAGATGAGCTGTATCGGCATAGAAAACTTTGTCCATATCGCACTACCACACATTCTGTTAAGATACTGCCTGGTCCAGGTTTAGTGTTAGTAACTACAGGCGTGTTTAGTAAGGGTGCTTCTTTGTGTTTAGTACCTGAAGTTCTTGATGTGGTCCTCAACTCCGCTGAGGTGCAGAGTGTGGGTCAGGGCCTGGTGGTAGGTCAGAGCCTGGGTCGACGAGCCCCAGTTCACATCTGGTGGGCAGGACGCATGCAGGCAGAAACAAACAGTGAAGTTGGGAAGTGTGTTTACGGGTCGTCCTGCCAGACCAAAGGCTGGCTGACCCATGTGGTGTTACAGGCAATGGGAAGGCCTCGTATGTGTGTGTAGCTGCATGTCAAACTGAGTGTGCACACAGGTGTGTGTGTTCAGAGCTGCAAGGCCAGCCTTGTGTTTGAGGAGGTGCACAGATGTGTGTAGGGGGGATGGAACAACTTGACGGCTCAGTGTCGTGTAGCAGGGAGATTTATTCATTCAAACTTTGCTTACAATTTTGACTTTTGTAAAGGTAACAGTCTTAAATGTTTGGAAATGCAACAACAGATTGTCCAGGTCATGGTTAGTATGTTATGGGTGCATTCTATATGTCAATTAACATATGTAGCAATAACAAGTTATTGGGATTTCATGGCAATGAACAACTACCGTGACAACACACTGCAGATTGTTGGACTGAAATAATAAAAACAAAGTATAACACCCCTTCAGCATAATATTTTGACGTTGTAGTTCAGTTACATGAGAGTATCGAACATTTGCTTTACTTTTTAAAAGTTTTTGTTCTGAAAAAATAAAATGGTAGTTTGCCAAGCTAGACTCACTACTTCCTTGGGTTAGAATTGTTCAGTTAAAAGCTAGCTAACCCCAGCTTACTTTGACGTAGTACTGAGAGTATAAACCACATAGAGTCATTTAGCTTATTATCAAAATATTTCTTGCTGGGCCTATTAATAAATGGTTAATTACCTAAAAACAGCTTAAACCATAAAGATCTTTATAAAACCACAATAAATGAATCTGCATATTCTTGTTCATGAAGTCATGATAATCAGACAGCTTGTCGCTCAGTGAATGTTTTTCACTTGAGGTTAAGCTATGCTAGGCTAGCAGTTTCACCCCCACCTCTTAAAATTAGTTCAGGTTATTGAGCAAAATAACCGAAACAGGATTTTTTTTTTTTTAAAATGGGAAATTATTTGAATTATCTTAGTCAACTATCATATATTGTCATATTAACGCCACTATTGTATCCCGTCATTATAATTACAGCATTTAAAAAAAATAAAATCATTCTGTGAGATGTTTGTTTGCACCAATGTGTAGAAAATGACTAGGACTCAGTGACTCACCTGGCTTCTTGTAGCTGACGTAGATAAAAAGACCCAGAACGATGACGTTGGTCATGAGAGCAGCCCACCAGTTGATGACGAACATCACCACGCAGCACAGTATCGCTCCAGCGAGTGAAACCCACATGTTGTAGTATTTGAAGCTGGGACGCCATCCTACAGCACCGATGAAAAACGAGTCATCACATTGCAACAAAAGGGGAACGATATTCAAAAACATAAAAAAAGACTCAAACTGCTTGTCACATATCTGTATTACAATGTTTGCTAAATTAATATTTATGGTAAACTGAGGAAATGCACTTCATGTTAAGGTTGGGTCTAAGTCAGATTTGTTAAAGACTCCTTAAACTGGGACCAAATTAAGTCAGACCTGCTATTCCAAACACTAAAATCATCCTCCATGAACATTTTTTACAATACTTTTCATCAATAACATGGTCTTAAAGTAGCAAATGTTGCTGTTAAATAGGATGGATAACGTTAAAGTTGAAGTTGGATATGTGCTTGGGTTAAAGAATGGGAGTTAGCAGCCTGTTAGACTGGAGACCAGAAGGTTATACCAGCTATTAGAGACCATGTTTGTTTACTGGGTACCACAGAAACTAGACTAGTAGGATTTTAGTGATGGGATTCAGTCAGACTGTGTGTGGTTACACAATGACAGCGTCTAAAACAAACCACAGGACATAAAGGGTACATTGACGTGCTGGTCCTCGCAGGCCCATTCAGGGGTTTTATGTGTCCCAGAGAGTGGGGAGAGATTGGCCCTGAAGAGGCCACAACACCAAATGGGGGACGGAATAGTTTGTGGTTGCAGAGGCAGTAAAATACATCACATTCTGTATTACTGCTTGCCTCTAATTCAGTCATGTACCATTTAAGTCCGTGTAATTATATGACCTGCTTGGAGGAATGAGAAGCAGACTGAGAATCTGTACCTGGAGTTCTGCTAGAGCTTTGGTAATGAAAGGGGGAAAAAGCACAGAACTCAATATAAAAAAGATCAGCTGTTGTATATGCATTTCATTCAGCCACAGTCTAAAATAGACAGCTAACCCAAACTACAAGAAATGTAAATACCATCTCACCTACATTCAGTGGTATCTAACCATGCAGATAGTTTGTGTTTCAGGTTTTGAGACATCTGCGCCTGAGATTTCAGCTTAACCATGATTCAATGGAGGTGAATGGAATCCCAATCTCTTTCCAGAAACATTTGACCTCATGCAATAACATTTTGGTATTTTTAATCTTAACTTCCTTACTTATCTCCTACGCTGGTACAAAAGTGCCACATCAGATTCAGCATCGCTTCTAACTTTAAATAACTGTGTAACTGATCAGCGTAAACATGATGAATTCCAGCTGTGCATCCATGAGCGCACTTTCATAAGATAGTAAATGACATTAACACCATATAAGGCTATGCGTCCTGTCCCATATGTCATATGTTGAAGTCATGCTTTTGGAGATCCGTTTAGGTAAGTCTCATTTTTAGCATCGTCAGCAGAAGAATAATTGGACCTGCTAAAGATCAGTAATGGGGACAAATGATGAGTTCTGTAAACTCTCCGTCACCTGAGGGTCAAACTGTTTCTGAAATAAAACGTCTCGCAAAACGATAGATGACTGAAACGGGTGGGGGTCAAATCACTGAAGTCATTTTGCAGGTTGAGATGTTCATATTGATATATACTAGTTTTATACAATAGCATTAATAGTCGATTTAAATGGATATTGAAATCATTAGGAAATTTGAATACATTTGGAATTATATTGGTCTATAATTGAAATTGCAGAGTCAAACAGGAAAATGTCAACATAACTGTGAAGTGTAGTATATGGGCTTTCAAACTTCCTTCAAAGTAATTTATGATAGAATCCATGAATGAGAAACTACTTTTGGATATCAACAGGCTAACTGCATACGACTCCTCCGACAGGTCTTGACCACTTGTATATTGTGTGCTCAGAGAGAATTTAAAATAAGAGAAAACCGGTGAATGCGGCAATTTCCCCTTAATCACTCGTATAAGCCACTCAAGAACTAGGCTCTGATCCTTTCTTCGATCAAGCTGTTAATATTTCTTAGTAACTAAATGTATGATAAACTTATGCTCAACAGTTTAATTAAGATCCGCTTCTTACAAGCCAGAAACAGCTTTGAGTTGGGATGTCATTAATGTTGACGACCTGTAGCTACAAAAGCAGAGGATGTCAGGTATTGTCACACTGAAATAAGAGTTGTAACCTGCCAACTTGCTTACCTTTTCTTTCAACGGCTACTTGATCCAAACACTGCAGGCCCTGATTCATTACTATCAAGTATTTATATGATTTACATGAAACTGGCAGATTCGGGCTTTGCTGGTCTTGCTGGGACTGCAAAAACACACAGTCCCTTCACGATCTTAGAGGGCCATTAGATACTCATGCTTCTAATCCCTCACATGATCCTCACAGATCCCAGCTTGCAGAGAGCACATCAACGAGACAACAGCAAAGTTTCATTGTGACTTTTGTCAAGTGACTTGTGGGAACAAAGCTAATCCTTTCACTGCTGCAAATGAGAAGCCAGCTAACGTTGCCTCATTGTTTTGTACATTTCTATTTGCTATTTGCTATTAACACAGAGTAACACTGTTTCTGGGAAAACGTGTTATATTTCCAATCTTGAATGCATCACAAAGTAAATTCAACTGGACTAGATTGGAGGCAAAGACCGATATCTCAAAACCTGGGCAAATAAAAACCAAAGCTATCTGCAACGAAGAATACCATTGGTAGTACCTGAAAATACTTTTCTGTAAATTTTGGTGAACTCGCCCTTTAAATGGTAACTTTGGTATTTTTCATCCAGCACCCCATTTCCCACGTTTTTGTGTCTCCGCTATGTAATCATATCAGAACAAATTGGCACAGCCAATGTATGTCCACTAAAAGGGCTTGTTTTTGCCACTGACAGGCTCTGATTGTTATTAAAACCAGATTCTGGTAACGTTATGGAAATAGTCTCGCTCAAGGAGAAGTCTCGTTCTGAAATCTCGTAAGGTGACACCTCGCCAGGAGACGATTGTGCAAAAAGTTTGCTGTGTTGGAGAACAGACAGCTTAGCTTTATCTAAAAGATTTTCAATGTCATAGCTTTAGACAAAGTGGATGAGGTCTTTAATTATGGATAGAGTGCTCCTACAAATCTGCAGCGTTCTCTTTCAATACTGGATTTATTTAAAAAAAAGTTTTCCCCATTACTCACTTATACACAAAAACATGGGAAAACAGAGTAGAGAAAATACCGAAGTTTAAGAACAACAGCAAATATAGCAAATAGCAAATCCCTAGTGAACCTGTACAACATCACCTCTGAAAAAAAGCTACCGACACATTCAGATATTTCTATGCAACGCTAAGAGAGCAGAGATCAGGCTCTCACCTACCCAGTTTGTCCAGCCAAGAGACAAGTGATGCTACTGGATTGTCCCAGAAGCATTACACCTCCTGACAAACTGTTCCAATGCATTGGTCATTAAACAGCATGGCCAGACAAACACTGAAATGTTGTACTCTACATCTAAAAAAGGCCCACCACTCTCCCTCATAATCATTACCCACCCCATCACGTTAAAAGGACTGCTCTGATGTGGCAGAGTCTCGGTCACAGTGACCCACACTGCTGTATGCACATATTTCCATGATTGGAGGAACGGTTGGGGCATATGGGAAACACCATCTTGATAAGCATCAGCTTTAATGGTCATGAACATACATAAAAAATATACATGAAATTTCCCTTCTGCAGTGCAGCAGTGGGCTGCTAAGAAGCACCAGGGAAGAAACTGTATCAATAGGAACTTGATAAACCTTTCATTAAGATATGACTAACAGTTGATCATAGCACTTAGATTTCACATCATGTTCTAAGAATATTACGCTAGACTGCATTATCTAGCTAAAATTCATTAATTCCTCCTCAAACTGATGTATTCGACTCTTAACAAGGCTTGTGTACCATCAAGAATTAGCATTTTTGAGCTCTGATTTTGGAAACATTTTTAAACCACTTGAAAAAAACGTGGTTTATGGAACAAGCAAGCGGACAGGATTGTCTCATATTGTCAGCTTTCTAAAAACTACAAAATCTGAATTTTTGTTCAAGACCCACTGATTTGAATGAAATGACCACAATCACTGGATGGGCTCACTGGGTGAATCCATGTCAATCTTTAACACTGACTTAACTTAGTTAAGTGAACTTTGACGTGCAAATTTACTCTGTTGAAGAATAGTAGAGTGTCTTCACATTGCTGATCTCTGAGCTACCTAAAGGCCAGAGAATCTAAAACCGGAGAAGCCATTACAGCCTAGCAGCAGGTACGTCTATTGAGTAAACTGTTAACGGATTATCCAGTTAACCGTCAAGTCTCCTGACCATTGAATTAGTCTGACTATTTCGGCGTTGGCCCGTACCGTCAAAAGCCCCTCATTCTCGTTGTCTCTACGCGTTTTTTGTTGCCATCTTACACACCTGCTGATGGCAGGGTAAAGTCTGTTTAATGTTGGGTCCAAACGGATTCGGTGATTTACTCACATACAGCGCCTCTGGCTGATTTCTACATAAGTTCAGGGTTGCAGTGCATGTGTGAAAGGGGCTTATAATAGGAACGGTCTTGTGAGTTGTAGCTCTAAATTTCTAGAGCAGTTAGACGTGTCCTTAGCTGCAGAGGGCCTCACAGTAATTCCTTCCAAAACACCGGATAACCCGTGACTCTGTAATCGTGGCTGATGAGCTGCTCGTTATGACATGGGACGTCTCTTATAATAAGGTCCACCTTAGCCTTAAACTTCCGGATAAGCACATTTGAATTATTATTTTTTTTTAATCTTACCTGGTGAGTTAGCCAGTGAGGCGTGGAACACAGAAAAGTTGATCAAGGCGTAGGACGCCAAGAAGAAGTTGGAGATGATGGGGGCAATTATGTTCAACTTAGCTGCAAGAAGAAAACATAAAAACAGTCAACTTAGGGTGGGCCAGAACTCAAATGTCAGGTCCTCTAGTCCTTTCAGCAAGACCATGAAGAGGATTCTTAGTGGAGTTTAGACTGGAAATGACACAGTTTACTCTGCTGACATCAATAGCAGTGCAGTCAATCCATTCCTTGTGCCAAATGTCATATCAAGCAATAACATTGGCATCAGATTTGGTAGAGATATTCCCAGTCCCCAGAGTATGCGTCCTAATAATTATTGTACCCTAATCTTTTCTCTATACAGCAGTGATCAATTTGCCCTTGATATCCAAGGTCACCTCAAGGTGAATCCTAATGTCCCTTTATGACCCCACCGAGTTGCGTTAGAAGTCTGCTAAACGGTAAGGTCTCTAAGAACAGCAAAATCAACGATGCTTTATTTAATAAAATCTCAATTTTGTGGTTGTTTTTTTTTTTTTTCAATGAATACTGCAGCCTCAAGGCTTTGAGTGTAACTTACATTTATTGTGATCTCATTCAATAACAAAGGTTTATTGTCAAAGTACAAGTGAGTGTTGTGTGCAGCTGTACCGATGAGGATGAAGGCCAGAGCGATGCCGAAGGTCAGGATGTAGCCTCGGAGGGGCTCGTTGTTCTTGCCGTAGCCTTTGGCGAACATGCCCAGGCCGGGGTAGATGTTGTCCTTACATAAAGCCTGTGGAAGATTAAGGGTGTCAGAAATATATCTATACGCCAGAGTATCACGATATTACGTTATGCAGGACTTTATTGATTCTTAAAATCAATATTGATTTTGAATGAAAAGTAAAAAATGCCAGGATTGGTGGCAGATCGGACAAAAAGTAGTGGTATGTTTGATGTTACAGGGACTGTGATGAATGCAAATGCAGAGCTTACTGATCTGATTGCAGGAAAAAAGTTAGCCGTTTTAACACAGATTGTATGCATATAGCAGCAGTGTGTTCTATATACGATGAACGTTTTTCTAAAGTTGGATTTTATAAAAAAAATGTAATATATTGAGTCGTAACCCCTTTATCGTGAAAAACATCATATCGCCAGATTTTTGCCAATACGCAGCCTTAATGGAAACAGTAAACATCATGTAACATGATAGTTGAAGTTAATCAAAAACTACAAATTTACAGTTTTAGCCGTTTGGTCAGTTCTTACCTGAAAAACTTTAGGTGCACTGACTAGGGAGGCCAGCGCTGAGGACAGAGTGGCAGAGAAGATTCCAGCAGTGATAAGTGGCCCAAAACCAGAAACCATGCTCATCACCTGAACAAAAGATTAAAGGCAAGTGGAAAGGTTTGACTTTTGCACCCAACAACTAACACTTTTTCTTATTTCAATCTCTGTCTCTGAAAGGATTCATACATCACTTATTGTCATTATGCAACAAAAAAAAATACAGTTGTAGCCCATTTGCAACACAAGAAAAAAACAGGACAAACAAAACAGAACCAAAACAGTAGTGCAATGCTGTAGAGCATTTGCTTTCATTTTTTTCCTGAGGCTCCTAATAACCATCAAACCCCATCTCGTCATGGAGCTGCTTCGTACCTGGAAGTCGTTCTGCAGGCCGTGGCGGCAGCTGTCTTTTTCGGTCCTGCATGTGGAGAAATCGTAGCCGAACTTGCAGGCTGCGTCGGTGCAGTTCATCATGAACTGAGAACTGACTGTGTCGTTCATGTTCCCGGTGGCGTCTCTCACGATGCAGGAGCCTGGTGTGAAACGAGTACACCGGTGAAAACGTATTTAAGAAATGTGATTCACTTCTACAGAACTACGCAGAATGTCACGTAAAAGCACTGCACCTGTCGAAACAGCGACACCCAGGTAGACTATTCCTGTGATCAATATGGCCAGCAGGGTTCCTCTGGGAATGGCCAGCTGTGGGTCCTGCAACAAACAACCACAACTCAGACTCAAGATAACAAGCAATCCGTCCATCACAAACCTTTTAATCCGTATCAATAAAGGGCTTTTAGGTGATGTCATCGATCCTCTTACTGCCGTACTGAAGGTCACCGGCTCAATCACTGTGTCACCGTTGATTGGGTCGCTATTTTCCAACAGTTAGACAACGAAAGCACCACTCATATTCGCCTGTGCGGTAGAATCTACACAGACGACGAGCTTTCTTGGTTTGATGGCTTTAGTCGTTTTGTTCTTAAAAGTCAGGAACAAATCTATTTTCAAGACCCTCTTTTGATTTGAAACGATGTGAATTATTTCTTGCTGATATTGTAGGCCTTTGGTGCCATGATGTAATGTTAATGATTCGTGGTTGATTAAGTGATGTCATTGTGTCGGTTGACCTGATTGGTCCATGTGGGGTCTACCAACCTTTTGAAGACATGCTCTGTCATTGTTTTGTAAAGTAACCTGATAGAGGTCCATGTACCCAAACGTTGACACTAAATATCTCTGAATGCAAGTGAAGAAGACAGCGTGTGGGAGTATTTTGTTCTATTCATGATTACAGTGGACTTACAGCGAGGTCTCCTGAAATGTTGGCTCCAGCCAGAATACCAGTGGCGGCAGGGAAGAAGATGGCGAAGACAGAGAAGAACGTCTCGCCCCGGAAGTCGGGGCCCATGTTTTCCCACATGATTGCACCTGATGGGGAATAAGAGTTTTAAACACCAAAAACGGCAGCTGATGAAGACATAAAGCTAACAGCCCTCAGGGTTATGAGTAGAGCTGCCCCCTCTTCATCCATTAGTCTACTAATCTGTCGTTTTGGTCTTAGTCGACTAAGATTTGTTTAGTCGCTCTCTGGCGTTTCAGAGAATAATGCAGAGCACAGCCTATAGAGTATAAACGAATAAGCACACACGCTTATCTGCGGAGGCGCCAAGCGCGAGATTAACCAAAGCTTTAGTCGTTTTTAATGCTTTTTTTTCATGATGAATAAGTTATTTTCAAGAAACACATGAACACATCTGTGGTATACAAAATATTTAAAGTGGTGCTTTTGTGTTTCTTTTGGTAGAAACTCATTTTTACAGATCTGATTAAATCAAGTAAGCAATTAGTCTGTGAGTTGACTATGAATTTATTTGGTGGAGGACAGCCCTAGTTCTGAGGTGGTACAGATGTTATTTCACTTCAGAAATCAGCATGTGGTCGTACCGTCGTAGCCGAAGAAGCCCAAAGATTCCTTCGCCTTGACAGGAATGAAAGTTCCGATGAAGTAGTTGATGATGGCTGTGATGAGGACAATGAGCAAGAATATCTGGGCCTACAGGGAAGAAAAAATGACCAAGTCATTAGTCACAATGGATCTCCTTAACCAATGCATAAATCAACCATTGTGTGTCTGTGTGTGTGTGTCCTGAGTCTGATAGGGTTTTCATAAAGCCTGTTATGGTAATTTTCATCAGGCTTGAGCACTTCTAACTTCTATGCAGTTTGTGTTAGCGGTGTATCAAAGAAAGGGGGATCATGCTCGTACCTTGGCCTCCCATTCCATTCCTGCCACGGAGATGCCCAGGAGAAGGATAACTGTGATGGTGCCGATGATGCGGATATCGTTGAGTTCATCGGTCATAATGGCATCTACACCCTGAGAGACAATACAAGGAGTTGTTATATAGTTATATAAATTGAGTCCATCCTCTCCTCCTCCATCACCATCAGGTACGCTGCTGCCACTGCCAAGGACAAAGGCAGACTGCAGAGTATCATTTGGTCTGCTGAGGGAGTGATTGGCTGCAATCCGCGGTCACTCCAGGACTTGTTCTCCTCCAGGACCCTTAGGCCGGCAAGAAAGACTGTAGCCGACCCCTCTCACCGTGGAACCAAACTGTTTGAGGGCTGCGGCCCATCATGACCAAGACCTTAAAAACAGTTTTTTAATAGACTGTTTCTGATTCTAGTAAAACAATGAAGTACCTAAAGTGCGACCACTGGACTTCTCTGCAAGGTTCACTGGATGTTACAAGGGACTCAATACAATAGAGTCCGTCTTAAACAACAGTCAGGTGACCATTGAACACAGACAGATTTTGCTAGCTCTTATCATTACTGCCGTTTGTCCTCAGTCTTCCTTTTGTACAAAAACACCTTCAAACAAGTAGCAATAACCAAGTGTGTGAAAGCACCCCAAGGCACAAAGAGACTTACGGCAAGAAGTTCCACGACAGTTTCGGCAAAGCCCACCACATACATGGCTACAGCCACTGCATTGGCAAAGGCAAAAATCAGACCAATAGAACCTCCGAACTCTGGGCCAAGACTCCTCGAAATCAAGTAATATGCTCCACCTGGAAATAGAAGGTAGTGGACAAGACGTTAGTCAAAGTAAACGGTTTTGAAAAGTTGGAACAAAATGTATTTTTTTAATTTTCTAATTAAAGATAGATAGATTGATAGAAATATCATTTTATTGACTATATTATACTGTATTACTGACTGTAAACTGTATTGTTTATGTAGTAAGATGTTATCCCAATGTTTGCATCAGAAAGTATTGCACTAGGGATTAATTGTCAGCCCCCCCACCGATAGGCCTGTCACCATAACCAGTTGTGTTGGGTGATATATTGTCCCAGAAATAATTGCAATAAACTGTATTGCCATTTTTAGCTCATTTTATGCCACTGACATAATGATTATATAATAGCATGATAGTGCAAGTTCATTAGTGCTCAAAGAGCAATGCACTTTTACTTATTAAGAACTCACACGACATTGGAAATGGAATGTGGAAAATAATATTTACATATAATAAATAAACATACGCAAAATAAAACCACACTATCAAAACTATAACTGCAATTTACTCAAGGGTTATGTTTACAAAAATGTGCAGTGCAAAGATTACGCAACACTATCCATGTTATGTCCATAAATCAAAGAATAAGTCTATAACGCGAAAACAATTGAAGTCATGTCTATTTATTTTACAATAAATTGATAATCTAAAATGATCGAGGACATGTATTTATAGCATATGTCAATTATGTAATTATCATAACAGGCCTACCCAAACCCCACCTGAGATCAGGGCCCAGTGGGGTACTCCAGTTAGAGCCCGATTCATCTACTAACACACTCTCCTCAGACCTGTCTGTTGTCTCAGAGGCTTCCATTAGCACAATTATCAACGGCCAGTTATGCCCCATCCTCTCAGCGAGTGGAACACCACGGCAACACAAAGCCCACGTTGGGAGAGGTCTCTGTGGCAGCACATACTCCTCTTCAAGGTTATTTTAGCTCTAGGATCACATATCACACTGCCAATCTACTGTTTGAGGGAGCGTGTCTGGCTGGGCACGCTACCTGCTGCAACAAAGAGCTTAGCGTTACCAAGAGGCCTGGATGGAAAATTCAGAAGCCCACAAAAAGCTGCACTGTGTTGTAGATGGTTGTTTATGTTACACTAATGTTGAATAATTAGTTTAATATCCCCATGCACAAATGGAGCTCAATTTGGTCTGACCAAGGGGTTAGAAATCTCTGCTCAGAAGACCCCCATCATTATGTTATGAGATTATAGTGAGTAACCCATACCTAAATTGTCAGGACAAATCCAAGCTATACCTTTAAGCCGTACACAAATTTGGACGCATGCAAGAGAAGAAAAATGTGATGATAATGGCAGGAAAGATAGCGGAAAACGGGCGCCAACTTGGTAAATGTGTGAATAATGAGTAGCTAGCATAATGCAGTTTAGATAACACAGCTCCCTTTCTTCATTAAAATGTGATCACTGCATCAAAACAAAAGCAGGGGCCAAGAAAAAAGATGAACCCCGCTCAACTTTGGCTGTAAAGCAACATGACGTAATCCAGCAAGGCACTGTGATGGCCAATAAAATGTGTGCAAGCTGCCAATGCTGGTAGATCACTTTGCAGATCGACCAGACTAATTCTACCATTTACCTCAATCATCAAGGCATATGATAAAATAATTGCCAGCCCAATAACTTTCTCAGATTTATAAACTGCCTGGCATTCAAGTTGTTCTAACAGACCACGTAAGGAATAGACTGTTCTTATTTTGTTAAGTACATTTAGTTTGAAGCCCATTTTTTGCAACTCCAAATTAGCATCCTGATTAATATCTCTGTCAACGGGAATAACAGATGCACCTTGCTAACCAAGATGGCTAGCTAGCGTTAGCTGGTAGAATTGTTGCTATGCTAACAGTACCTGGCCCCGTCAGGCTTTGCTCTCTCCCAGCTCCTCCAAATTGTCCAAATATGGTCACTTCTGGCTTTGGAAAAAAAAATAAGATGGTGGCGGCCAATGTTCCAAACTCGAGGCTTCAAAACAGCAGTCCACAAACCAAAAGGGTGACTACATCCACTTCTATATACAGTCTATGGTTGAGCGCCTTCATCAGAATCAAAAAGGTTTATGAAAGTTTAAATAGCCCTCATTAGCATATCACTGGCTCTAGATGGACCAGTTCTATCCCATGAGGCCTCACTGTAACTAAACAGTGTTGAGGGTAAAGTAATTTACAATACTTTCTGTCTGCCTCATACACGGAACAAAGTGATTTAAGAAAAAATAAAAAAGATTGTGAGCCTATTGTGCTTAATTCAGAGAGTGAGGATTGTGTGGATATCCACATTGGACCACCCAGTCAGACCACCGCTTCCATTCAGTGCTGCAATCTGGAAACTGGTTTAATGAGACAACTGGGTGTTTAACCTGTCTTTCAGCTCTTTCAGTGGACAATGCTACACTGTGATGGATGACTGACAGCTGCCCGTTCTCGTTTAAACCCACACCTGCTTTCCCACCAAGCAGCACACAGAGATTGAAGTCAGTGTCTGTTGTTTCCTGCTTTTATAATCATTCTTTTCAGAGAGCAACACGTACCTCCTCGTACGAATCCGTTGGTGGCGATGGCCGATGTGGAGAGGCCGGTGATGGTTGTCACCACGGTGGCCATGGCGACGATCAAACAGGCCAGAGCTGAAGAAAAAAAAACCCAGAAAAAAACATGGAATGAACTGCATGAATGTCTCGAATGAAAAGAATGTGCAACACTGTTAACAGTTTTCTAGCCGGCCTCCCATAACTCTGAGAGCACCGTGAAAAGTATCGGCACGGCCACGAAGGTGAGCTACTGCAGCGGAGTCGGCCACATGTGTCACTTGTGGTGGTATTTCACATCAAAGCAGAGAATTATCCACAAGTGTTGGGGGGGGGGTTGTGTTGTGTGTGTGAAGCGAGAAAATAACTGACACGGAGTGTTGAACACAGGGACAAAAATGGACACCCACAGAGCGGTGAAATGTCAATAAATATGAGCTGCTTGCCACACTTGCTCGCTAACTTTTCAGCACGACGATATTTGAATCAGAAGGTTATGTGCGGTCTCTGTCACATCAAAGCAAAAACATTGGCTGTGTATCAAACGGGCTCCTGACCCGCCGACTGCTGGTTCTCTGTAGCCTGGATTAACATAAGTGAAAAGGGCAGTATCAAATGAGTTACAAAAAGGAAAATAAATGGGCCAAAAAATAAAACTTCACCTTCAAAATGACCGGTTGTTTAGCAATTACCCAGTGTTCCGTTGAATTCTGGAAGAACACTTCATTTTTCTCACATGCCTCCAATGTGGCATCATTAAAATAAAAGAAATCTAGATTTCAAGGTAACACAGGGAGAGTAATTGATTGGACCCAAACATTATTCCTAATTTCTCTCCAGCAGTATATTTCCATGCAGATAGTATATCTATGTGGATAGAACAATATATATGTACATACTTTTAAAAGCATTCTTTCATCTCAAAACATTCAAATGTGTCTGCAGATTCAGACGCACTGCTTTTATTACAATGAACAACCTTTATCATTTTTTTAGTTGTCTAAGGGTTAAAGATTACATAACCGTTAATATGATGTTGGACGTTTGTGTGCTTTTTGGAAATCATGCATAGGCAGTAATAGGGGAAATAATAAAATGTCCAGTCGTAACACCATCTGTTTTTTCTTTGTTCTCATGCATTCAGCCACAGGCACATTGTGTTTTGGACTTTGGAAGGTGTGTTTGTGCAAACTCACAAAGGGGCTGAAAAGGATTCTAACCAGGTGATAGTCATAGTCTGTGCTTACCAATTCCAGCCTGACCCACGATCCATGACATGCGGATGAAGAGCATCACACCCCAAATGTTCAGCATGCAGCGGACCTGCAGAGAGGAGGGGCTGTTACTGCAAGTGCATGACGTGATGCCAGCTGCTGGGTTTCCATTTGTGAGTTATTTGATAAAGAGTATATCTGGATGAACTTTAAATGCACCATTTCTACATATATTCTGAGAAAGATTGAGAAAGTGTTGAGAACCAAATTAAAGCTGCACGTGGCTCATGTCAGTGAGATTCAGCTGCCCTAAATACAACTAATTCACCAACTCGATGTCCTGTAAGGTCATTGTCCGTAGTGATGAAAGCATACTAAAACAGATGAGAGGAAAAGGTGGAAAGCTGTTGTGTACAGATTTGTCTCAATGCAGCTTTCTTTTTTTTTTTTTAAAGCGTTCTTAGTTCCCTACCACAGTGCAGGGTAAAGATGCAGTGATTCTGATGCATCACCTAGTGTGTGGGCTTGCATCCTATTTGACTTCTCAAGTGGCTGAATGTGACTTTATTGTGCTGCAGCATCGATCTAACCTCAATTTAGAGTTAAAGCCACGGACGGGGAAATATGAACAATTTAGGAGGTAAATTCTGAATTTCTATGTGATAAAAGTTGCACTGTTATGAGAATAAAGTCATAGTTTGACAAATATCTTATAAGTAAATATATAAGTTGGAATGAAAACAAAACAAATATCAGAATCAAGTGAAAAGTCCCAAAATTAGCAGAATTGTGTTTACAAAGACTGAAAAGAATTTAAATTATCTCTCATCATAATATTGATTTTTGACCTTCAAAAAAGTAAAATTTCTGATCCAAAGAATCAGAATTTTATTTCTGTGACTTTTATCATATTGAGTTATGACTTTATGCTCCTGACCCAAGGCCTCCCACTTTTTTGATAGAACCAAACTTAAATGAACAGGAATGGAAACAAAATAATTTCTGAACTAAACTACATCAGGGATTGTGTTCAAAATGTCCTACACTCCTTAATAAAAGCCTTTATAAACCAAGAGACATGAGGATTAGTGCGAGGTTTGTATTAGAGAGGAAGTTAGTACTTCTCATGTCAAAATAAAAGCAGGATGATAATATCCAGACTGCTGACTGTACTTTAAATAAAATTAAACCCGTGTCAAACTGACCTCAACGTGAACCCCATCTCTCAGGCGTTGGGAGAACCTTCCTCTGTGGTTTAACCACCAACCAACCAGCCAACCAGTGTCTGTGCCACAAGTCATTCACACTCATAATCCAAAATCATCAGCAGAGTGTCGTCTACTTCACACTCAGTTCAAATGATAAAGTGGCACACTTATCACCTGTGATCCACTTCATTGAGTTCAAATGGAACTGTTGTTGTTGAAGTGGACAAACAGTAAAGATAGTTCTCTTTCAGTAGGCAAGCTGCTAAGTTTAAAGTAATTAGTTTGAGTTTTGCAGCCTTCTTAGTGCAAATATTCTGTAACTCAGTTTTGCCATTTTACACTTACGCTATGGACCTGGGTTTGACTTTAGCAAATATCTCAGAGTTAGAGTTAGAGAGGACATCTTTGGACTATTAGTAAGTCTTGATATGTTGAAATAGAAAATATTTAATGACAACAAAGGAGAGCAGGCTTTGAAATAATTAATTGCATTCTATAGTTGACTCACCAGCACCCCCTTAACCCAGCCGAACTTGACCACTCCTTTGGACTCGGCTGCCTCCTTAGCAGCGGCCTCCTCTGGAGGGGTGAGCTCATCCCCGTTGGCAAACCCATCCTCAAAGGGCTCCTAAAAACACAACAGAAAAATAAATATGTTAATGTGTGGAGAGACATTGCTGTGGTCATCCAACGCTTGCTGATGAGACGCATTACTACTCATGGTAGCCTGAGAGCCAGAGCTCTGGGCGTGAATCCTGGTCGTGGCTCTGGTGGGACAAGGAAGCAATCCCAACAGTTAGGTATGATGAGCTGAGACCAATGTAAACCATGCAAACGGCCCCAAACGCTCTTCTCTTTTCTCCCTTTACATCTCCTTAAATTGACCATTGAGTGAAACCAACTAAGTAAGAGTAAAAATAAATTCTAAATAGACTACAAATTATAGAAACGCTCTTTAAAACATGAATACTTCAATCATTTAGGCTGCAAGTCAGATTAGGGCTGGTTTAGAGTTTGGTTTATCTGTTCATGCTGAGGAAAAAAAAAAAAAAAAAAAAAAAAAAAAAAAAAAAAAAAACCCACTCACAAGTGTATTTTCAAGGTTAAAATCTGACCTTGTACCAGAATGAAGACTGCCCTGTGTAGTGCTGAAACGACTGCTCTTTAAAAGGCAATTTAGGACAAAGTATAGCTGGGTGACTTTCAATAAACATCACAAAATGACTAAAAGGACTTTAAGAGGCAAATGAATCACATAATGTGACTGTGAGGAAACCGACTGGCTGACAGATCAACGACACTGGCTCTTTAAAAACCCGACCGGGTGATAGAACATGTCCGTCCTTGTGTTACTACCAGCAGCTCAAACACAGGAAGCCTCCCTCCTGCGCACAGACAATGCCGTGACTTTGGGTTTACAGCCGGCCGTCCTTCCTGCATTTACAGCACTCGTAACGAGCTCAGGACAAACGTAGGACATCTGAACACTGATCCTCTGTACTTATTCTGACGATTTCACAGCATTTCCTCCCCCCAATGACCAGGAAGATTGTACATTTACAAAAAAAAAAAAAAAAAAAAAAAGGTGCGAAGCAGCTGAACAACAGTGAGTCATTCCCATCATTTCCACAGCCGTTAAATAGCCTGCTGCTATGCTTATTTCAAGCCACAATAGAAGTGAGGGTTCGAACAAAGAACACCGGCAGCTTTACTGTCCTCAGAGGCTTGCTGCTTAGAAAGATAAAACAAGTTTAACCCCACTTTTTATCCTCTGAGGTCCACGATTGTGTTGAGCAAATCTCAAGGCAATCAATCAGTCTATGATGTTATACAATATACTTGTGCAAGTTGGGTTTAAAGGGTGGAGTTAAGGAAACCAAAGCAACATATGGTTCCCCCTTGGGGACAATGAACACCCACTGATAATTTTAGAATAAAAAAAAAAAATCAGTGTTACTCACCAAAACACAAAGTATTTCCTTGAGGTCTTAAAAACATGTTGAGTGCTTTTTGTTTCTCATAAAATCTTTTCATTTTTCATGCATTTTAAATCCAGCATTGTTTATTTCCACGGTTACCATTGTGCATTCTTCCTCCCCGTCTCTGCTGGCACATTGCAGCGTTTCTCTGTGGGATGCCACCACCTGTAGATCAGTGGAATAGTGCGACACAAATGGTGGAGGGTGCACGGGCGTCCTCATGACCGTACACGAGAAAAACAAAACGCTCTTTAAAAAACAGCTCCATAGTTAGTGCTGGGCAACGCCTAAAAACATTACGACACCAGTACCCTAAAAGTGATACCCCTTATCATTCCATACCCATCATGTCAGAGGAAGCTGTTTGTGTGAGCCAAAGTTAATAATGGATATCAGTGATGAATACTGGCAGACATCAGCTTTCTTAGTCCGAGTCTTTAGTGTTAATAAAGACGTATAGTTCTTGTTCGATATACTGTGAATGTATACTTAAATTTCTATTTGAAAATGTGTCCTTTTTCATATTGGTGTGGTTTCATAATCAGACCGTTTTCTTTGGATATGGATGACCTTGGTCTTATGGATCCAGTGGGAGCTCTGTCATTTTACAGCAGTGGAGAGGAAGTGCAGTGATAAAGTTCTGGCCTGCTGTGCGGAACATTGATCAGCTGGGATGTGCGCATGGCCTCAGGACACATGTCCTCTGATGAGGACAGTAATGTGCATATCCTAATAGTGGCAAACACCGACTAATTGTACAAATTGACACTTTTCATTGATGCATATTAATTACCCAGACTCTGGCGGCCCTCCATGGTCTATTTGTCCCACCACAGTTCCATAATGAACCCAGAATAATGTTTCACTTCTCAACGGGTGGGCTGGCTGGCTTGCACCCATTATCAAATTGCGCTTAAAGAAAACTGGGTACGGCAAAAAGAAGCAAAAAGTGAACAAAGTGCAAAAAAAAAAAGATTTCTCAAAGAAATCCAATGCTCCACGAAGATCTGATGTAACCTTCCTCACAGTATCATGAAACTAACAGCAATGGCAGATTTTTCATCCAGTTTTTACAGTTTTGTTTTTTCCAACTGACGCACACACTAAATTTTGTCATCTTCTGCGTCCTATTCTTCCCCGATGGTAGAATGGTTTTCACTGCAGAACTGGTGCATATCTCCATGAACTAACTCCTAATTATCTACAATGATAGTGGAAGGAAATGAGCTTTCATTTTGACATTTCTTTTGCTGTTTTTTTCTAATTTTGACTGCTATCTGCAATACATTTGAATGGTAAGATAAAGAGAGGTAACATGAAAACAAATGTGAATGAACTTCTCTCAGCACAGAGGTTTCTGTTACAATTGGCATATAAATAGATGTAATTAATTATCCAAGAGTGCCAGGCCCCTGGCATGTGCTGAGCCGTGGGAGGGAGGGAGGGAGGGCTTTAAGCATCACCCATCATCACTTCACCTGGGCCATCTGTCAACATGAACACCATGCCTGTGTCCCCTCAATGACTCAGCAACACTGCTGCAATCTGGCCATGGCAGCTCGAAGGGCTGTAGAGAGCCACAATCCTCTCCACGTCAGGTTAGGCTTCTGTTCCAACGGGCTTTGTACACCTTCAGAGGTTTTACTCATCAGTCTTCTCAAAAGTCACAACAAAATGTCAGAGCACTCTGTTCAGTTTAAGGGAAAACAATTGAACTCAGAACAAAGATCTAGCTTTTATTTTATCAACATTTAAGTGACCATGGTGTCTCGATATAGCTGCATTGTTATGAGTGAAAGGCATTTCACAGTCTTTTTTCTGACTATTATTAGCATAAACCATAAATTTCATTTAGTCTCAGAATGATACATTAAAAGAAAAGCTATTAATAAAATTAATAAATAGTACTAATAAATACATTGTGGAGGCTAGTGGAGCAGAAGCTAGTGTGAGTGGGACAGGACATCGCTCTCATTACCCAACGTATGGCTCTTCTGATTCCAATTAAGGCTGAATATTGAACTTGCCTGTGGCAATGAGTATAAGATAAGATAAAGTAAGATAATCCTTTATCAGTCCCGCAGCGGGGACATTTGCAGGATTACAGCAGCAGAGAGGATAGTGCAAACAAGAGACATAGTAAAAACGAGATCAAAACAAGTATTATAAATAAGTAATCACACAGTATCATTAAGTACTGGACATTGGAGTAAATGCTTGGTAAGCATTTAAGCCTTCTGTATTCATTTTTCTGATAAGATATTTCCTGAATAATAATTAGTAAATGCATTTTTAAAAAGGTTCTTGGGTGGCTTAATGGCATGAAGAAAAGAAGTGAATTAATAAAGAGAGATGCTTGACAAACCCGGTTATAGCAGCCTACTTCTTAGCAGAAAACCTTTTAGAAGTAAATCCAGGCAGAGACTCTGTTGTGGTAATGGAGTGCATTCATGTGTTAGAGGGGATAGTGAATATTTTTACAGATTATATGTGGTACCTGCATTAGTCAGCACCATCCCAGCCTCCTGGGACGGTGACTAATAGAGACCATCAGACAATAGGAGGATATACACTACCACCTAGCCCTAAGGTACACCAACTGTGCAAACAGTGTAAAAAAACAAAAACTCTTGGGATCAGTCCAAAAGATAGCCATTCTACACAGACCCTCTGGACAAAGCAGGAAATTAAAACAATAGCCTAATGCCTTTCTCTAGCCAATGACACAGACAGTGTGCTCTCACTGCGAGTCTCCAGACTCTACATGACTCACAGCCCGGCCCTTTAAATTGAAGTATTTGCTGTCTAACACATTGTTCTTGTAAGAAGTGACATCACCCGTTGGTTTACGGACTTCCGTTATGAAGCCTTGAGGGCGGCAATTTGGCCGTCGCCACCTTTGAATATAGCCGTCATCATCTTGGCATTTTTTTAGCATACCCTGCTTTATGGTCCATTTGATTCTAAATGGATCATAATTTACTAAATGAACATTCTGATGTATTGAAGAAGACTTGAAACTAGAGATTGAGACCATTAACTCATGTTTACAATGTTTACTGATGGAATAAATCAAGAGAAAAGTCATTTTCTCATAGACCTTGACAGAACCAGAGATTGCCCCAGACAGAGACGATATAAGTAGAAATAACTCTGAATATATTTTACCTGACGTAGTGGCACTGACCAGTACAATTTATGGAAACTGTGGCTCTTTGAAGGTTGGTCGCTTGGTCGGATAACCTTAAATGACGAGTTCTTACATGCCTGTAACCCTAACCCCTAACCCTAACACATGAGCGTCTCCCAATGATTTTGGATTAGACCCAGTTTATGAAATCCAGAATGTTCTTTTTAACTGGACTGAGACTTCATTAGATGCCTGTTAATAAGTACCAGATGTACAAACACTTAATAAAATTGGATAAATTGATTTTTATCAGGAACTTCCTGATGAAAGAACAAGCAAATACGGTCATAAATCTGCCAGGCCTTTTGATACTTGACTGTTTTTGGTACCAAAAAAAAACAAAGTTTCCACATCAAGCCCTAAATGATAACCAGGCCTGGTTTGGTCATGGCTGATTTGATGGACTTCATCAAAAATGTCTGGTTTTTTTTTTAACGGATTGAAAAGCAAACTGAACACCAGCATACTTTTTATGTTGGTTGACTTGACAATTTTGAAAGATAATTAAATTAGCTTCTGGCATGAGTTATTAAACAGCTGGGCAACGGGACACATGCTTATCCAAGAGTGATGTCAGGTCATGCCACTGATCATTATGCAACGCTGAAATCAAGGTCTGCTTTCCTTGTGTGGCAAGGGACACTGACGACAAGGGAGCATCTGTTTGGTTCACTTGCAGAAGGGGGTCAGACTTGATGCCAGCCTGCTTCCGTTTCTTCATGCCATCTCTAATGGCGACAAACATGTGTTCCTTACATGACGAGCTCTATAATCTATAATCCTCTATATATTCAAACAGACACATTCAAGTTTTATTTCTAAACACTGCAGGCTCTGCTCTAGCGCTCTTTTCTTTGTGAACCTTGTAAATGTGTTTGTAATTAAAAATACATGCCACTTTTTTACTGGGACAAAACCAGGGGGCAACCGCCAGTTCTGCTGAGTGAAGCCAATGCAGACCTGTCTTAAAACTTGAATTCTCTCTGCTGACCATCAGGGGGCGACTCCTCTGGTTGTATAGAAGTCTATGAGAAAATTACTCTACTTCTCTCTTGATTTATTCCCTCAGTAAACATCACTCCACTTTATTCCAAATATGGCAACTTCTGTTCATTGGCTGCAAAAAAAACCCCAAAAAAACTACATGGCGATGGCCTAATCGCTGAACTTGAGACTTCAAACGGTAGTCTAGAAAAACAATGGGTGAGGTCACGACGACTAAATAGACATCTGATATACAATCTGTGGACACCACCCTGCTCATGGAACCCCTTTGGTTTACATTTAAGGAGTTTCACAAATCAATGCTGAATGATTAAAGACAGCTTTCTCTAGTATCTCTGAGCTACGGCTAAAAATTGATTTGTTTTCCTCAGTCCGTAGAGCCAAAGAGAAGATCACAGAGCTGCAGGGTGAAATAAAAAGTAACAAGCTGTTTATGAAGACAGAAAAAGCCTGAAAATGTAGCTTTGCCTCTGTTTGGGTGACATCCTTAGTGTGGAGAAGGTCTTGATTTGATTTACATTTACATCATTCTGTTAGAAAGGATGTCTCCCTGCCTCAGTGGACACTAAATGGATGACGTTTCTGGAGCGTATTATACATGCTCTACATGCCACCTAGCAGGTATCAAGAGGAGATTCTGACCTTGACTCGATAGCTGTATCTGGTGTGGCTGAGAGCCCTCCCTGCTGAGAGCACAGATCAGAGAACAGTGCAGACGACACAGGATGAGCCGGTGAACATCATCTACATGGCTGAAGCAACACAAAGGCCGGCTTTGCACAACAATGACAGAGCATCCAGAGCTGAGCACGCTAAGTGCAAACTGTACCGTGACTGGCCCCGGGCGTCTTTACAAAAAAAAAAAAAAAAAAAAAACAACAACCTCATGATGCAATTGGATTTCACAAACTTCTACCTTGGACAAAGAACGTCTCGAAGTCAAGTGAGGTTTTGAGTAACTTCCCAAGACTTACTACACATCCTGTGCAACTTGACAACAACATTTCAGAGAAGGACAGAACATTTAGTGGAAACGCTGGCATGTTCTGCCCAATGCGTACTAATGAATAATCATAAATTATCAGGACTGACGCAAAACACCCTAATCAAAAAACAAATAAGGCTCCTGTTGAGTCAGCAAGGCTGGAACTGCCCGCTGCAGCCCCATTAAACGGAAAACAGACATCACTGCAGCCATTTAGTTTTACTGAGGAGTGGATTACGTTGGGTTGTGTAAGAGCTGGACATTTCTGAAATAAAAGTCACATGCTGGAAGTTACTTACCCCACATTTAAAGCAAGGAGATGGGAAACCCCATTAAAGAATAGTATATACAAGTACATGCATGACATTTGACCTCTGCTTTAACCCATCCTAAGCATTATTAACAAAGGGCTGCTGGGTTTCGGGGAATGAACCGCCAATGTTATGGTTAAAGGCTGACCCATTCCACCCTCTGAGCCACAGCTGTGCCATTGAGAAATTATTATTTATTATTAATTTGACATTTCAATACTCCTCGAAACATGTTTGCCAAGGTTTATGATGACATGGAAACTGGAAGAGCAGGCACTTTAAATAAGAAGGGGGGGCAGTATAAAGATCATTTTCAGCAGAGCCCAGTAAAAGTGAGCAACAACACTGTGTTTGTAGTGCTTAAAAGCTTTGTCCAACAACTGACTACTTGATGTACAGGAAATTAGACATCAGCTATTTTAATAATTGATTCATTGTTTGAGTTATTGAGAAAGCAAAAAAAAACAAAAAACATTCTGTTGTTGCAGCCGAGGATGGGAAACAAAAAATTAGATTTTATCAATGTTATTCTCTTATGGACTCCTCTTATTGATTCAAGAGTGCATACAGGCAGACTATATATACATTTTTTTCACCAACGTTACAAAATTTCGACAGTCCCGAGGATTATATTGGGGGGGTTGGCTTTAGAAGTCTCTGTGGGCTGTTAGCATGGCTTGCTAGACTTTTAGTATTTGTTAATATCTCCATAGCACCGTCCCTCGGCACATTATGTCCGATGTACGTATTAGCTTACATTGCAGCGGTAAGCATCTTTTGAGCCGGGCTGATGCTGATGGGTTCTCAGATACCCATTTCAGTCACCCGTCCTCTCTGCGTGGCTCCGTCAGTGACCAAGAGGAACGATCAGATGTCCACCGTCTCAGACATCTCACCATTGTTTGAAAAAACCTCCCACCACTCCGTTCATTATTCTTTTACTGCACTGAAACTCTCCCAGAGATGGATTCCCTGCAGCCCACTGAGGCCTGTTGATAGAACCAAAAAAGGCCCGGCCCGACACTGCAGAGATTTCTGTTTATGAATTGTGTCCAGTTACTATCTGACACTGCCGTGAGTGTGAAAGAGGCGAAGAGTGAGGTACCGGGAAAACAGTGAGGAGCTTTGTAGCTCGGCAAGATAGCAGCATGTGAGTGGAGCTGGGTGGAGGGAGGTTTGGGAACGGTGACTGGTTGTAGTGGGGGTGGAATGGAGCATGCTGGGCGTTGGCGGGGAGTCTGAGTGGGGATTGGTCCCGTTATGGCTGTAGTAATGTGACAGTGTCTGATTTTCGAGCCAAAAGCATTAAGGTAAACGGTGATATCACATTGTTTTAAAGTTACTTTAAAACAATACTACTAGAGCTGAAAGGTCTTTAAATACAGCACAGGGTCAATGCAACTTCTTTTTCACAACCGCTCATATTGGTGGGTAAAATAATAGAGTTGATTGTCCATGGTTATGGTTACACTGAGCTCCTACAAACCATTAGCACTGCCCGCCCAGCAACATTTGCTCATATGCCCTGTTAATTTACAACGCTCCGTCACATGTGCTTTGTAGAAGCGGGCCACCAAGAAGAACTTCACTTTGCCATTGAGTGGAAATTGAGCGGATCTGTGGGCACATCCTGCCGTGCGGCTCGCATGTGTTCACGCAAGCACACATGTGGCAGCTTGTAAACATGTACACATAAAAGGATGTCTGACAATTTTCCATGATGCCACGTACGCACTCACGGGAAGTTTATTTCAACTCACTCCCCACGAAACAGGCTGCTTCAATAAGCATGGGGGGGTTGTCAAACGGTTTCCTTCCGTACAACGTGTGCCGGTCCACTCTGCAGACATGTGGAATGTAAATACAGACAGACGCTCTCATTGTCTAAGCGTCCTCAGTTCAAGGTGAACAATTAGGAGCTGGGAAGCTCGACTGTATTTTTAAGAACTTAACACTCATTTCCCTTTTTAGTGGCCAGGCTAACTTAAAGGGAAGTATGCTCCTAAAAAGTGTAAACACTGTCTTTTCCTGTGCGTTTTGATTATTTAGTGTAGAAATATAATGAAAGCTTTTGGAACTGGTGTCAGTACGACATACGGGTTGTGGTACACAAACAGATATCTTTTTCAATACCTTTGTCGATGGAGCAGAAGAACCAGAGTTCTTCTCCTGAATAAAGTACAGTTTAAAAACAGACAAACTTGTGATTTGAATCAGAAACTTTCAGATCAAAGAATGGGTAAAAACTACAAATTTGAGCAATCCTCTGCTACTTTGCTATATTCAGCATGATTGCTCTGAGGCATTTTTAGACCACATCCATCATCACTTATGCTCCCAAACTGTGGAACAGCCGACCCAAAAACATTATAAAATATAGATATGTTTTCAAGCATCACTTAAAAACGTATCTATTTCGCCAAGCCTCTCTGTTTAAACCCAGATCTGTCTTTCAAAATGATCTTTTATGTATTTAAACACGTTTTTTAAAGTTTCTTGTCATTTAAATGTATTCTTCTGTTGAAATTTTACTAATTACACTTAAAATGTAAATGCAATGCTACTACCTATCACTTATTTACATTATCTGTAAAAAGGAAGGCTTTCTGTTTTTATATATTTTATTTTTAATAGTCTCTATGTAATGGGCTTTAGACATAAAGATTATTATTATTACTCTTATCATTTTTATGCCCACGGCTCACTCTTTGTTCCAGTAAGTTGTGCGGACGTCAGTCAGTTCTGTCGGCTCCACAGTTGTTATGCTTTTTTTTTGTTTTTGCTGTACTTCTTTGTTTTCTTCCAGTATCACCGTCCTAGCCATTCATAGCAGCCGCAGCCAGTTTGATACGCCGCTCTACGGGGTAGGAGGGGTGCTATCATGTGAGGAAGTGATGTCAACATTAACATTCACCCCCCCACACACACACACACACACAAACACACACACTGAGACCGACTAGGCACCGAAGTGGAAATAGCGCATGTGCTTTTGTGAAGTGCTGAGCTTAGCAGAGCTGGGAGCGTGCGGTGAATCGGTCCGTGCAGCGGGCTGCATGACACAGGAAATGTGACTATGAAGGTCGTCGCCGTTGTGTTCCTAGAAGGGGACAAAATTCCAGAGAAGGCAGAGGACGGAATTTTGGTGCGTGTGTGTGCGCATGTGTGTTTTTCCATGTTGGAAAATATTATTGTAACACGCTTTTTTTTCCTGCGGAACAAAACGTTTTCCAGATGTTTAACCCAAGTGTTTCATTTGGATCTTGCATACATCAAATGTTTAGCAGTGAAAAGAACTCCTCAAAGGAACTTTTCCACTGTAACACTCATAAAGGGCCGAACCAAAGCCTGTGGGGCTGAATACTGACAGCTTCCCATTGATTGTTACCAATTCATTTCTTATTTTCTGCATCACTGTTGTCTTACATGGGGAGTTGGGTGTCAGGTGCCGGGGTCTGGTTAGGAGGTGACATTAATGTGGGCTAGACATCAATATGCATTTTTCTCTTGAGTTGACTGTCCCAGTATGCCTTTTAAACTGGCCTCAGGCCAACCATTATTTTTTAATCCCTGGCATGTCTGGTTTAGTCAATACGAGCACAGTGTTAGCAGAGAGAAGTTCATCTGACAGGAGCCGATCCCTTTTCACTGCTGCACCTTATACCCTCTGCTCTGTCTGAGGCACTGACACCATTAACAGATACAGTTTAACCTGAAAGCCAGCCGTCAATGGTCTCTGCCCTCACCACTGTCTCACAGTGATGGACAAACTGGCTGAACAGGACACCAGTTTCCTTTGAGCTGCACTGAGGAAGTGGTTACAAACACCAAACTTTGCACAGTGTTTTGTAAAAAAATGATCATGTTTTTAGCAGCGTGACGCAATAAAGCTGCATTCCACAAGTCAGCTAAGCTGCTTCATATCGGCGAGGTTCTCCAGGTTCAAACATGTCATCTGGACACTCTGGGCTGCTAGTTCTAATCCCAACGTGGCAATGGGCCACATGGAAGATATGTAGTCCATCTGACCCTCTCGTCTCTAGATAGTATTAAACAAATCTCTAGCTCATTCAACAGGCGTGACTGAACTTACTTAGTATTTAGGGCTAAGAAGGAGCAGCGTTAGCCCCTCACCCATTACCGCCACTGAGGTGCCCTTGAGCAAGGCTCCTAACCTACAACAAGTAACAACAAGCAAAAGGTAAAACACTTAAAATCCATCGACCTTGCAAAAATTTTTTTAAAGTAAGCGCGAGGATCATGATCCTTCTCATCACTGAAAGTGGATTCACACATGGTAGACTCAACGTTCATTTCATTACCATACATTTATATTCAAAAACAGTTGACTCCTTTCCTTACAGGGATTCTATAAAGGCCATAGAAGTTTACACTTATTTACAGTTCCTCCCCGTCATTGAGGAGTCATGTGTGGTCTATGGCGGTAACAATCGTTTACTTCCTGCTTCTTCGCTGAATATTTAGTTTGTACGGCCCCCTTGGCGTTTCAGAGAATACTGAAACGAACAACGTGAAGAGCATAAATGCCTTTCTCCATGCTCGCAGCTCAAGTCCTTGGGCACGGAAGCGTACAGTCAGCACCGCCACTGAGGAAAAACTACACCAGGAAGAAATATTTGAATCCAAAAAAAAAAATCTGATTCAGGTACAGCCATATACTTTTAAAAGGTTTCCCCTTTTTTGGCTATATGAACATTAGTGTCTGAAAGCTCTTCTTGCTTTTCACTGAATCTGGATGACTGTGACTACACTTTGTACAGCAAGGGGGGGAAAACAAACCATTTACTCCCAGTTTAATTACTGTAGATGTAAGCTGGTACAAATGGTCTCAGGAGGTTGCTGGGCTATTTCTGACCTCAGGATCCAGGTGACGCAATTGGATGTAGGGATAAGAAAGAGGCCGGGTCCTCTGCAGACAAAAAGCACACTAACCCACACAGAGGTTTATGGGCTGATGCCAAACAGCTTGTGTGTGTGTGCATGCATGTGTGTGCATGTGTGGTGTTACAACAGCTGTAAGGCCATCAGGCCACCATGGCTGATGCTGAGACAAAAGGACTCCCTCTCCTGTCAAAGGCCACACCAGAAGCCCAGGGCGTCCTCTGCTTCCTGTTTCTGTGTACAATCTGTGCAGCAAAACAAAGAGAAGGGGGAGCAGCGGAGAAGGGTGTGTGGGGGGGGTTGATTGCTCAAAAAAAAAATAAAAAAAAAATACTTAACACGCAACAGTCGGACAACGTGTTCATTGTGCAAGCGCACAACATCTCCTGTACGGAGCAGCAGAACATTGAGCAGCTGTACCTCGCTGTTAGTCGGGCAACATGTACTCAGAGCAGCTGGCACCTTGTTTTTCTCTGTTTCCTCTTTTTTTTACCTAATTTTTTTTTCATTTCACTAACTGGGTGATGTAAGCCTAAACTTGAATTGCATGAGAAAATGTAATCAGTACACTAGACACATGTCAGGACATGTTGTTCAGCAGTAAGCCTCCCAGAACTAGAATCACATACTCAAATACGCCTTGTATTTATTAGATTGTACACAAAAAAGCAGCAGAGAACGTCCTGAATACACCAATACAAGTCATGCCTGACACAATGAACTTCATAATAGTACTTCATCCAGCTAATAGTTAGTAGTCAGGTTCAAATTAAAGCTGCATCGACAGTATTCCATGTTTTTACAGATTATTTTAGAATCAGGCACTTTCTTTTGCCAATTGAACCAATCGGACTGAACAGTGCAGAAAACACCAGTGCAGAAAATGAAAATGGAGTTTCACTTCTCCTTACAGTTTGTCCTGTAATTGTGTACATTTTTGAAGGCAATTTCTAAATAAAAAAAAGTCCAGATTGAGTCCAGCTTTTATTAGTTCTTGAAAAAGTAGAGGTGTGCAGTTATATAGTAAATTGTGGATGCGATACGTTGAGCTGCATCGAGAATCGTTTTGCATTCAGATTGGTGACGGGCGAATCATGATAATGGAATTGAATCAAATTGAACAGTCAGTGAAGAGTCACACTTCTGTTAACGTGGGGAAGCCTTACAGCAAGCCAACGGTAACATAAATGACATGTATAAAGCCAAAATAACAAAAGCTTTATGTTTTCCTTGCTATTAGAGTGATGACCGTATAAATATGACGACAGACATTCATAGCTTCATTCAAAAACTTCAACAGAAGCTTTTGATGCAAAAACAAATAACATTCAGTACAGCTCTACCACTTGTCATAAAAAGAAACAAATTCATATCAAGGCTAATGAACTAGATCACGGCCAGTTACCTCAAACATCAGTGATGTAGTTAAGAGTAACACACATCACATCCAGCAGATCTGCCTGCAGCTCCACTCATCAACTCATGAGGCCCATATGTATGAATGAGACACATTCAAAAAGGTAACCACATGACGCAAACGCAACTGTGGGGGACCGAGTACATACTGTACATGTGTGTGTGTGTGTGTGTGTGTGTGTGTGTGTGTGTGTGTGTGTGTGTGTGTGTGTGTGTGTCTTTTGATTCCACTGGTCATGGAAAATAAAAAAAACATTAGGAGCACCCAGAAACAACGGCTCCTATCAACATCCAGGTAGACAGGACATTGTCCATGTCATGGACAATCTCAAAGGAATTCTGACTGTAGCACCGTAGTACTGTTACTGCCCCCAGCTGTTACTCCAGGCCAGTGGTACTTAACTTACTGCCACAGGGTGCCGGATGGCCCGCCCACCATTTTCTGATTCACAATGAAAACAAGTTGTTTTACAATGGTATTTTTTTTAATACTTTGAATGTTAATATGATGCCAGAGTGCATTAAACGCCCCCCCCTCAAAAACCCTGAATGTGTGAGTTTATTAACTGGGACCGAAAGTGCAAAAGTGGCCCCCGGTTAAAGCATATGGGTATCCCTGCTCTAGCCTTTTATCCCTAGCTTTGTATGTCAGTCCAGGGGACTGATGTGTCCCCACAGATCTGGGGGTTTTCTTCTTAATGTAATTGGAGATAATGTTGAAAAGACTGAATAGATAAAGGAAATGTTGGACCGTTGGCTGGCTGGGAGGGAGGGGTTCACATTGCTCAACAAAGTATCCAGAAAAGACAGTAGCAGAGCGTAGAGTCAGACGCAGTGGAGCTGCTGCACTGGAGGGTGGCATCAATATTTAAGAGCAACGCGTTTCTGCTTGGCCGCTCTAGACTGAATAAATCTGCCCTGTCACTGTTCCCCTTTTTGACGTGTCAATATAGACCTACAGCACACTGCTGCTGGCTACTGCTGCCTGATCGGGGGCCAGCTACACCAGCGAGACACTCCCGCCCGTCTCTGCTTTTAAAGTACCATCTCACCAAATATCCACAATTTTCTACTTGTGGCGCTCACCATCCCTGCCCCTATCGGGCTGCATGAAAGAACCTGAAATGTTTGTGGCTCATTGGAGAAATGCAGTGGCACTCAGTCTTTTTAACTGCCCTCACTGCACACTGACTGACTCATTGATTGCTGTAAAAAAAAAAAAAAAAAAAGAAAAGAAAAAAAAAAAGGCCATGGGCAACAGTCAATTGGCACAGTGGAATTTCCATTGCACATTTCGATCTGGACGCGCAGTATAAAGGGGGGGGGACTCTTCAACATTAGAGAGGGTATAGTGGAAACACCAGGGTCACCATGACCTTCAAACCCCCCCCTCCCCAATTTCATAGTCCAAAAGCCATTTCCCAGATATTGAGCCAAACAGTGCTGCCTCTGTGAATGTGAGCCAGCGACAGCGGCTAATTAAATCCCACCGTCTATCAGTTGATCATGCGTATCTGCTAGCCGCAGTAATTTTGTGGTGATGAAACCAGCTGGACTCCTGATACTGGACCACGTACTTGCCATGAAGGCCCGATGTATTCTGACTGTAGGGAACACAATAGGAGCCCTCTTTCACAACCTTGAGAAAAGTAATGAGAGCAGCTTTTCATCACAAACTACTTGAGGACTGGATATGAGGGCAGCTCATCAGCTGCTACAGAGATTAAGGAACGGGGAAAGGGAGATAGCTTTTCACCATTTTTCATTAAACTATGCAACGGACTGCAGGAAGTTATCGCGTCCGAGAAGCATCCTGCTAATGTTGAGGGACACACTAGAGAACCTCTAGTCGATCCAGAACCCAGCCAATACCCACGTCTTCAATACCTGTCCCGACTGAACCCTACTGCCCAATTAGGGACAGTTGTTGACCCAAGCTTTCCAAACTGACCTGAAGCCCGGGACATACAGGGTTCGATCCCGTTAGGGGCCAGGGACTGGACGATATGAAAATGTTATGTCCCAATTATCTAGGCCAAAATAATTGTTACTCGCAATAATATCCCAATTATGATCAGAATATGCTAAAAACTCTTAAAATGGCACCAAAACATACTGGAATCACTTTAGTTTACTTTGTTTTATTGCACCTATTGTTTTGGTGAACTTTCATTTAAGTGAAAACAACAATATTTAATAAGGTTAGCATAAAGCATAAGGCTCCCTCAGCATAATAAAAAATAAAAGAAAAATGACATTATGCAAGTCTGTTCTTTCTTACATTATTATTCCTACATTTCATGAAGTCAGGCTTCATTTCTCACTTCTATGCTGTGAAAGAGCGTGACGGGTCTTTTTCATGATTATCTGGTTAACAGAATTTACAGTAGCTACAGTAGATAAGTGGATATCAGGGGAAGGCCGGGTCGGGTCTCTGTTTAAAGTTGTGACTGACTGTAGAACCGTGAATCAACGGTGTTTGTTCTAACTTTTTGGAGTTTGCTAGCACCAGAAAATAAGCAGAACCTACAGTGTTGGATTGACTTTATCATGCACATAAACAACCACACAAAGCATATCAGAGGCTGTGGAGGAGGCTGACCTTGACATCAAGATCAAAACCTGTTCCGGGGAGCTGGCTCGCCGAGTTATCTGGATAAGACAGGAACTCACTAGTGCTGCTGCCGGTGTTTTACTACCGTCAATACAGCAACAACATGCATAATCCATTGGTGTTGCATCACATCCTGTGTATTGATAGGCTAAATGGTCATACAATTTCCAGTAGTAACAGAATGGCTCTGGGCAGTAAATGTGTTTCTAGATTTAGACAGATGGGTGTTTATTAATCCTTTCACATATTCGTCATGTGCAATACAGACGGTGAACAGTCAACATTACTACGGACCTATTCACCACATAGCATAGAGATGCAACAACCTCAAACACAGAGGTCCAGTCGTTTTGTTTCATAGTGTGTACATCGGTGCAATACTCTTAGGAACAAATTATCTGTGAGCCCGGTTGGTTTGGAGAGATTTTTGAAAGAAAATATGAAATCAGGATATTTTACAGCAGAGCAATGAACTTATAAAGGGTTGTAAAGGATTTGAGAAATATGGATAAAACCTTCTACCACTGGCATTTCTTTTTTTTTTTTTTTTTAAATCAAGATATAGTACATTTCTGGGAAGTCTAATGAGAAATTGTTCTGACATCAAACAATAATAATTACCAACTGATACAGTACAAAATGATACAGATGTCACACACACACACACACACACACACACACACACACACACACACACACACACACACACACACACACACACACACACACACACACACACACACACACACACACACACACACACACACACACACACACACACACACACAGGGAGAAGACAGTGCACAATTTGGCAAAAGATTTGGCACACAGCGCGGAGCTAAACGGCTAATGCTAACGGAGGTTAAATTGTATGACTTTGTATGCAGCACCCCCCACCCGGTGTCATACCTCCCTCTGGACTGCAAACATGGAATTCCACATGATGGCCTTCCCTTGAACAGCCTGATATTTCAGCTCACTAATTTGATAAAGTCAACACACAGTCAGTGGGTTCATCACTACTTGCTTAACAACTACATATACTGCTCATGATGTACTAACAATAATAGCTTCTCACGTTAGCTAGAAATCGCTCTTCTAAATCACCTCAACATCCAGACAAACGCTCTGGACAGAAAACAGCACTCATGACATGTTGAGAAGAAGCAACAGTCTCATACATTTTATTACTTCCTTTGTTATGTTAAATCCAAAAAACTGGCACAAAGAAGGGGCAAATACCAGTTACACCTTAGCAGGATTGTATTCATGCGTTACAGTCATACGACTTGTAGCGGCATGAAGACTTGCCAAAAGGAAGTTATTCAACTCCAGGCAGCACAGGGCTTTTGCATGAATGTCATTGTGAACCTAAACTACCATTGCAAACATGGTCACATGAACAGAGGCAACGTTTTCAGAAGTTGCAAAGAGACAATCTTCCCGGCACAGATCTCTTAGACAGGCTAACAAGGGCTGAGGGCCAAAGCTAATGGTAAAGTGGTGAAATATGGAGATCGATGTTTCCCAAAGCCCAAGACTACGTCCTCAAATGTCTGGTTTTGCCCACAACTCAAAGACATACAGTTTACTGTCATAGAGGATTACAGAAACTTTTTAATACCTTCCTTTCAGACATACCTTTCAAGTTTCCACAATACCTTTCTTTAGTTAAGACTAATAAAAGAGGCCAGTTGCGAATTATTGAATGGTGTCTAAACACAAGATGTTGTACAACTCTGTGCTGCAAATACTTAGCCAAAAAAGAACTGATGTCAGACACCACACACACACCACATGCAATCTGAGCAGTTGTTCCAAGGTGCCCGTCATGTTGCTAGGCTAACAGTGTTGGTGCTAAGCTAATTGAAACAAGTCTCAAAGCTACCTCTGAACTGAACACACAAACTAAAGGGATACATTCATTTATGTAAAAAAAAAAAAAAAAAAAAAAAAAAAAAAGAGCTGCAACACCCACAAAGCCCCTCGGATTCATGCTGTTGTCCACATTTACCATAATTATCTGCTTGAGCTGCATCAAAGAACTGTATCTCTTAATCAGAAAGGGCACTTGGGGGTATACATTTTTTTTTTTCTTTAAAAAAAAGGGTGCTACAGCTCACTTACTGCCTTTCATGAATGTCTTCTATTCATAGTCTAGATGTTTACAGTCCATGCTTTGGAATAGCTCTCTATTCCAGAGTGAGTAACCAGTGCAAATTCATCAGGGCTGTGATGCATTAGCCGGGCTACTCCTGCCAACAGTCACTTTGATGTTTATCAAAATGTAACCTTGACCATTTAAAAAAGGCGACTCCGGGTCAGATAAACACACTCCAGCAGAAAGTCATTTGTATGATGGGACACGATTTATACTCATGATACCAGAGTGAGTTAATAAACCAACTGAGAGATAAGATTAATAATGGGTGCTTTTGTAATATAACCAAGACTTTTTGGATACTTTTCAAATGTATACATTTGTTTGAGGCAATTTGCTGGAAGAACACCCATAAAAGTCACCAGTTATGCTTTATATGGCCAAAAGAATGTGGACATAAAGGCCAATATGCTATTCTGTTGGCCGGGGCCTGTCCTGTCCTTGGTTCCCCTGGTTCCACTGAAGTGAAACCCTCATGCTCAGGCTAATCATGATATTTTAGACAACGGTGCTCTTTTAACTTTGTGGCAACAGTTTGGGTAAGTTTCAACATGATGATGGCAATCAAAACTGCTGTGATCTTTATTGAAGTTTATTGTTCATAAAGTAAATAAAAAGGACAGAGGCACACCCATCAATACATCTGCTGTCACCAGGTTCCAGTCATTTTGATAAGACATATCCTCCTACTCTGTCGCCCATAGCTTGTCCTAAAATCTGAATATGTTAATTCCACAACAACGAAATAAAAAGCACTGGTGCAGACCTGCTGTGACCTAGAAGGAGCATTCAATGAAGAGCACGTGATATTTATGTCTGCACATGTGCCCAGACTGCGAATATGTAACGATAGGGTCTGCAGTACTTCAGGATGAACTAATGATGGGAGCACTTGGTTTGATCGTCCTCTGAAGAAGACGGACGTCATGATGCGCATCACACGTTTTAATTAAGACATAACGTTTCTTTATAAACCGTCATAATTCAATCACCTCGAGCGGTATACCCACGGCCATGCCCGCCTCAGTGCTGTGCTCGCCGGGCTCAGTGGGGGGCTTACCTTGTCCAGCTCGTCGTGCAGCTCCGACAGGGTGGGTCGGATGAGTTTCTCCCCCAGCGGTGCTGCTGTCTGCCGGTAGAAATCGATGTTGGGCACTGCATCGATGGTGTTGTGGCCAAAAGTCCTCATGTAATATGTGTGGGTGTGGGTGTCGTAGTGGTAGTGATGCTGGCCCCCCGTGGATGAATGCAAGCTGGTCTCGCTCATCACCGTGTCCCCGTTCTGCAGCCCCTCGGCCGGCGCCTCCGGAGAGGCCCCGCTCTCCGCTCCGCTCGGATCCGCGAAGTTCACCACGCGAAACCGGCCTTTGGCTTCCTCTCCGCCGCCGGCTCCAGGATTCGCACCCGGACCATCTGAAGGGGCGGCGGCGGGAGTGGCCGAGTCGCTGGATGGGACGGTGGTGGAGGCGTCGGAGCTCGGGGACTTATCCTCGGTGGCGCCCGCTGCCTCGGCCACAATGTCCACCTGGAACCGGCTCTGGCTGGGCGTCGGACCGGGCGGCTTCGGCCCCGCATCTGGGGCTAGAAAATCATGTTCCGGCGCGGCGCTCTCTGCCGCGGCGGAGGGTGTTGAGGATGGCGCTGACATGGCACAAAAAACACACAAAAAACGTGGAGACAGTAGGGGGGAGAGGAGGGGGAGACACGTTGTGGCCCACAAACTAACTGGAGGAAGTGTGGAAGCCCGGGAGTCGCCCGGTGACACACGTACAACGGGGAAGAACACGCTGATCTGCCTGCTCCGAGACGCGCCGACAGCGGTACTAGCTCGCTAGCTGCCTTGTTACATGAGGCTACAGGGCAGGAAACTTTTATCCACTCTCTACCTCCTTCTTCCGCGGAAGTAAATCCCCCAAAATACTCCCGGTAACTTTCACTTGCTCGGCCACTTGACTAAATCCCGTCCAGCCCGGTCTTTCCCTCGTTCGGTGTGGGATGCTGTTGTCGACCTTGCTGCAGCTCCTCCTAGACTCCCGGAGCTGCCCTCGCTGCTATTATACACACTGCAGTCGGCATCATTAAAGGGTGGGCTCCCAGCGAAGGGGGACCTCGCGAGATGTCATCTATCGCATCTATTATTTTCCCATCGGGTCGGAAATGTCGCGAGAAGACATCACAGTATGCGTGACGTTAATAGGCTAGAGGGAACATTTGTGGGAGGGAAGCGAAGGGGACGAGGGGGGGGGGGTGAAACTGCACCAACAGGCCTACCAATGCTTTGTGTGTGTGTGTGTGTGTGTGTGTGTGTGTGTGTGTGTGTGTGTGTGTGTGTGTGTGTGTGTGTGTGTGTGTGTGTGTGTGTGTGTGTGTGTGTGTGTGTGTGTGTGTGTGTGTGTGTGTCTGACTCTCTGTCTGGAAGCTTCTTATGTGGCTTCATGAAGTGGCAGGCTGTGGAGAGTTTGGGGTGCTTGGCGCCAAACCGCGGGGTCTTAACACTTAATACCGTGGTGTTTTTCACTGAAGGGATTTAGTTATAGGACAGATTACAATACAAGTGTATCGTAGCCAAGTAGGCTCATGCCTTCTAGCAACCAAACACTAATTTGATTGGTTTTCCCAACCTGTGCCCCAGGCCCTCAGCACATATGTTCACCTCTGCAGCAGAGCACACTTAAACACATGTCACACAAACTGTAGTGCATATGTGCTCACACAGGATTTAAGTAATCTAACCTCTAAAAAGGGTTAGGGTTAGGGTGAGGGCTCTCATTTCACAAGGGCTCTCATTTCACAATACATGTCTTGTGCTTTTTTAAGTGATATTTAATATTTAATATTAGTAGTGACATAATAGATGTAAAAACAAAAAAAGATTACAAAACATACCAGCCTAAAAGTCTACAGCTGAGTTGACTGGAATGACAGCTGGAATGACTCTTACCCAAACCAGTTAGCTAACAGTTCTGTTATACATTCTGTTGTACAATTCTGAAGTACAAACACCTCTATCAATGAAAAAAAGAAGGAATATATAATTTAGCCAGGTGGTTTGATTCAAAGGGGTACATTTCATAGAATGTATTAAATTCCAATAGATTTTTGTAGAAAAGCACAAATATATATATATAATCCTTCAGCATATATATTCTTAACCATTGTTGTTGTTAACTTAAGTTACAGTAGCAATACAATATTGTAAAATACTCAAATACTTAATGCTTTAAAAGTAAAAGTCCTGCATTCAAACTATTAAATAAAAGTATGGAAGTAATATTTACAAATTGTACTTTGAGTATCAAAAGTATTTATGCAGAATAATAGCCCCAGTGTCATATTATTATGTAATATTATGTCGGCCAGGCCTAAAGGGACGCGACCCATTAATTAAGTGAAATCTTAATCCACAGCATACAATAATATTTCAGACAACAGTGGTTTTCCAGCTCTGTGGCAACAGTTTGTGTTTGTCTCTTTCCTGTTCGAACATGTTAATCCCCTCATCCACAAAGCCAGGTCTGTAAAGAAATGGTTTTCCCAGTCTGCTGTGGGCGAACTTGACTGAATCCTGTCCAGAACCTTTGGGGTGAACTGGACTCTAATGGGAGCAGCCAGGGGTCAACATCTGGTGGAAAGCTTGAACACAGAAGAGGGGAGGATGTTTAAATATTTACTGACAACCTGACACTTAAATACTGTAGTTTTGACCTTAAAGCTTACTGTAGTTTGTTTATGCTCTGGGACCTCTAGCCTGTTACATTATCATTTAATTCTCCATCATCATCTTGGTATTTCAAGATGTCTCCCTCTTCAACAGTGAGTTTAAAGCCTATGTTACTGTTTTATCATAATATCATAGGGCAAGCGGCAATTAGCGGACGCCAGATGCAAACAGGCCACTTTGGGTCCAGTATTCCCTTTTAAATAACATTGACCTATTGATCCCACTGACCTTAAAATGACCTTGTTAGACAGCATTGATCCACTTTAATCAGGTTTTTGTTGTAAACTCAATAAGACCAGGGATATCTCAGTGATCTCATTTTTACAGCTTTGGTACGTACACATTTGCTGAATCCTCTGTCACCCCTATTATTATTATCTTACAGAGTGCCTCAGTTAGTAAAGGTAGAGGGTGAACACTAGGCTGAGAGCAGCTGAAAGACCATAGCAGCTTCTCAGGGCCAAAAGCAAACTTTGAGCCTGAACAAGCCCAGAATTACGTGTTTATTCCAAACCCAGAAAGTTTACTTAAGGTTTAGTATTGCTTTTGTCAAAATAAAGCAGATTACTGGCTGAATAACTGCTAAAGACCTATATTGTCATCACTGATGTTGACATTTAAGGGGTTAGGGTTAGAAGACAGATTTGACATTGCTGGTCATTCCCAGCAAATAAATGTTGTGTAAACATATTAGTTATGATGTCGTACTGTATATACAGCAGGAGTGATTGAAATGTGGTAGTACACACTGACATCTGATAGTAATGTTGGAGCTATTTATAGGATATTAGTATTTAGTTATTTTATGCACAAGTAAAATTGTTTAATTATTCTAGATGTTTGCTAATTTAGGTTAGATTATTTGATATATTAAGATAGCTTTTCTATTGATAGTCCTTCGTTTAGTTTAATAATATTTGTGTTGTTGTTTCATATACTTAGTTTTTTGGATTGGTAATATGTTTTGAACACTGAGGGCACCTGCGGTTATATATAGGAGTAGGCAGGTATAGGACCAGCATGCACCGGGGTGGGCCTATGGTTTTTTACCAGCGCAGGAGAGTCAACGACAGGATTTCCTTTGTTCTTTTATTTGTTTGCTTGTTTTGTTTGACCAAATAAATCAAGAGAAACACAGAATTCTGTATGGATAATTACCTCTTTTGTCTGTGTAAACCACAAACCCATGGTGCGTCAGTGGCCCTTTGATTTAAGTTTGGTTTTGGATTTTGCGGACAATTGGCCACTACAAGTATGATTAGTGTCACAGTAATAACACCTAATGGAATTCAAATTAAGACACTGTGTTTTTGTTTTAAGAATTTGCTCATTGAAAATGCAACAGAATGGGACTGGATGAGCCTGGTGGCTGCCTTTTTAAAAAGTAAATTATTACGCATTATACATACAATATACCAACAGTGGGTACGAACATGTAACCAACAAGCTCAATATAAGACAAGCACAGTGCATAGCAAAAGGAGTGTAATAAAAATTCATTAATATACATTAATCTACAACAAAAGGTAAGAGCACTTTTAATCAAATTTTTTTGGAAAGAGGTCGGGACATGTGTTGCTATTACATGTATGTATAGTCGAAGTTGGCCATTTAAAAGTTATATTAATCATTAAATATGTTACCTGTTTTTTTGCCTTTGAAAATTTGAATAAAGTCAAGAATGTCACACAAAATGTGACATAAGAGATGTAAAAAACTCAAGGAACCAACAGCTGATATCAAAGACCTTTTTGAACTGAAGAAGGATTTATTTGGGTGGTATTTACGTTGCCATCTGATTGAATATTCCTCTTATCTTATTTGTTCACGGTGGACAGATCAAACTTTTGTCTACCATTGTACAATCTCAGTGTGACATGAAAATATATAAAGGTTATTTTCACTTCTCACAGTGCTGAGTTATATCCAATAAAAGCCTTTGTGCTCATTCTTGTGCTCTTTTTTGGGGGGATTTCAGAGATGTTAGCTGAGATGCTGTTAAAGTATGAAACTAGTTCTCCACCCTCTGAACATGATCCTGCCCCCTACACATGCGTCACAGCAAACAATGTTATTTAGTATGTAAATAACTCTGTTTTGTTTGTACACCCACAAGCATCTTTTCTCTGGTGAAGCAGCTATTGTTTCTGATAAAGGAAGGAGAGGTGGTCGAAGGAGCTGCCAGTCAATCAGATAGGGACTCATGAATAATGGTATTATTACATTAACGAGCCACAAACAGCCTGGCCCAACAGGGGCGTGGAGGTGTAACAACTACTGATGAAACTGAAACCCCCGAAGTGTTATAAACAACACACAGTCATTGTCAGTACATTTCATGTCAATTAATACTGTATAACCAACGAATGATATTTCTTGCATACAAGTGGAAATTGTGAAATGTTGGTGGCCCTGAGAAAAATCAGGGGATCGCTAAAAAGACTCATCACCTGGTGCTCATTGTCATCCAGAGCAGGGCTCATTGTTATTGTGCCCATCAGTTGTAATATGTAGTCATGAACCACAGTATCAGACTAGGACTGTTGGGATATACTGGAATAGATGAAAACCGGGGTTCTTAAAAATGGCAGTGTGATGTTATACAATTATAATAATATGATGGTAAAATTGTCACTTACATCCTTGTACTCCCACTCTGCCCTTGGATTAAATCATTGGCAGCCCAGATGTTGAAGTTGAAAATGTTTATGTTAATGACTGTGTCTAATTTTCACCAATCCACACTTGAATTTTCTTTCTGAAGTTGTGAACCCGAATATATCTAAATATAGTTAAATATATTTAGAAATGCGTATACATATGCACTTTATTCTGTCATCCATATTCACATTTAAAAAGAAAAGACAAGATAGAAACAAAGAAATGCATTTGAGAGCAAACTCAAATGCATTTCTTTGTTACCATCTTGTCTTTTCTTTTTGGTGTACGTGGCTTTCACTGACACAGAAGGTTCCACTGTAACCAGAACAGGAAATCCACAAACCCTGCTTATTCCATCTGTAACACCACTGTGGAATAGCTGTCCTCTACACTGATGCTATCTGGAGTCATCCTAATTCGAACTGCAAGAAGCTGAAGAGCACCACTACCACTTGCTTTGCATAGAACTAAAATCATCATGTGTTATTTCAGGGGAGTTTTGATTTACATAACTTACTAACAAATATTAAATGAATTTGTTTTAGAGTGCAAGGAGAAGAGATAAGATAAGATAAGATAAGATTACAGTTATTATAGTTATGATTACATACATAGCAATTAGGTGCAAATTATTTATTCCTCCCCGGACCCAGGGGAGGGCGCTGGCCCATTGCAGGTCCTGATCCTGTCCTGGACGGGACCGCTCTCCCAGACAATGTTGGACGGAGTCTGACTGCTGAGGAGTGACATTGTTTTTTTTGTTGGTATGTTTTGTGTTTTTCGGGTTGGTAGGGAGTTTAGGTTCAAGCAATCCCGCCCTGACCTGCCAACACCGTAGCCTCCACCATGTTGAAAGCGCAACCGCACCCCAACCGCACCCCAACCGCACCCTAACACCCGAAACCTTTAGAAACATTTGCTCATCGGCACCCCGGTAGAACAGTAAGGTATACTGAAGTAAAGCTAATGACGCTCCCTGACGTCCTCCAGCAGGTCTCAGGTTTCCGGGCCTGGTCTGGCAGGCTGCCTGTACTGCAGCGGGGTGTCATGCTGATAATCACACTGTGACAGGCTTTGCAATATCATTTCACAGCGGTGTGGAAGGTCAGACCTCCCAGAATCTGGGGGCTCATTAGCCGGGAGGACTGCTAATCCAGTTAATGCTGGATATCATTACTATGACACACTCACTCAGTCCTCTGCTGCTCTCACTGCCTCTACACTGTAACATGTAATGGTGCAGTTTGGCTTCCAATAAAGACTCACTTGACTTGGACACTTTCTGAATTAATCTGTAAAAGATCATTAACATCTGTTCTATTTGGTCACTACGAGGCATCCCAAATGCAGAATCACAAACTGTGATTAAGAGACTTATTTTTTTATTTCCCAAACAATTTATGTTAGTTAAGTGTTATCTTGTCTTTTGAGAATAAGAGTTACCATCATTCTACTGCATTCTGTTCTTAATCAATGCTGATGAACATCATCACCACCATCTTGTCACTGCTCACAAAATCTTCACCATCATCATCATTTTCAAAGCAACCAACCCAGTTTCTCTCCGGATTTACACAAAATTCAGTTACAAAACAGAGTGAAAACACATCCAGACTGATTTTGTGTTGCATGTTCTGTTCCTGAGACTTGTGTTCAGTTGACCAACACTTTATTTATCTGGTACATTGGATAACTTTGTGTCAGTTAAAATCTGTTATTGGTCCCCATGTGGATGGCAGTTTGTGTTCTTAGCTTAAGGTGTTATGGAAGTCTGAGTGTGAGAAATTCAAATTGTGGTAGTGAAAATTATGAAAAGAAATTATGCAATGCTAATTGTTATACTAAGGGAATAAAAATACATCAGCTAAAAAGAAAGTACAGTTGTATCCAGAAGTATCCAGAAGGATCGAGTGATGTCACTAGGTACTGAACTATGTCATTGCATTTTAATCTCCTCCATATTGGATGATATACCTGAACGTATACTGGGAATGTCTGGCTGAGGCCCCTGTTCAACAGGTCTTCAACTCTCACCTCTGGAAGAATATCTCGCAGGAGGTTGAGGAAATGGAATCTGAGTGAACCATGTTCAAAACCTCCATCGTAGAGAAGACTGTTAGGAGTCATTGATGCTTATCGTGGCAACCCAAAAGCCCAATGAGGCCATCAAGCTGAAGGAGTTTTTCGTGCTTGGTTTGCCCAGGGGTCTCCTGAAGCGGCAGACAGGTTATGAAGGTACCTGGGGGTTATGAAGATACCTGGGGGTTATGAAGGTACCTGGGGGTTATGAAGGTACCTGGGGGTTATGAAGATACCTGGGGGTTATGAAGATACCTGGGGGTTATGAAGATACCTGGGGGTTATGAAGGTCGCCAAAGAAAAAACATGGTGTGGGAGGAGTTCGAAGGAGAATGTGGAGAAGGACTTTTGGTTGACCTTCAGGAGGTTTTTGTTACGAGCCTTGCAATGCTCCTCAGGGTTTTGGAAAACAAATATGAATGATATGTAAAAAAATCTTTAAAACTACAGCTTAATGCTACAGATGAGCAGCAATTTAAAGCATAGTGACTTTTATTAAGCTAAAATAAGACGCTTGATGTACATTGTGAATAGATAAGCAGATATTATAAAATAAACTACATACTAAGAAAAATTTAAAAGAGTAAAACAAAGTAGAACATTTTTTAATAAAAAAATCTGAAATAAACACTATGAGAGGGGAAAACACGAGACTGAATGAACTGTAGGTACTCCAGAAGGTGAAACACCAATATAGTCCTTAAATATGAATCACCTCCTGACATACAGCAGGAGGACAGAATACCAAAAACCCATCCAATCATGACATCATGTGCCAAACAGAAAAATACTTTATCAGGAGGGTCTCACTTGCAGACCCTCAGCTGCACTGCCTGAAACACGACACTGACACATTCCACCTGCCAGTGACATTTAAAAAGTCCAACAGCCATGCACCCAAAACGTCACACTGTATACCAAGTGACGTTCTCAGAACATAATTGCACTGATGTAAACATGTGTAATGAGACTGGCCTCAGAGGAGAAGGGAGCTGAGGAAAATGCTATCAGCTCCTTTGGGGCCGAGGAAGAGTGTGAGAGCTTCAGCTGGTCTCCTGTTCTTCCTCATGATCACAACTCTTATTCTGGAGCCACGCAATCAGCAAGATCATCAGTCCTGTTCATGAACTGAAGAAAACAAGCCACAGGAAGTGGAGCCGGCAAATATCTTAAAGAAGCTGGCTACATAGCAAGATATAACCTTCAAAAAAGAAGGTCAACTATGTTAGAGCTCCTAAGGACTATTCCACATTCAGGCCGTTTAAACAAATAGAGGACATCCTGGTAGTCCAGTGGCACAAACCACCTCGCTGCAATGTCACTGAGAGCGTACACAATAAGTGTTGTGCACACATAGGGACCACGCTGAACCCTCAACTCCCAAATGTCAAGTACACCCTTTGCTATGGCAACGGACTACGTCTTCTACTATCTACTTCTTATGGAGACACCTAACTGGATTTTGGATTTAATCCAGCTGTTACAAAAAGTGACTGACGCAACTTTCATTTCTTAATACGCAGTTCACTTTTTGTTGTTGCTTGACCTGTGACACGCTGTGTAAAACTGTGATTACCAGTGTTCTTGCACCCATAGATTTCACCAACAAAGTGAAGAGTGCAATTTTATCATAACTGATCAAAATGAAAAGAAAGGCCCAGGAATTAGAGAAAAAAATCTCTAAAGATCATACATGAGGCATTAGTATTAAATGGTGGTCAACATATGTGCCAATATTGTTGAAATAAAAAAAAATACATTTATCCAGTTAAATAATAAGAGAGAATCCAGCCTCTTCCTCATCCCTCTTTGTCCTCTCTCCGTTCACAGTAAGATGAGAAGTGTGCCACAGGCTCTGACCCCCAGGGTTATTTCTGCTGTGACCACGTCTAAATCAACAGGTCTACTGATGGACCCCTGCTGTGACATCCATACCATGCAGAAGGTATTGACCTTCAGTGTCAGTCTGCAGAGACATGTTGAATTGCCACAGTACCTGGGAATGTCTGCGGTATGTTTCAAGCAAAGCTTAAAAAAACAGAACAGCCCCCGTTTTTTCCATCCACCTTTCATTTCTGAAACATACTGTAGTACTGTATACGTATATATATATATATACAGCCAACACATGACCAACACTTTACATCAACTTTTACACATAGTATCATACTCTTAGTCATTTCAGGTCTCTTTGTGGTCGTTGGTAATGTGTTTGTGGTCGCTTATTCTGGGTATCTTCCTGGTTGTTTTGGATCCCTTTGTGGTCTTTAGCCTCTCCATCTAGTCATTCTGCATCTCTCTCTGTGGTAGCGTCTCCTTGAAGTAATTTTAGATCTGTCTGTGGTTATTCACTTTGATGACAAAACAAAGGTCATTGTCAAATACTGCGACAGTAACACAGTTCAATAAAAGCAGAATTTTAGAGGGTAGAGTTGTCTGTGATTAAATTTTTTTCCTCCCACAAAAACAGGCATTGCATATTTTGAAATGAAAGTATTAATTTCAGCCCAGCAGTTGGATGAATGACAGATGTTATTATAACTTCCCGGCAGAGTGCTATGTTGCATGGTGGTGTGGTGGAGTTTATGTATCATCAGTGTTTCGTTTGTTTTGACCATATCTGTGGCCTTTCAGTTAACAGGGTACTGTGACTTTGACTCTACCTACCAACATCTGAACACAGCTCATTCACTGCAAGGTGACTGTTGAGCTGTGGAGAGATAGATCCCAAGATGGAACAACTTTACAAAACTATCTATGGTATTTAAACAGACTTTCTATCATGAGAAATAGGTCTAAAAATTATAGATACATTTAATACTTTTTAATATCCTCCGATCAACAAATGCATGTTGTGTTTAGTTGCTGTGGGAAAAGCAAATGTTATAAGATAATTTTCAATCAAAGCTGCTAAAATAAAATGGTGAAATGCACAAGTTGGGTTGTATTTTTTTGTGAAATAGTCAAGTCAGTTGGTATTTTTGTGGATAGTAAGATGCATCTGTAATCACCCTTATTCTACTTTAAATGTATTCACCAATTCTCATACATCTCTAATAATCCTATTTCCAGTGTATCATGAACATCACGCCTTGCGTTATGCTGATTAATGCAGCGGGTCACACCTCTCTCTTTGTGCAAATACACAGCCATACACAAAACAAGTGGGTTGCCATCACAAACAGGATGAAGGTGAAAATATTTTTATACATACTAGGTGGTTCTGACCAGTTGCAAAAACACAGTAAACCGCATTATGCGATAAGACATCAGAGTGCATAAAATTGTTCTGATTGGATTGAAATAGAACATTTACAGGTGAAGCACTCATAGCTTTGGAATGTAGCAAGAATTGATTCTCGGGGACCGTCAAGGGTCAGAGGAATGAAAAATATGTATGTTAGATCTAGGTGTTAGATCCTGGTCCTAATCCAGACCTTAAACCCAAACCATAAAAACAGCATTCACACCTATTCAAATCAAGAAGACAGTATAGCAGTGAATTGCATTGACATGAACTGGGACCTAAAACTTTATAAACCATGTTGGAGAAAGTGCAGTAGAGAGAGCTTTACTATTTCTGTTTGGAGGAGAGAAGCTTCAGCCTCAAGTGTCACTACGACCTCTCAGAACGGTGCAAGACTATTAGCACATAGTTGACCCAGGGAGGCAGCTCCCATTCCCTGAAGCTACTGCAGGTTTGTCTGCGGCCAGTTTGTAATGTTTACAGTCAGGATGCTTTCTAATGCTCCTCTGTAAAAGTTAACAAGAACTGGGCAGAGGAATTTAGACGTGTGAGGACCATGTCAGGTTGTTTGTGATGATGATTCCCAGGAACTTAAAGCTGTTAACTTGCTCCACCTCAGCTCCATTGATGTAGACAGTAGTGTGTCTTCGCCTCCTTTATTCTAAAATCAACATTCATCTCCTTGGTTTTACTGACGTTGAGCAGTAGGTTGTTCTCTGAGCACCACTCTGAAGATTGTTGATTTCCTCTATATGAAGTCTCATTGTTGTTTAAAATCCGGCCGATGACGGTGGTGTCATCTGCAAACTGACAACAGAGTTCTCTTCATGTTTGGGGTAGCAGTTGTGGGTGTATAGCGTGAACAGGAGGGGGCCGAGCACACAGCCCTGGGGGCTCCGGTGTTCAATCAGTCCTGCCTGGGGTCTATTATTTGAGGAAGTCTAATAACCAGTTGCAGAGTGAGGTACTCAAGCCCAGAGTGCTTAGTTTACTAATCCGTTTCATGGGGGAGATTTTGTTGAATGCTAAGCTGAAATCAACAAACAACATTATGATGTAGCTGTTGTTATTTTCCATATGAGAGATGACTGAGTGGAGAGCAGTGGAGACGACATCCTCTGTGGATATGTTGGCTCTCTATGCAAACTGGTGAGGGTCCAGACTGGCTGGGATGTTGTTTTTGATGTGAGAACCAGTTTCTAAAAGCACTTCATCAGAATGGGGGTGAGTGCCATTTAGAGTGGACACTGCAGACTGAATATGTACAGCACGATGGTGGCTGTCTTAAAGCAGGCGGGAACACCTGAAAAATGTCAGTGATGACATCAGTTATCTGGTTGGTACATGTTCTTAAGACATGACCAGGGATGTTATCAGGCCCAGCAGCTTTACTCATATTCACTCTCATCAGGGTTTTCCTCACATCCTCTGTGGATACTGATAGTGTCTCGTCCTCTGTGGATACTGACAGTGGCTGATCCTCTGTGGATACTGACAGTGGCCGGTCCTCTGAGGATACTGACAGTGTCCGGTCCTCTGTTGATACTTACAGTTGCCGGTCCTTTGTAGATACTGACAATGGTGGGTCCTCTGTGGATACTTACAGTGGCCGGCCCCTGAGGATACTTACAGTGGCCGGTCCTCTGTGGATACCGACAGTGGCCGGTCCTCTGTGGATACTCACAGTGGCCGGTCCTCTGTGGATACTCACAGTGTGCGGTCCTCTGTGGATACTTACAGTGGCCGGTCCTCTGTGGATACTAACAGTGGCCGGCCCTCTGTAGATACTGACAATGTCCGGTCCTCTGTGGATACTTACAGTGGCCGGCCCCTGAGGATACTGACAATGGCCGTCCCTCTGTGGATACCGACAGTGGCCGGTCCTCTGTGGATACTCACAGTGGCCGGTCCTCTGTGGATACTGACAATGGCCGGTCCTCTGTGGATACCGACAGTGGCCGGTCCTCTGTGGATACTCACAGTGGCCGGTCCTCTGGAGGCGAGGCAGACTTGACAGCTGACTTTTTGTCGAGGAGATCAAAGTGAGCATTAAAAGGTGTTCAGCTTATCTGGCATTGTGGCCTCCCACATGATGGGGGCTCCTGCTTTATAGCCAGTGACATTCTGGATCTCCTGCCACATATCTTTAGTGTTGTTGGTTTTGAGGTCTCTCACCAGTCTCTCTTGCTGCCTCCTCTTTCCTCCTTGATGCCAGATTTCAGTCTTGCTCTGGTGATGCTGTATGCTTCCTTGTCACCTAACTGACAGGCAGCTTTTTTGGCCTTGCATAGTGCCATCACCTCTCCATTCGTCCAGGCTTTGTTGTTGGGGAATGATCTTATTGTGTTTCCTCCAGATTGATGTTGTTCTCCTTGCGGCTTCCCTGAACATGTGCCAGTCAGTACATTCAAAACAGTCCTGCAGAGCAGCTGTAGGTTAATCTGTCCACACTTTAACAGATTTTTTCTGATGGTTCAGCCTGTTTAATTAGCTCAGCGTGTGTAGGCAGTAGGATCAGAAAAATATGGGCTGATTGTCCAAAGGGGGGCGGGGGCTTATATTAAACAAAAAAAATAAAACCCAGCAGCTACACACAAAACCATGAGGGTGACGACAAAAATGTCGAACTTGTGTCCACAGACCAGTGGGAGACGTCACGTGACTATGTCCACTCCCTATCCAGTCTATGGTGACACCGTAATTTGGATGAAGTGACCCTTTAACCTTCAACATTCAACACACAATGTTCTTGTTGCAGATAAAAGCTTCATTAGCATCATGTTCACATGAAACAAAGCAGAACGACAGAGAACTACACTTTGTACACAGTGTTCAAACCGAGCTCACCTTCTGAATGTGACCTCTGTCAAAATGCTGCAGCAGATGCTTTTTCAGCTGGGTTTGCAAGACATTGACACAGAACATTATTGACAAACAAAATCGGCACACAAAGGGTCAGTGTCACCGTGACGACCGGCGGAGTGGAAAGTTTCCTCTAGATATATCCCCGTACACACTGCTGCTTGTTGTCAGCTTACACACACGGCAGCACGACCTGCATTTATCCTTCCAGCCGGAGCATGGAGCACTGATATCAGCAGCTGAACTTTAAATTAACAGTAAACATTATGGATGTCAATATTGATGGTGCTCTATGGATGTTAAAATGTCAAGAGAGGCTCCTGGAGGCATATTCCACTGCAGTGGAAGTTAGCTAACGTTCAGTGTGAGGAGGAGCTGCAGCAGGAAATCCTGAGACTGCACCTCACAAATCCGTCAGCTGCTCTATACACGCTGTTCTCAGATCAGTCAAATGTCACTTAGACAGTCAGACTGACTCATTTGAAGCTTTTAAAGTCAGCCACTTTACCCTCAGGCTGTCTGTGAACTCTGTGTTTCTTTAATCAACATCCACTCTCCTCCCACACTCGTGCTCAACAATAACTCCAGCTTCTAAAGTGAAAAAATAGTTTGTTTTGTCTGTGTCTGTGTTTTTTTCCTTAAATGAAAGTATATTTTCAAGAATTGTATTGGAAATATGTATTTTTCCCTCTAATGTTGCAGTCACCATTGTTTTTAACATAAATTATGCTATTTTTGTGCCATATTTTTATCATCCAAAAACGAATAAAACAAATAATAAAATAATAATTATAACATATTTATAAGTGTTTTTTCCTCCACAAGGTGCATGTTTTCAACCAGGAAATATAAATAAATAAATCTCCATTTGATTTGCTAGCAGTTCTCCCAAAGAGACTTTTTCCTATGAACGTCTCAGATGGTTTCACTTAACAAGTTTGAAGTCCAAAGGGGCTGAAATTTCACACAAAATCTTAATCAAGTGCAAAAAAATTATTAAAAAAAACAGAACATTTTTTCTTCTTTTCAACCTCATTAATCATTTCCCGTGTCAGGTTTATCTTGAGGCCCGTCGTGGGGGCCGGAGCCTTACGTTGGGAACCACTGGACTGAACTAGGTGAGCTGAATATATTCACACTAATTCACCTTAAAAAGCATCAGCACAACTGTAGAAAGCTGCTCACACACTGATGAAAACAAAGGCTGCATATAAGATATCAGTCATTAGTACTTTCACTTTTGATACATTCAGTGGATAATGCTAAGAATACTTTATGAAGTTCTCTACTTGTAATGGTGTATTTTTACATTGTGGTGATAGTACTTTACTAAAGTCAATTTTGGTGCCATCTGCTGTTTAAAATCAATATGACAACTGAACTCTAATATTTACCTAAATATGGTATCTGAATATCTAAGTGTTTATGGATGTTATTACAAGAACTAAACATTAAAATACATCACAAGTAAAGCTACAATTACCTCTGGGGAAATAACATTTGCTTAAGTACTTTAACTTAGTAGAATTCTGAAGTAATCTTTTAAAGTTATGCTATTTGTACACCACTTTACCACTACGTTTATCTGGCTGCTGTAGTTACTCCAGAGATTAAAATTCTAAAAACCTATAATGAGCATATCAAATATTGTTAGAATTGTTATAAAATGAATGAATGAATTAGCCCCAACTAAACTTGCTACAACAAACATGCTGCTCACTTATTGCTGCTTATACTTCTACTCCTTAACATCTCCGAGAGAAATATTGTACTTTCTACACCACTACATTTATCCTGTCAGGTTACTTATTAACAATTGACGAGTAAAGTATTTTACTAAATCCCTCAAATCCAACATAAAGGCTTCAATTATCGAGTCAGGTGTCATGAAGGCCGTCTGGATTTTTTTGGCTCAGCCGGAGTCATTTTAGAGTTGTACTCCATGTCTATACAATAGAGGACTGATAACATATTTTTGGAAGTTAGCCTCCCCTGGTTCTCTCCACAAAAAAACAAGGGGACTTTATCATTGTGTTTTGGATTATTGCAGAAAATAAGCTCTTTGGCAAACAAACGTGTATTTTTTTGTTAAGCATCTTCACAAAGTAACACCACTTTAAAGATTTTTGAATCGTGGATGCAATCGGCAGAAGTAAATAGCTATTACTGACTTATTTTATGTTGTAGAACAAAACATGAAAAATGTCTTGAGATTATGTTAACCACAGACCTCATTTCAGGCATCTAACCAGAAAAACATTAAAACAACAAGAACATAAAAACATTGACTTAAAGCTAGGAGGGTAATTTCTTTACTGTAAAAAAACTGTCCTGCAGCTCTTTATTGTGAAATATCTGCTCATTTTGCTGTTTAGTTTGACCAATCAGCCACCCATCCATTCCCTTATCTTTAACACTTGGTTTTGAAGCACACTGATGTCAGAGGGGATTCTAAAAATGTTGTTCAAAGGTTCATGGTGCCTGACCAGCCAGAATGCTGCTGCCAGGATTTGAACAAAAACTCAAATGAGAGATGACATAACTCCCACACTGGCTCTCTGTATCTTTTAAAATTGATTTTAAAGTGCTCTTCTTAGTTTAAAAGGCAGTTAATGGCCACGCCTCCTTTTATATCCCAGACTCCATATTGTTTTATGATCTTCCAAGAACCAAAGTTTCTCCACCGCTGCCGCCTTAACTGTTCCTAAGGTCACCACAAAGAAACTGCACACTGAAATGTGTTTTTGAGCTGTTAACTGACTGTACTGTGAGGAAACACATCAATGTCGTTATAAAAATTTGTATTTCATCTGTTGAAGATGGATCTACACGCCCTCTGTTCTTTTAAATTAACTCTAAAAAATGAATAAAAAATGAATAAATATATTTAAAAAAAGAAGGTTATTGCCCTCTAATTAGAGCACTCACTGTGCAGCTCTTCTTAAGTACCACGGCTGCTCTGTATCAGACGCTACAGGGTGCCTAGAGCATCAGTATCAGACGCTGAAGGTTGTGACAATCAGAGGCATTTGACCTAGGAATGAAAACTGGCTGCACAGCCTGCTTATTGGCCGGGAGGTTAAACCCCCACGTGGGACCCAAAGCTCTTTGCTGACCCCCAGGAACAAGAAAACAAGAAGAGAAGAGAAAATACAGGCTGCAGGAAGGTCATAAAGGATAACTGAGAGCGATTATTTTTCTATCACTCTCTACTCGTTTTTTAAGAAAAATGCTGCATAATATTCTTTAAAATTTTAGACGTGCTAAGTGTCTTTAATATTTGAATATTTTCTTTAATTTTTTGATAATACTAATTTTCATTTGTGAATGTTTTTCTTTTTTTTTTTACTTTTAAACCGTTTTAAAGAAGGGTTGGTAATCTTCTAAAACATTTTTCATTTGTCATCAAATCCTGATTATCAATGACACAAACAAAATCCCAGTATCTGTGGCTGTCTCAGGACTGTAATAAACCCAGCCAATAATTGTATTTGGCCTGAACCCAATGATTGGACGGGCTGCCTACCTGCCTGTCTACCTGCCTGTCTACCTGCTGTCTGGCTGCACGTATTCTTCCGTGCACTCATTGCTCTTTCACAAACTGCTAGCTCAATAGTCATGTTTGTTGTTAACTTTGGTATCATTATTTTGGGGGGCGTAGCTTTGGGCGGACGGGATGTCAGTGTTGCCGACTTGGTGACTTTCTTGCTAGATTTAGCAACTTTTGGAGCTAATGCTGCTAGCTTCTTTCTTGGAAAATATTTGTCAACACTGTATTCTTCGGTTGGATCATTTTTCAAATTTAGCCTACTCTTGCTAGTTTCTCCAGATCAGCAAACCCTAGCGTTAAATGTATTTGCTGCTGAATTGTTAATCACTTTTGTTGCATTCTCTGCATGAAAGGTGTTGTAAAAATAAAGTTCATTCATTCATTCAGTGTTATGTGTTTATTTACTAGAACATTACAAAAATTGTCTCTCATCTCAGTTATAGTTCTATAACTGTGGTGATTTAACAGAATTAGCTGTTGATATTGATCATGTAAATATGTTTGCAGAACATTGCAGACACTCTCGCTTGTAGTGGTCAGTGGTTTAAATCCCAGTCCTCCGCTGATCCTGCATCTATATGTACTGTGCAGTTAAGACCTTATTTATGTTAATTGTCCTCTTACCCAACAGTTACCACACTCATTTGACCTTGAAAAGATCCTAAGCATGGATGTCTGTAAATACATTTAGCAGCACATATAATTTTTTTTAAATAAAGACAAGAAAGAAATAAAAATAAAAATAAAAAAATAAATTGTGGAATCAAAATGTTCACAGAATTAAAAACAATTTAAAAAATTTATATGGTTAAATATCCGGGCACTTCTGGGCTCTTCATATTCAAAATCTCCCTCAGTCAAGACAATACACAATAACTTCTGTTTCATAAATAATATGAATTGAACAAACACACACACTCTTTGCTGTGATTGGTGAACCTGGTGATTGCTAAATGAGTAACATCAGTGAAAACAAAATATCTCTGGATAAATATGTTAATCTTGTTGGAAAGGTTCACAAAGAAGTTTTAAGCTATTCAACAGATTTCAGTGTTTGAATCTTTGTGAAATGTTGTACCTCAAAATTCCATCAATGTATCCTTTAGTACTGATGTAATCAAGGCACTTTAAATGTATGTTATGGAAACTATTGAATGACAATTTACCCTCTTAATCCATGCAGAAAGACCATTGGAAACTATGTATATTATAGTTCATTAATGTATTATTATTATTGTTATAATAAATCTAGCAATTAAATTAGCCCAAATCTGAGTTAAACTATATTTAATACTTGAATACTGAAGAATAATCCTTACAAGAATTATTCATTTACAGCTGAAAATGCTTCAGACCCATTATGTAAACCAACATCCCAACCTTGATAACAACTCAAACTAAGTATTAAGAAATGTGTGAAATATGTTTTAATTAATATATAAATAAAGGGCAAATTCTTCATTAATTAACTTTTAGATAATGGTGTTTTTTTTCAGTGCTTTCGTCAAATGAAGGGCTTCCATAACCAACACATTGTTTCAGTTCTGTTGTTTTACAGTGATGCATTCAGGTTCATCTGTTTATCTGGTGTTTTGTTTAAAAAAGTATGTGCGATCAACTCATCCTGGTCCTCTGTCATTCACTAACTAGACGATGGTCTTCAGACCTCAGTACTTCACTGGTGATGATTGTGGGCTCACTGGTTCCCGTTGGACACGGCGCTCTGCTACAAGCACAGCTGCTTTTCCGTCTCTCTCCGTGCTTCGCTTCCAGCTGTGTCATCGTGTCCGAACTAAGAGTTCTACAGCTTGCGTTCTCCGGAGAGGATGCTCTGGTAGATGCTGTCCGTCAGAGGTATGTAGCTCTCCTGCTGGTAGTCCAGCACGTAGAGGAGGTCAGAGATCGTAGAGGGGTTGAAGCCGCTCTGCACCAGCTGGAACTTCTGCTGCTTGAAGGTGCTCGTCATTTCCATGACCTCCTGAGAGGACAAAACAACAACAACCAGACTCATTTCAACAAATATTGAACATGAACTGTCCAATGGTTGGAATATAAATTGGGACCTAAAGTGATACAACGGGTGATTTATCTATGCTGATTTATTTTACCGCGAGGGGCGCACTACTAGATAATCAAGTTAATATTAATCAGAAACAATTCTTATAACTGGTTACTTCTTTAAGCTAACTTGAAAACAATAGACTTTTGGTTGACATTGGGACAAAGGAAGTTAATTCATTAATTGAGAAAATAATAAAAGGTGAATAGTTGTAGCAGTTGCAGCTCTAGACATCAACTATGAAGTTCAGGGACCTCAATACAGAGACTTCGTCTACATGTTTTTATTTTCATTAAAGATTTTTGGTATTACACAAACATGTTTCCTTATTGCAATTAGGACAGAAATTAAATAGATACTGAATCGTCCTAACTTTGGGATTTCCAAATCTTACTTTCTTTTTTTTTTTAAACTGCTAAACATGGCAGCAGCACAGTTGATAGGTCTCCATGGATATGTCAATGAAGATTGTGAACAACATGAACACCGATATATATAAAAACTGAAAGGCTACGCAAACCGTATGATGACTTTCAATTTCCCTGTGTATATATATATATCGACTGCCAAGAGAATTAATTCATATAAAAATAGTGGGTTTCACGGCACATTAGTACCTCCGACTCCTCGTAAAAGTTAAGTTAAAAAAAGGGGGGGTCCCTAAACCAAAGGGTCGGTAGTTCGATTCCCCAGCTCCTCCTGTCTGCAGGTCAAAGTTTCCTTAAGTGAGACACTGAACCCCATGTTGCTCTGGGTGCTTTCCAGCAGCTCAGTGCTCCTAATGTTAGGAAACTTCATGCATGTGACAATTCAAATAAAGGTTTTTTTGGAGCTAAAACTGTACGTGGGCCTTTTTTTGTCCATGACAGCAAGCTAACTAGTCAGTGACAAGTGAGAGCCGTTGATATATCGGCTTTTCCATCTTGAGGGACCTGTGGTACCTTCTCATCAAAGACACAGGCAGTGTAGTGTGTATTCTGAACATAGATACAGAGCTGACAGGAGGAGTGCTGATTGAAGAATCACATTTATAGTTATAATTATTATTTCTGAAGTTAAGCTAACATAGAAGGATATAAGATAGGACAAACAGTTATGATATTTAATGAGGTCTCTTCACAGAGCAGTGACTTACTTCTTTCAACCCGAAGCATGATCCTTTCCTAAAAATAACCAAATCCTTTTCTCGGCTAAAGCTAAAGTTGTTTTGTTTCATTTTCACAATGTTGGAGGTGCAGCTTGGCCTGTGAAGCATTACAATGGTAGTAATAACTGTTTATAAAGCTAATTGAATTGGCTGATAACATCAGATGTGGGTGCTCTTGCCTCATGAACTTAGGAGAAAGACCGGCTTCTTCATATTTTGTATTTGACGGATGTGTTTGCTTGAGGAGCCACTCGTGTTCTTTTCCTCCCCATCAGAAGGCCGCCCATGTTGTGGCTTGCTTATAAATCTCACTAACTTGAACCTTGATTGCTTTTGCTTCAATGAGTAATTTTTGAACACATTGACTGAGAACATTGCTAATGTGAGGACAGTTTTTCTATCATTTAAAAAACTAGTTATGTTTGTTGTCCTCAAATGTGAATCAAGGATTGTGATAAATGACGGTGAGCTCAATAACAATAAAAAAATAAAATCAGTTTAGTCAGAACTTCTCTGTCTCCCCTGGCAGTGTTCATTGCATTCAATAAGTCTCATTCACAATACTTTTTCAGGACAGTAAGGTCCTGCAGTGGCACCTAATGGACACTAGATGGCGGAACACACAAACTGACCAAGCCCATGTCACACTGCTGCCAGTGTGCAGAGTAAACAGACTGCATTCATATAGGCAGTTTAACCCAGGTGACACTTTACTTTTAAGTTGTGAGGGTAGAATTCATCAGATATCTGAGTTGGTGGGTTTAACACATACGTATCATGAAGGGAATGTGTTTGTGATTTTGTTTTTGTGAAAAATTGAAAGATCTGTAGATTGAGCTGTGCTAGCCAATAGAAGTGAGTTTCTTCGTTCCCTGAAAAGCCGGGGATCAAACCGCCGTTCATCTTATTGAGGGCGACCCGCTCAACATTCTGATAATACTTAAAACCATCAGTGTCTGTGTATCTAGTTGTGTTTGATTCTAGTGTTTTTGTACTTTATTTGAGTATTTCCATTTTTGTGCTACTTTATACTTTTACTCCACGACTACAATTCAGAGGGAAATAAAGTAGTGTTTACTCCACTACTGGGTCACCTGAACCCTCCGACCCCCCCTGACAGAGGACTTTCCTGAGATCATGGTGTCTAATGAGCCTCTTCTTAACTCTTCCTTCCAGAATGAAGGTAAACTCCTCTACAGTCCCCGTCATGAAGAACAACTCCTTACCTGGAGCCTTATGAACAGAGGTCGAGCGTACGCCGGGATGTCCTTCATCACATGATCGAACAGCTTCTTGCCATCGAACACGAGGCCCGGTCTCACAATCACAGCGGCCATACCTGCTCTTCCCTCGTGCCCTGTGTGGACAACACGGTTCAATGTCATCACTCTCCAGCTCTGTGTTGGTCATTATTATCAGGACCGGTTCTAGAAACAGACCGGCTCACTTTTCTAGAAATACTGCAGTATGAAGGTATTATATGTGGCACTGTTCTGACAGAGGTAGATGTCTTTAACATACCTTGTACTTCCACTCCATACGCATTGACTTCCTGGATGAAATCCACCTGCCCGAGAGTCTCCGTTACCTCCGTCGTTGCTACATTCTCACCCTTCCACCTGGAATCAGAGAAACGGGATGATTTAAAATTAGACCCTGCATATGAAACTGAGAATTTGAAAGTAAAATATATTGTTTATAAAAACAGCCAGAAATATAGCGTAGCTTTATTTCTGTATTCAACAAAGACAAACCAGCATGTGATCCCTCTCTGAAGTCTGCCTGCACGCCTTATCGGCAACCGGGAAACTACCTGTTTGTTCCAATACCCATAATGCCCAAAAAAGGTTTAGTATGTCCCAATACATAGTATGTCAAATGCAGTATGACAAAAACACCAGGATGTTTTACTGCATCCTGTCCCATTTTGCACTATGAAAGCCAGCATGCTTTTCCGGCTATCCTGACCCACAATCCTTTGTGCAGCGGATATATGAGCAGGAGGTGCCATGTTATGAGGAATCTCAGTTACATGCTAACTGCATGTAACTGCATTACGTGCTTAGTGAGAGCAGCTGCAGTATGTACTAAATACATACTATTTGACTCTAAATGGACCATAATTTACTAAACATTATGCTGTATTGAAGAAGACTTGAAACTAGGGATTGAGACCATAAACTCATGTTTACAATGTTTACTGAGGGAATAAATCAACAGAGAAGTGGGGTGGGGTGGGAGGGTGCTAGAGGTGACCCTAGCTGCTATTGGACGAAACGCGGGTTCAGTCTGGACAGGCTGCCAGACTATCGCATGGCTGAAATGTAGAGACAGACAACCAGTCAATTTTTACAGCCAATTAATCAATCAATCAATCAATCAATCAATCAATCAATCAATCAATCAATCAATCAATCAATCAATCAATCAATCAATCAATACACTTAAGCTGCATGTCTTTGGACTTCAGGAGGAAGCTGGAGAACCCAGAGGAACCTATGCTGACAGGTGGAGAACATGCAAATAAGCCCGGGGATCGAACGCGGGTCCCTCTTGAGTCCACATTTAAAACATAACCATTGCCTGCATTTACAGAAATAGGGATGCAATTTCTAATTTAATTCTACTAAATTGAATAAATTGTAGGATCACTTTTAACCTATGTCAAACAGTTGGAAATGACAACATAAAAAAAACATAAATAACCTCTCATGCTAGTATAGTGCGCTTTGGATCACATTCAGTTCTATCTCCCTCAAGAACACTCAATTTTTGCCATTGTGGGAGCCTGGGATCAAACCATCATTCTAGTGGTTAAAGGACGACCCACTCTACCCCCTGAGCCACAGCCACCCTTACATCACAGCACACTGGTGATACAGAGCCTGCATTAATAAGTGTCTCATCATTATTCCATGTCCTTTTTTTTATATTATAATACTGTTATAATGCGTTAATAGAACGCTTTAGAGTCCAGCTCTGGTAGATTTGGCAACATCTATGGTTTCTGTTGCTGGCAGATAAAGAGGGCATACAACAGGACCGTCTGACATGCTTGTATGGAAATCACATCTAGTTCATGCTGCATCACTTCCTGTGAATCCCTATAAAGCAGGAACACACTACAGCTTTGTTTATAATCGGTGTGGCACCGTGGCAACAGAGGGCATATTTACAAAATGTACTGTGAAGAAGCAAGAAGACAACAAGTGTGACCGCCAAAACTCATAGTCCGAGTGTTGATGGGGCATTGTAATTGTAACTGTAAACTCATATCTCATTTTTATACAAGACCTTTAAAGAAAGAAGTCAAGTATTAAATGAGTTCATTGCAGCCAGTTTAAAAAATGGTTGTCCCCATTAGTCACTTAGAAAGAAAATTGTGGAAACATAGGATCGAGGTAAAAAAATACAGAAGTTACCATTTAAAGTCAATGAAAGACTACATCAACGCTCTTTAAAAGCTCTCTGTGTTCCATTCGTACCGGCAGTAAAGACATCTGAAAACATGTGGTCCCACTGTACCTGAAGGTGTCTCCCACTCGGTCCCTGAAGCAGATGAAGCCCTCCTGGTCTTCAGCCATGAGGTCGCCCGTGTTGAAGTAGGCGTCTCCCTTTATGAACACGTTTCTCATCAGCTTCTTCTCGGTCAGCTGCTTGCTTCCAGCGTAGCCGAAGAACGGGCTCATGGAGCTCACCTTGGACAGCAAAAGCCCCGTCTCACCTAGAAACAGGACAGAAGTCCAAAATGATTTAGGAAGTATTTTTTCAGGTGAAGTCAACTTTCAAAGAATTAATAATCTTAAAAGGACAGAACTTTTGTGAAGTTGCACTCTTACCCTTTTCCACTCGCTGACAGAAGCCATAATGATCTTTCACTGGTTCATCTTTCACCATGTCGTACTTTACCAGATCGTACTTGAACAAGAGCTGCACACAAATTAAAGAGAAAATATCATTCCATTACGCAAAGGCATTTAAATCTAAAGTGATGAATGGAACTATAAACTATACCTTGATTCAAAATCAGATGCTTGTCAAAGCAAGCATTCTGACACTTACTGGAAAATAAGTCTTTATTTTTAAGTGATTATTTACAGCTGTGTCTTTCCTGCTGTAGCATGTAAAAATGTCTGCTGTGAAAAATGATATAAAACTTCTACATCTCATCCAGGAACCTATAAAAGAAGGAGGGGTCTTTACGTCATTGTGTAAATATTCTAATTTTGGTCAAGATTTATAGTGACATTAAGAATTTAACATGTGTCTAGGGACTACAGATGAAAAAACTCTGGTGCATTTACAGAAATGTTATATTAATGTGCACTGTCTCTACCCAATAAACCAATAAATGAAATAAAATAAATAATTTGGTGAATAGCACTACATCTTGGTAATATGAGGAAACATTATGGAGAGAGCTGGCTAGCCCTCCTGAATATTATAAAATATAATTTAAGAACATGATGGTTGGTTAGTTATTGATAACAAACATGATAACAAAGATTACATCCATATCCATGTAGAATACTTCCCACTTGGCACTGATGTGGGTTCAGTGACATTGTTATATAGGTTACTTGTGTCTTACGGTCTTTATCAGTGAGTGGTGTTTGCTCAGTTGTCATGGAGATAGAATGTGAGATGCATCTGAAAGGCCCAGAAATAGTGGTGGAAGATATTTTTTTTCTTTACCAAACTACTTTTGGACTACATGTTGGAGACTTTAAACGTGTTCATCATTTTCTTTAAGTCATTGTTTAATTTGCTGTCCACTCTTGGATAAACCCCAGCTCTGTGGAGTGTACGGCTTAAAGTGGTCTCAGGTCAGATACTCTGATACTAGGTGGACATTATGCCACAAATTATCTGACTTCTGTAGATTATTTGGTAGCTCCAGATCTTTTTTAGGGGCTTCATAATAAGGGGGTGAATCGAAATGCCAACACCACCTTTCATTTTTTTAAAGATTTTTTGAAAACATGTTTTATTTTTTATCATTTCAATTAAACAATTTTGAATTATTTTGTGTAGGTCCATTACATGAAATCCAAATATATATTTTTTAATTCCAGGTCCAAATGCAACAAAACAGGACACCAAGGTGTAGGTGTGTGTGTGTGTGTGTGTGTGTGTGTGTGTGTGTGTGTGTGTGTGTGTGTTGTTTTATAACTTTACTTTTATAACTATATTTTATAACGGTTTGTGAGCCAGCAGGAAAAGCAGTGAGCCAGATCTAAGAATAGCAGAGATTAAAGCTAAACACATGTAACCGCTCTTTTGTAACTGATGAACTGCTCCACAGACAAGCATTAGTGGGGCTAATTCCTCCCTCCGCCTCAGGAAGAGCCACTTCCCTGGTCGTCCTCCCTGACTGGTCCAACAGAAGGCCAGCTTAGTCACTAGAACTTTCTAAGACTTTCTTTTCCTCCAAGTTTCAGCTACATAATACCGTTAATGCCCCGACACACTGATTCCATATGAGAGGGAGTTTCTGTTATTTTCTCCACCACAAAATATCAACAACACCCGACTATTGTACTACAATTTATTGTCATTATATTAACTTATTTTATGATATTTTATATTATATTAAATCTATTGCATTGTATAATATTGTTATATTGACCACAAAAAACCTGTTATTTTCTGTTGTAGTAGGTTTTGTATACAATTTATTAAAATATACATGGGCTGATGTGAGCTGGATAACTTTTGTGTAAGGCGAGAGTTAGTCAGATGTTCTTCTGTATTTCAAAGAATGTACTATAAAAACATACAGATGACCAAAAACAGAAAAATACTATTTGTTGTTCATTTGTGATATAAGTTTTCTACCTTTATCTCAAAAGCCGAGAAGAGGATAAGGTGGACTAATTCATTAGTCTTCCCTTGGATTACTCTTGTAGGTTACAAGCTACAAAGCTTTATCGACCTCTTTGTCTCAACGCTGGCTTGGTGTCTTAATGTTGTATTTTGGAGGGATTTTTGTTGATTATGATCAAGTAGTAAAAATAATTAAATTTATCACTAAATCTCCATCACACACATCCATCATAAAGTTCTAAGCCCTTTTACACTTTCAAAATATATTTTAATGGATTCATATGTTTTAATTTCTGATTTAAGACTAGAACTACAGTTCTACTGTTGACCTGCTATCTCCTCCAAAAGACCCTTTGTCAGCCCTTAAAAGGACATAAATGGGTCTATGGTAAAGAGAGATGGAGTGGAAGAGGTTAATAATTCATGGATATTGTTGAAGACCTCGTCTGAAAATTTACAGTAAGATATGCGAGTTGGTGTTTTTAATTTTTGACTGTAGAAATCACACAAATGTGTCCGCTCGTAATATTCTCGATCTAGTTTATATTGTGTTGTTTTGTCAGCAAATGCAGGCTGGACTAATTTGTGTGCATGAAATAATAATATCTTCATACTCTCTATACTATTTATCATACACAACACTAAACTGAAGGTGTCATGCTTCAGAAAGACAGTCATTGTTTGATTGGACAACCACAGGTGTTCATGACACGGTGTCCACGCCATGTAGAGTACAGTCTGCAGATTGACCCCTGAAAGACCTCTGATGGAGGACGACCAGGACCTGACAGATCTCCTCTAAGCTGGTTACCCCCCCTCACTACAGTTTACTTAGCTCACCACGTGCACTATCTTAGTGGTCTTGTGCACAATCCCTCTGCCACAAGATTAGTAAAGATGCTTGGTGAGTGAATGTGGGTTGTAAGCACCTCTTAAACAAAACCATACTGGACACCTGGGTTGCCATCACGTTTGAAATAATGCATAGAGGTGATGTATCATTTGGGGCAAAGTCCCCACCTGCTGGAAGCTGGAAAAGTGTGGGTTTAGTGGTACTGAGTAATATAGAAATGAATGCAATTCTGGATGAATGCATGACATTAAAATATCCTGGGTTGCTGGTTGCAGCTATGTGTGGACAGCCCTATGCAAGCGATATCAAGAGCCCATGTTAGCCTGTCAGAGTAGTCACTAAGAAGGGGATGGTTCCTGGTCAAGAACAGCCACTCAGGATCTTAATAATCTTCCTGAGAGGATTACCAAACATAAAAGCAGCAGGACATGGCGGTAATTTGGAAAGCTAACCAAACTGACATGGCATTCAAATGGGTAACTGAGCAGTATAACAGCAATTGTAGGAGTTCTGTTGGATTATCACCGGTGTTTAACTTCAGGGGAAATAGGAATGACAAATAGTCAAATTGTATAAGTGCTTTTTACCATTTTTCCACCTAAAAACATCACTTACAATTCATAATAGCATTTGCATACACATACATGTCCACTGTGAGCTGTGAACAGTAGGGTGCATGTCAAAAGGACACATGCTTGAACCCATTCATGTCCTATGATTATTCAATCATGACAAATCATACTTTATTCCATGTAAACTCTATATATAGTCACTTTTTGATAGCAGTTTGTGCATGCTTGTGGGCGAAGCTTTCCTCCGAGGTCACCATGTACTCACCCTGTAGAAGAAGTTGGAGCGGCCCACAGTCCCAATCCTGCCGACGTGGTTCATGAAGCACAGGTTTCCCTCTGTGGAGCCGTACACCTCGCACATTTTAATGTTTCCAAAGCGACTCTGGAACTCCCGCCACACGTCCTGCCGCAGCCCGTTCCCGACTCCCATTCGCACCTTGTTAACCTTATCCTCAGCTTTCTGACAGAGGGAGAGGGAAGCGGAGATATTAGCAAAGTAGAAGTCAAGGGTGACAACTGATGATTTCTCGATTAAGTTAGGCAACGATCTTTCAAACTGCACCTCTACACACAAACTTATAGAGGCACATTGAACAAATTTGCAATTAATTGATAACAACTGAAAGACAACCAGCATGGGGCCTTTGGGGCCCCTGAGGGTCTGGAGCAGTGGTGCAGTTGCCTGATTTTCCTTGGTTGGTAATCCAACATGTATTGACCACCGGGGGCGGCCAACACACCTTGAGCAACAACTCTGTCAGATATACAACAGGAGAAGAAGAACTGATGTATCTGTTTACAGCGCGGCCGGACAAAGGGCTTTTTCTATTTTCCCAGTTTTCTACTCCCTCGCTTCCTCTAGGAGGCTTGCCGGAGGAGCTATAAGTGAATATACAAGAGGCATGACCAGGCAGCAACCTCTGATTCTGCTGAGTGAAGTCAATGCATAATTGTCTTTAACTTGCATCTTCTACACTGACCCTTTAGGGGGCGACTCCTTTGGTTGTATAGAAGTCTATGATAAAATGACTCTACTTCTCTCTTGATTTATTCCCTCAGTAAACATTGTAAACATGAGTTTATGGTCTCAATCTCTAGTTTCAAGTCTTCTTCAATACAGCATGATGTTCATTTAGTAAATTATGGTCCATTTAGAGTCAAATACACCATAAAGCAGGGTATGCTTTAGGGCGGGGCAACACAGTTATTGACAGGTCTCTGCCACTACCGTATACGGCGTCTCTATGTCACTCCTCCTCAGTCCAAATATGGTAATTTCCATTCCAGATTTCAAAAGCCAAGATGGTGACGGCCAAATCGCCGAATTTGGGGCTTCAAAGCAACAATAGTTTATCTGCTAGACACACAGCTGGTTTAATCTCAAACCATGGCAGGACTCTACAAATGTAACTGTTCCATTTGTTTTCATAAGTTGTTGTTATTAACCAAACATTCTGCCCTTCATCGTTTGTGCAGCGCCTCATAAGGCTCTGTTATAAACTCATCTTAATATTCACCTTCATACGGTACTTTTCATACCAAACATTTGTAGTGCTTTACACAATAAAACATATAAAAGCTTTATTATATATTTATTATAGCCCTTTTATATTTGCATGTGGGTGTGTAAATGTATGACATCCAAACATCCTTGTTGTGAATAGAATTAATGGTATAAACATATGTCTGCCCTGTGATAGGCTGGCGACCTGTCCAGGGTGTACCCTGCCTTCGCCCATTGACAGCTGGGATCGGCTCCAGCACCCCCGCGACCCTTAACTGGATAAGCGGTAACGGAAGATGGATGGATGGATGGATGGTATAAACATAAGTTGGACATGGAAACTGTAATGCTCATCTTTCAGAGATCAATTAATACATGAAAACAAAACAGCTGTGCATCACGTCTTATTTATTTGACGACTCTTTAAATTCAGAGGCGAGGACTTCTCATTTGGTTAAATGGCTTTGACTCCTTTATCCTCGCATCTCCAGTAGGTGGGGACTAAGACGTCATGGTATCTGTCACGTTTGCTCATTGCTTACTGTGCATAATGACAGCATGCAGGCGGCAATTGCTACTCATGCTTGTGTGCACACGTTGACCTTGTGAGAAAGGTGCTTGAGTGCCATGCGTGTCCCCATCTTTAATTTGCCAATCAGCGGCGAGGGACGGTCCTGGCCAGCCTTCCACCCACGCAGCAGAATAACAGGAGAGCGGACAAAGGGGACTTTGAGTCCGGCCTCAAGAAGCGATGAGCTCTGCCCTCAAACTGTGTGTGCGTGCATGTCATTACAAACAAAGGTCCTGCTTGTCTGACGGCAACAGTTGTGCACAATTTTACTTGACCGATTCAGAAGTGGCTGTGTGATTGTAATGAGTGTAAAGCATTGATGCTTTTTTTTGCCCGTTGCTTTACTCTAACTCACTTGTTTTGTTATTAATTTAGTGGCAATGTATGATTACTATCTGTATGAAACCTGGTGTTAAATGTAAATTACATGTGAGATAATAACAGCAAGTATAGATCAGAAAGTATAGGAAAGAATAAAACTTTTATGGTCATTTAAAGATTCCTGGTTTGGGTGTCGGTCCATCAGAAAGAAGACTAAGCACAATACATATTCAACAATAACACAGAAACAAGGGAATTACAAGGCCAGAGTAGGAGTACTCGACTAAAGTGACTTTTTGTTTCATAGCGGACCAGAACGTTTTCCACAGAGTATATTTTAGTTTAGGAGGGTAACACAATTTTTAACCCAAATTAACCAGAAATGAAGCGTTTTGGTGTGTGTCTGTTCAGAGACAGACACGACATCATTTTTGAAAGAGGTTATTAACACCTTTGCGTTGACTGCCAAACAGCAGATTACCTTGGGCTGGTTGCAGAGGTATCTGCAGAGTTCACCAATATACTGGAAAACAGTAACGTCATGTTTTCTACAGTCATTCCAGAACTGGGAGGCTGAGAACTTCTTCTTCAACACGCAGGTCGCACCTGTGATAGAAAAGACAACAATAAAAAAAAACATATTCTCCTATTGTCAATACCAGCTATATCTATTTCTCTAATAAGAACCTTAAATCATACCGTGAGGCATTTAATTCCCATATATAATGTACCATATATTTGAAATATTTTGCTGACAGAGGTATCTTGAACAAGAGTGTTGTAGAGTGTTGTGTTACTATGCAGGTCCATGTGCTGTTTAAATCTCTTTGTTCTAAGAAGATTCACTCACAACGTTAAAGAGTTGATAGTGTGGTCCGAACACGTTTAAAAGGTAAAAATGTTTATGGCCGTTACCGTATACACGCTGGAAAAGCTGAATAGAAACCTGATTACCTGTTTGTACATTTTAATTAAACGTAAATCAACTTTATTGTCACAGACAATTGTACATCGGCAGCGAGGCTAAGTGGTACCTCTACAGCTATCAGTCAACACTCCGTATTTGGTTCGTGTGGGGTCTTGAACTGGTGACCCTCCAAGCCAAGTCCCCACAGACTGAGCTATACTGCTGCAATGACTCCATGGAGTAGAAATCGACGTTCTCCAGGAGAAATCTACCCAATCAAATCAGGTTTCTCTATCCTAAAAACGATTACAAAAGAACAGGTTGCACCTTTAGATCACCTGCTTGGAATGTTATCAGTCGATTGAATGGATGTCATCAGCAGTTATCAGCAAGTTAAAAGGGAACTGCTACACCTCCTACTATGTTCACAAGGCCGTTATCATCCATTCACATGGTTGATCACTGATATGAATACAAGAAGACAACATAGGCCTCTAGTGGAAGAGGAAGGTGGAACTCAGGTGACTTAGTATAAGGAGTGACACAGTCGGCGTAGGGAGGTGGTAGGGGTGGATGGACAGGTCACCCAAACACAGGACTTTCAAGCAGGAGACCGTGAGAAAGTCAGACTAGTTTACTGTTTTTTTTTTTCGTAACTTGCGTACTTATCTTACTCCATACACTTATTTTAAACCAAACCATGACCTTTTCCTAAACCTCACCAAGCTGTTTTGTTGCCTAAACTAAAATTGTTTTCTTTCAAATCACAACTTTAAGTTTCACTTTCACAACTTGGCAGGTGCAGTTTGACCCTCCTGAAGCATCAGTATGGTATTGATAACAGCTGATAACGCCCATTCAATCGTACTTATGGTACTCACCATTGTACCCTGTACTACTATGTTGTGTGGTGCTCTCTGGCAGAGAGGGGTGGTATGCACTAGCATATTTATTATCACTTATCTTTCTTCATAAAACCATTGTTGGAGATCAGCCTTATATCACCTTGTCATTGGTCTGAAGCTCTGAACCTTATCATACTTGTTCCAATGATTGGCTTTTGCATAAAACGTCAAGAGTTAGCGTTGGACTTGGGAAATCTGCTTTTTGCTTCTATGCTCCCTACAAGTGGAACATCCTACAGTGTACTTTAAAACTCAATACATAAGTATTCATTGGTCAGTTCAGATCCTTAATAACTAAACATTTCACCCGAGTCTGTAGTTGCTTTTACATTGTTAATTTCATTAATTTTTCTTGTATTGCTCCGTTTCTACTATGTGCTGTCTATTCTCCAATGATCTATGGAGGTTAATTAAAGATTGGTTGAATGAATGATGACGTTCAAAATGGTTGTTTGCACTGCCAATAAAGTTAGGACATCAGCTTAATGGAGAAAGCTGCTTACCAGCATTTTATTTCATCACATTGTCAGTGTCTAATTAGCCTGAATGAGTCATCTGGTGTTAGCTATAAGCACTAAGATTAGATACTGATTTTGCCTCTTCTGTAATTTGATTGTCCTAATATGAGATCGTAGAGACCTGGATGTGATCTGTGCCTGTCTGCGTTGGGAACTTGGACTTGGGACATCTATACTGCTGTGATCAAAGTTTAACTCGTAGCACAAACAGATACCTCAAACAGAACACATCATGCTCAACTTATGTCTTTTTGAAACTGAGGTTCAAAGTATCCAGTGAGGCTCTCTCTTTGGCTTACTAAACTAATCTATTGCAAATAACACACACAGTGTCTGCCAATGTTACCTTGTGGTAAAGGTTCACAGACCGCTTGATGTTATTTTGCTGACTTGCAGTCCTACCAGCTCCCCTCAGTGTTAAGAGGGCATTCTTCCTCTCCAACACGCCAAAATAACAGTGTTGACTGTAATTTGTGTTTTATTAATAAAGTTAAAGGGAGTCTTGTATTTGGAGGTAGAAAATACAAGTTATAGAACAAGCTAACTAACAAATTAGCTAGCTTGTTCTTCAACTTATATTTTGTATACTACATGTATCTTTAGCTCAGTGGACAATACATTGACAATACCAGCACCAATATCAGTAACCTTAGTAGTACCACTACCAACAGAGTGCTTTATTGGACACCCATCATGTGAATGGAAGCTGTGTGTGTGTGTCCCATTGGCTAGCTAATCGCTGCTGTACTGCGTAGCTCATAGAGCGGTTACTGCAGATAATTGACCCCTGGTGGCTGGACCGTGTTGTTGTGGAAGCGTAATGCCCACGCTCCAGTTCCCCCTCAGGTTAAAACCGTTAGCTCTTTCAGCACCGCTGCACTTGTTAGCGCTGTTGGCACTGTTAGCTGACATCTTTGTGTTCATAGCCGTGTGCAGGCAGGCAATAAGGCCATAAGGGTTGCGGCTTCTGCGGTAGTTTGCCAATCACACGTTGAAGAACGCTTGTGGTGTTTGGATGTGAGCAAAACTTAGATGGATTGCAGAAGTTTTGATAATAATTGGTACTGGGTTATTTCGGTTGATACCCTTAAAGTATCGGGTTCTAATAACAAGCCATAATGGTCCCTGCAATCATTTAAAGAGACGTTTGTAGAGCCAAACACTGTAAAAGAGTGAGGACAAAATGCCCAGTCACTGTTTGGTACAAAAACAATCACTTTTAAGTTAGGCTAATGATTATATGAGGTTCATCACTTTAAGCTAGTCAAACTGAATGAGTATCTTCGTCCAAATAGTTGCGAGAAGTTACAGCCAGTGATCTGTAACAAACATGTAACTGTGAATGCGTTTCTGCTACGACAGTGTTTACAAGAACACGACTCTTGCATGTCACCGGCCAATTATGAAACAAAATTTCCAAAGTTATTATTTATTAAGAGTTTAACACTCAAAATTGACCTAAATACTTTTTATTGGTTCTGCTATCAATTTTTTTTTAAACTCTATTATAACTTCCACTGTCTTCAGTGTCTAGATGAGTGAAGCGTTATAGAGACTGACTTGTGAGTCCAGGCAGGTGTAGACCTGGTGTGACAATGCCAGCCCACGTGTCTACATCCATTTCAACATCTAAATCTGTCGGGACACCGGCCTTGACAAGGTCGGGATGTTTATCTCTCCCAGTGGAGGACGTTGAACTCTAAACTTTGGTAGCAGTTGGATCAAATGCAGAAGCCAATGATTCATCAATAGGATAGCTGATTAGAATTTGTTGCTTTTCCAAAAACATTTTGTAACTGCAACATTACCTTTAAGCTCTAAATCAGCTGCTGAAACAAGTCTTTTCTACCATACTGTAATGTTATCTAAACCAAAATGTGAAGGTTCACAAAGTGGGCCATTATATGAAAAGGGAAAACACAGCAACCATGACCAAAAACAATCGTATTCTCCATAATAGTCTTTTGTGTCCACTTCCTGCTCCAAAGCATCTAATTAAGCCACTAGTTGAAGTGAAACAGTGGGTCCTCAACGGGGTCACTGTTGTTTGGCAGTAACACTGTGTTCAGTGGACACTGTCTGCAGTCCTGTCCCTATTATGTAACCAAGACCGACAAAATGTTGTTGGGCTTAATGCCCTCTGGCACTGTGCTGGAATTCTGGTGCAGGGCCGTTTTAGATTTGTGAAGGTAGATAATTATTTGTCTATGGAAACTGTCACGTAGCAAGATTATGGCTGAATATGCATGTATACAGCCCTAAGGAACCCCATATTTTGTATTAATAAAGTAGCCCTACTTAGCTTATACATTCTTTTTATTTTCACTGTGGCTCAGCAAAGTGTTAGCTCAATAATGCACATAACATTCAAAAAGTGCTGCTATGAAAAGGCTATTTGTTTTGTTTTCATATCATCTTCAAGATCTTTTTGACTAATTTGACACCAGTATGCCGATTAAATATTGCTGTTACAATATATAACAAGGGGGATTTAATTTATCTATACAATGTTCACGTCCTGCTGAGCTGAATGCTGTTATATGTCTAAATAATAAAATAATGAGTTTTGTCTTTAAACGTTTTTGGTGTTGTCTATAGTAATATTGTTGGTCAAAATTGATGTGAAACTGTATAGTTTTAAGTGAAAAACCTTCAAACCCTGACAGCTTTAGCTGCCAAAAAATAGAAATAGAAAATAGGCTAGAACCCAAAGGTCTCCTCTCCTTCTGGCAAAGTAGGCTGTGGGCTCCAACTCACCGATCAACTCTTAAACAAATTTGAGTGATCTTGCAAAGTCAATCAGCTATCAAACTGAGTCTATAACCTTCTCTCTGATAATGTGTCTCAGTACAGCTGTTATTGTGCAGGGTAACATCTCAAAAACAAGTTCTTCTGCTTCTACCCTGAGCCTTCCTCGTAGCACTTATTGCATTCGTATTAGTTGTTGCACTTACTGTATTCGTATCAGTTCGCTGCACTTATTGAATTCGTATTCGTTTACTGCACTTATCCTATTCGTAGTAGTTTGTAGCACTTATTATATTCGTATTAGTCTGTTGCAATTATTGTTTTCGTAGTAAATTGCCTCTGCACTATACTTTTGCTCTGGTTTATGCTTTAAGATGCTTGTTTAAGAAAGGAGATGCACTTATGACTTCTGGTGACTAGTAGTTCTCTTGAATGCCTATGTTGAATACACTTCCTGTAAGTCGCTTTGGATAAAAGCGTCTGCTAAATGACTGTAATGTAATGTAATACTTTACTGGATCATTGACTTTAGAATATTTTTGGGTTTGTCAATGGCTCAATGACTTTCTTCTGCATCAAGATAGCTGTGTGTCTGGCCACACCTCATTGTAATACCAACACACCCATGGGTGCATAGATGGGTGCGAAAAAAACAAAACAGTTGCACTGTGTTGTGTGCCGCTTTGTAAGACAGGGCCCTTTAAGTGGATTTAACTAGCCCACGCATGTAAGCTCTCTAAACAAATGTGGCTACAATGATATATTGAGATCAGCGGTTTTCAAAATTTGAGGGAGTCATAGATCAGAAAAATCTGAACACGGACATAAAAAAACATATTTATATTCAAACACTCCTCATACTTCAGAACTTGCCTGAGAATCCTCAGGTTTTCAAGTTTTCTTCAGTATCAAAGTTCTCTGCACATCCATACAAACAGGAACTGCTTATTGATAATCCTGCAAACTTGTAATTGTGGCAATGAGCCAAAATGTAAATGGCTCATTAAAAGGCTAAAGAAACAGGGCCAAAGTTTCTCAATTTTGTCAGAAAAACAACCTATGATCTAGTTAGCTGTTTGCTAGATGTTTGGATTTTTATCTGATACGTTGCTTTAAAAGAAACGCTTACAACATACTGTACAGTGAATCTAAAAGAATGAGGACATATTCTGAGACCTACCCAGCTCTATGGTTCCTCCTATACCGATCAAAGAAGCGGCGCTGTGGTAGAGGGGCAGAGGGATGTACATCACGTCATCCTCAGTTGCTCCGAACGCCCAAAACCCTGCTGCTGCCTTCAAGCTCTGGAGGTGAGTGATCACTGCAGCCTTAGGGAGCCCTGTGGAAGATGAAAAAAGACATAATTATGCATTGGATGATATTGCAAAATAAACATTTTAACTGCGTTGCTGCCCTGCTGAAACTAAAGTTAGCATGGGGAGGGAGTACATAGGCATGTGCTACCTGCATGACGACGCAACAAACAACACATTTAACTGTGGTTAAGGTTTCTGACTCCGTTAATGATTAAAGAACACTGTATTGTAGTCATGTACGGTAATCCTTCCAGTCCTGTCCACCTCTGCCTCTGGGTTTCCTCTCACTCCCCCTCCGTGTTGCCCCCCTCGCCCTGTTTTAAAGACACTCTTCAGGTCACAGTGATGCGCATGTGACAGAGATGTAAGAAAAGCAGAATTAGCAGAAGTCAGAGCCTGTTCTGACCTGTTCTGTTCTGTTCTGACGGACGAATGACGTCCAGTGGAAACAAGCTTTTAGTGTCTTTGTGCAAAGTCTGATCTCACGGTGAATTCAGACAGATAAATGCCATCTATTTAACCATTTAAACCATGACGCAAATATCCAAACCCAAAATGTCACTAATGCACGTTAATCTGCTAAGGGTCATGATGAGTTTAGCTGTGTTCAACCCAGACGTTCCATCTAGTGCTATCATAAATGATTTCCCATGTTTCCAAAGGTAACATTTATCTTTATGATATGTGCTGGTTCACCTGCAGCTCTTAAACTACCAAAGCAAATGAGAGACACAAGTATTTGAGTTGTAACAGCCACTTAATACTTAATATTGAAATTCACCCCTGAGTTCATGGCATTGAAATATTGTACTTTATATGAAATTAACTGTTTTTCAAAATTAAAATAGAACATTCACATAGAATTGGTCTAAAGTTCACATGCAAAAATTCAAGTCTAAACTGTCAAAAAGCACAATCCAGTCTGCTCGGGACAGGACAGGTTACGACTTCATTTTCGAGCCACTTCCTTCGGTCACATGACTGACACACTGTGCTCTGCATTCAGGCTTGACTGCTTTCCATGCCTGGGGTAACCTGGTTGTTGCTGTTTGACATTTTTCAACTTGAAATTTTGGACCTCAATTTTACCATCAAATTGAATCTGAATTTTTGTAAACACTGAAATAATATTCTCATTCAATGGGTGGAATCTGGTCTCAAAAAAGTAGGAAATGCAATAATAATTCAAGGCACACTGTAGGGTTTGTACAAAATTAAAACACCTTTATTGTACATTTAATATGTATTTGCCTTTCGACCAACAGGGATCTTTTAAAATGAAGGCATTCTAATGTTGCACAAACCCTATAGTGGGCCTTGGATTATTACTTGTTTTACAAAAAAAATTTGAGACCATATTCCACTCCCACAATGAGCCCTTCACAAGAATGAATAAACAGAGCACACCTGAAGAGTCCAAAGAGCGCCTGAATGTGATAAACACAAAGACCCTGCTGCACTTCTACACAGGGAAAAACATATATTTAAATTCAGCTTTTGAATTTGAAAAGTAATTTTCACAATTGAATTTCAAAGAGAAAATTTCAGAACAAATAAACTGGTGGTTACGTTACAGATACTCGTTTTTTCAAGTAAAATACTTCCATGCTATGAACTCAGTGGTGTTTAAAATTGACATATTAAGTATTCAGCAGCTGTTAACATTAATCCTCTCATTTCCTTGCACGTTCACCTTAATTCTAAACCTTTTTTAAAAGTTAAAAGGTAATACTTTGTCAAAATATAGCAAATGGCAAAAATATGGCTAATTTATAAAAAAAATGATATAATATAAGATAAATATAAAAATAATATAAATCACAAATATGTTGGGCCTGAGTTTGAACTAATTTACTGAATGCTCTTGTCAAAATCTATCCCAGCATGCACTGGGAAAAAGGCAGGCTCATCAGACCTACGCCTAGCCTGCATGTCTTTGAACCGGGCAGGATGTATTGTGATTTTTATATTTATACACTAAATGATTAGTTAAAAAAAATAGGTTAATCAATAGTAAAAAATAATCATCATGCTATCATCAGAATTTCCCTGTTCAAGCAGATCGATCGCTGTGTTCATGTTCTTGGCATTAAATCAAACACAACAAAGAAGCAAAGATCCCCAAACACTGAACACAGTGCACAGGGGAGAAGCTGGAGGAGGCCTCTGGGAACCCGTTACCAACACAACCATGACAAATACAGGACGCTATAAAACAGCTAGTTGGTTGGATGGATGGATTGATTTGTAGCTAAGAAACAGCCTAAAGTTAGTTACATGGCATTAATAATGCTAAATGTGTCCTGAATAATAGAGAAGTTATATTTAGTAAATGAACCACAATATATAATAATGTGCACAAAGGATTATTCATAATTATGGTCATTTGTGTCCATCAAGGTTAATGAATCAAAGAATTCATTTCATATTGGCTTATATAATAATTTATGTTTTTTTGGGAACACCCTGTGAACACACTATGACTATTCTGTCCCCGATGTGTGAGTCCAATCACAGATGGATAGATAGCTAACAGGCTTTAAGAGCAAACAGGAGCCTGGAGGAAAGTTGAATGCTCTTTACTGATTTTTGTAAACTGAAATGTCACAGAAGGACAGCCCCAATAACTGAATGCTACTTAAAACATAACATGTCCTCAGACATAAATGATGGAAATGACAGCTACAAAGTCCTATCATACAAATTCCACATTTAAACAAAGTGTCAATAGCTCCTCATAACATGTAAATAATTCACATAACTTCACAGGCTTAAAAAACACTAAAATAAACAATACCTAAAAATGAGCAGGAAAGCTATTAAATGGCTTTTAAAATTAAACACGAAAGCTACTCACATCTAGTTTAACATCAGCAGTGTTCACATGTAAATAAACCATAGACTGTATATAAGAATACACTTCCACATTGGCTTCACTCTTCAGAACCATAGGTTGCCGCCTGAAATGAAAGTATAAAGAGAGTACAGCCCATGTTTTTGCTATTAGCCATCTCGTGGTAACAGCCCACGGACGGAACACTCAAACGGTCGGAGGGTAGGTCTGTAATCCGTTGTTCAGCAGCGCTCCCACAGCGTTTGTTAAATATAACACATTTGTGGAGGACACTGTGCTGTCAAAAGGAAACATTATCCCTCTATTACAAGACCACTGTGGCTACCATTACACATTATGCACTGCAAGCAACACTGCATACTGTAATATTGTATTGTTAGTACGATGGTGCAAAACTAAAACAAGAGAACCATGATATCAAACATCAGTAGAAACAACACACTCACCAGTTGTTCCAGAGGTGAAGATGTAGAGGGTGGGGGATTTCAGGGAGCTGGTGGCACGTAACACGGCTGGTACAGGCTGGTCGGAGGAAGCCTCCATCTTATCCAGCAGAGTGTGCACCTGCGGGTGCTCGCTCTGGCTCTTCATGGCCCACACCTGAATGTTGTCCTCCAGCAGGCTGCTGAGGATGCCGTCCAGACAGTCCACTAAATCTGGGAGATGGAGACAGCAAAGCCATATTTCATGACACGGATACTTTGAATATGCTTTTAATTTTTATTTAACTCTTAGAGGCCTGCACAGACACATATTTGTCTTTTTAGGGGGGGGAGAGAAGAACCTTCGCATTTATTAATTAATTAATATCCAATTAAAATGTGAAAACTTTCCAGCTATCTGAAAACAATTCAAATTATTAAATTAATTCAAACTAAGATAAGAAATAAAGTTACATTTGGAGAGGTATGCCCATTTGCCAAGTGCTTAACCGATAACCTATGTTGTTATTACCTCAATATAGCCGTATATACAGAACCAATATGATCCAGTGGAGCAAGTGATTATCACTTCAAAGTGGAAATATAAGATAATGGCTACACAGAGGCATGGCTGTCGTCCTTGCTGGAAGAAGCAGAAAGTTGAGGCGAAGGCACTGAAAAAAATGTTTGGCCTTTGCCAAGGCCCATACTGACAAAGATGAAGACTTTTGGGATTCCACACTCTGGTCTGATTAGACCAAAGTCAGTCTTTTAGACTGGATAACATCCTAAACGTGTGGCATTTCAAGGGGGAAGAGTACAGCACAAAGTGCACGGTTCCCACAGTGAGGTTGATAAAGTTATCTTATGGGGATGTAGGAGTGCTGAAGGTGTTGAAATGGAATTGTACTTCATTGATGGCATCACGAATTTGCAGATGTACTGCAAAATCTTTATAGAGAAGATACTACCCTCTCTCCACGCGCTTTTTCAACATGACAATGACCCAAAAACTTTCTTCCAAGGCCACCACTGCATTCTCACTGTGAGGAAGAACAAGGTGAAAGTATGTCACCCGACCTTGACCCTATGGAGCACCTTTAGGGAGTTAAAAAGAGACAAGCTGTGCAGCACTTCACATCTCACCATGAAGGCTCTCCAGGACGTCATGCTCAAGAAGCAGATCCGGATAGACAAAATGAAGTGAACGTGTACAATTGATACCAAGAACGTTCAGTGAAGTGCTTAAAAGTATAGGAGGAAGAAAGTACTATCTTGGCTTCGATAGGAGGTACAGCCCTTCCTATGGGAACAGTGCTAATATATGGCCCACATCTCCTCTCAGTGTTCTGACTGTTCCAGCTATTCCATGAATCCTCTACTGTTTCACTGGGGTTGGAGTGAGGACAGCGTCCCTGACCAATATCATGCTTGTTTGTTTGAGCAACCATCCGTCATCCTGTCACATGGCTGCAGCCTGGTGAGTCCTATTAACTGCAAAAAAAGGATTCTTCCAGTAAAACATGGTTGGGAACAGAAAATTATTCAACAAAAGTTCAAGTTGTTGTGTCATCAAAACACACAGCAAATATTACAAATGAAATCATGTTACAGCTGGGTGCAAGTTTGGAAGTTTTCAGTGTGCAGCAGTCATCACACAGCTTAGTTTGAAAATAACAAATGTGACCTGGCCTGACATTTGGAGAATGAGCTTCACTATTGGATGATAACACAATAAAAGGAGCGTACTGTATCGTTAAAATACATTATTTTGAATGACCCTATCATGTTTAGCACAGACAAAGCACACTATTTGCCTCTATAATGTTTTAGATTGCAAAGTCCAAAAATACGCTTTGACATCAGTATTTAAAAACAATAAATTGAATCATTAATGAGTCAATTAATCAACAGATTTTTTTTCAAACAAAGCCAGTGCAGACTGCTGCATAGATTCTAATGAGCCTGTGAGTGAAAAATGCTTTTCTTCTATAGTTCTAAAAAAATGTTTTGCTGGACCTCACTTCTCCAATGTGAGTCTGTCATTTTATATATGGATTATTTTGGGTTCTACAAAATAATGATTCAAGTTTGGCTATATTCTAACATTGTAATGTGTAAATACTTAATCATAAAAAATGACCAACAGACTAATCACTAAGGAAAGTAACAGTTGGTTGCAGCTCTATCTAACAGACTGTAGGCTGACATGATTGTCATTTGTGTGCTTGTAGGACCTACTTCCCTCTCCAGAGACATATTTGTGTCTCAAGAAGATTTAAATGGCGAAATAAAACAACAAATAAAACATTGTGTCCTAATGACTAACATTGTTTTAGTTACTATGACACAGTAAAAATGCATACAAGGAAATACAAATGGCATTCTGTGCCTTTTAATGACTATCAACATGACGTCAGCTGAGCCGACGGCGCGCAGCTAACAGTGCTGACAGAGATAACAGTGTTAACCTGAGAGGGGACCTGAGACGGAACCTGGAGAGCGGGTACTTCGTTAGCGTGCAACCCCCACATGAGAGCCATGAACTAGAGCCCCCATGCACGACAGCGCACCAAAAAAGGTTTTCTTTGGGTAATGTTTCCCTATCCGATCCAAGAACAGAAGATGGATATGCTAAATGGAATTGCATCCGTATAGCGCCTTTCTAGTCTTGCAACACTGTGCTGTACATACATGCCATTCACCTATTCACATCCATTCCTACACTGATGGGCTACCATGCAAGATGACCTCCAGTGACATGGACTGGAGGAGCCGGGGATTAAACCGCCACACTAAGACACACTCTACCTCCCAGCCAAAGTTGATGTTGTATGCTGTAAAGCCCTCTGAGGCTTATTCATCATTTCTGATATCGGGCTATACAAATAAAATGGAATTGAATTTCAGAAATTTAACTAAAAGTATTTTAGTGTCAACAAAGTCCGTCAACAAAGAAAGGAAAAGTTCATATTACAACACACACACACACACACACACACACACACACACACACACACACACACACACACACACACACACACACACACACACACACACACACACACACACACACACACACACACACTTCATTCTCTGCTCTGGTAGACATTACTCCACTTTTACATGCTCATAGCTGTTATTTATTGCTATAGTAATAATCTGATTGTCGTATATTGCTCCTTCAATGATAATTGAAGGATTACATCCTGCAATTTGGATTGAAATCTGGACTAATACAGTGTTGTTACAGTTGTACAGTGTGTTACAGTGTTGGCTATTAACCAGTGGATGAAAGTAACAAAGTACATTTATTCAGGTCATTTACACAAGTGCAATTGTTGTACTTTACCGGAGTATTTTAATTTTATGCTACTTTCTACTTTCTACTCCACTACATTTCCGATGGAAACACTTTTGACTACACTATAGTTATCTGATAGGCTGGCTTTGATTACTGCTTAGCTACCAACGTTGCCGCATGTACATGCTGCGGTAGGTAGCTCCCATGAATTTCGCTACATTTTTGTCTTTATTTGTTGTTTCTTTTCTTGTTTATCACTAATTGCCTATGACAGAATGCATTCATCGACATCTGAAAAGGAAACATGGGGATAAGTGCAGCAGACTTTGAGACGATCACCGTTCACGGCCGACCAACCAGCCTGGATCCATAGTTCATCCTGGATCAAGCTGCACTTGACGGACAGACAGCAGCACAGAGAGCAGGACTCCGGTGGCACCAGAGGAGCTGGAGTTTCTTATGATGCAAATTAAAAAAATACACTACAGTAATGTAGTACTGTTTTTGTTTTGATTGTCATGTGTTTGTTGTGTTACAAATGGACTACAACTGAATTCCATTGTGTCCCTGTATTGCATAATGACAATAAAGAATCCTTGAAACTTTTCAGATTTTTAATTAAAACAAATAATGAATTAAAAAATAATAATCCAATTTAAAATCAATGCTTTGCTATTTCCCTATAAAGTCAGAAAAATGTGAAAAAAAGTAAATCATGGTATCTCAGTCCGAGGTGACATCCAAAAAGGTCTGTCAGACAGTCTACAAGCCAAAGACTTCACAGTGATGTTAAACAGCTCCTCCGCTCGGACAAACGGACACCACAGCACAATGTTTGACATCTCTGATCAAATAGTTTTGAATATAATCAGTTAAAACTAGCTCTGTCCTGAGCAGCTACAACATCAAAACACTGCTTGTAACAATTATCATTGCAGACAACATTATAAAAAGCCAGAAAGATTTGGGGTTTTTTGCAGTGCAGAGCTGTTGAACTGTGGAGAAATGATTAACAAATTTTCATGCAGGGCTCAGTTGTGTCCCCCTCACCAAAAGAAATGTTAATCAATACTCAATGATACAATTTGGTCAGAACAGCCATAAGTGAGAGCCACATACTCTCACATAATACCTGTGTATGGGTAACAGAGATAGTCTGGGAAGCTGAGGAGTCCAAACAAACATAATGAATAAATATACAGTACCAGTCAAAGGTTTGGACACAACTTCTCATTCAATGGGTTTTTTTTCCTACATTGTAGATTAATATTGAAGACATCCAAACTATGAAGGAACACATATGGAATTATGTGGTAAACAAACAAATGCTCAACAAAGCAGAATATGTTTTATATTTTACATTCTTCAAAGTAGTTGAATGAGAAGGTGTGTCCAAACTTTTTGACTGGTACTGTATATGATTATGAATAACCAGTTTGAGGGAAGATAATCAAGTTAAAAGTTAAACTTCTAAGTTATGATGTGCTTTAAAAAGGAGCATTAGGGGAGAACTAGTGATGACCCGCGTGAACCCCACAGTGATACCAAGAGGAGGTGAGAGCTTTACCTGAACCAACAACCAGAGTCTTGGCTCCGCAGCAGTTGAAGCAGTGCAGCAGAGACTTGGACTTGATGTTGGTGTTGAGGAATGCGACCGAGCAGCCGACCTTTGCCAACCCGAACCAGGCGCACAGGAAGTCGGGCTCGTTGTTCATGAGCAAGGCGACGCAGTCCCCTCTCCTCAACTTGACCCTCTCGAGGAAAACGTTGGCGAGCCTGTTGCTGCGGAGCTCCACGTCCCGGTAGGTGTGGACGCGTCCTTCGTAGATGACGAACGGCTTGTTTGGGATGCGCTGCGCCTGCAGGACGAACTGGTCCAGCACCGTGTGCACGCTGGACGTCAGCTTGGACAGCTCCAGCCTCACGCCGTACCTGATCACCTTCAGGAGAAAGAGGAGGTCCCTCCAAAAGTAAGGAAAGCAGAGCGTCTGCAACACATGAGCGGAGAAAACACCTGCAAACAGAGCCGAGAGCCATCCCAGAGACAGAGCCATGTCTGCGGCTGTGGTGGGGGGGTGGGGTGGGGGACACACACTGTGGAGACGGCAGGGGACACTGCTCCGCTCACTTCATCCTCTGCTACTTGTTCCAGGTGATAAACACGGGCTGCTGTCGTGATGTAAGCCAGCGGCCAGCCCAGAAACGTTATATCACACAACGTGTGACCGGAACATGAGAAATACGCCTTCAAAATAATGTAGATTATGAAAGAATTACAAATAAGATGCAAATGATAACAACAACAACAACAACAACAACAACAGACATACTCATAAACGGAAACACACAAACACACAACAAACAAGTAGAGTTTTGGGGCGTTAATTCCCAAAACAGACAAAGGTCAAATCCAGGAGATCAGTCTGAGAATACAAATGTTACCAGGCAGTGGTTCAGGCGAGGGTTCAGGCAGAGAGAGACCTATATATATATATATATATATATATATATATATATATATATATATATATATATATATATATATATATATATATATATATATATATGCTGCAGTACTAATTGGGGAAATTGGGAGCAGGGGAGTGGGTGAGTTGCCAGTATCAGTGATCGGGAGACCGTATCTTTGACTTGAACTTAAAACTTTCCAATATGGTATTATACATTTATTAAATTAATATAATTATAATATTTAAATCTAATCCACCATGGTAATAACAGACAACGCAACACAAGTTACGAACTGATTTATAGCAGCAAAAAGAAAAGTGATTGGATTAAAAAATGTAAAGTCTAGAAGGTACAACCATCCATCCATCCATCCATCCATCCTTGGACTTGATGTTGGTGTTGAGAAAGGCGAACAAACTTTGCCAACCGCATTATTATTATATGAATCATTTATGTCATATACATTGAATGTGTTGTATCTCTGTTATGCTGTTCATTCTGTACACATGACATCTATTGCATTCTGTCCATCCTGGGAGAAGGATCCCTCCTCTGTCGTTCTCCCATAGGTTTCTTCCTTTTTTCTCCCTGTTGAAGGGTTTTTTAGGGGAGTTTTTCCTGTGCCGATGTGAGGGAAGGACAGAGGATGTCGCATGTGCACAGATTGGAAAGCCCTCTGAGGCAAATTTGTAATTTGTGATTCTGGGCTATACAAAATAAACTGAATTGAAAAATGAACGCTTATCCTGGTCAAGGTCACGTGGGCAGGGTCCACCCTGGACAGGTCTCCAGGCTAAAATGTGGACTCATTTAGTCAATGAAATACCACGAGTACAGGGCAAACAACAAACACAGACCTACTTTATTCTTTTTTTTTTAACATACATTGTTGAATATACGTAATGAAAAGCAAATTTTCTTACAAAAGAGCCTGTGACAGAAGTTGTGTAACGTGAGCGGGTTTTTTTATTTTGAAGGGGCAAACTCGCCATACTTCCCGTATGACTGATATTTCTAGGCAACTTGTCCGGTGTTTATGTGGAAATGAAGTCATGTGACAGCTGCATCTGAAATGAGTGGGTGGGCGCTGAGCATCGGCCCTCCTCTGTTTGATAACAGTGACTGGATTCTGGCGGTTAACTGGGAGGGCTGCTGTCTGTGTGCTGGAGTTCAGCTAGAGAATGTATCAGAGGGAAAGCTGCTGTAACTGTCACTGAGATGTTCCTTCAGAAGAAGCTGAAACTTAGATTCTTATTGAGAAAAAGTAAAGGTTGCAATAGAAAAATAAAAGTTATAAAGTGTCCTTGTTTAAATGAAGCACGCTGATGAGATGGCTAACATCAAAAAGGCTTAGAGGATAAAGTTCTAACTTGTTTCAACAGATATACTGAGACTGACAAAGCACTTTTTGCTGAACTTTTTTCTCTGAATGGGCTTTTACTGTGAATAGCTATATATTCCTCCAGGTTATAATGAAAGCAGTATTTCTTTTACACAAAGACAGAGAAAATCACTCTTTTAAAAAACACAAATACCAGTAGCCTATCAGCTGCTGCAGCCAAATTTTTTTTTCTGAAATAATAAATCATGTAATATGTAAAATATTATCCAAAGTATTCATCCAATCATTTGCATGTCTAAATCACTTCTTACAACTTTCTTTTTTAGGAAAGCATTCATAGTTTTACTATGTAGCTGGATTTTGTCATCCCTCACTTGCAATTTTATACATTATTTTTTAATTTTAACCTGTGTTTTTATGTTTTCATGATCCCTATGTTATTTTTATTTTATTTAATTGTTGGTTATGATGTTCATCTTCTGTTTGTTTTTCTCTGTAAAGAACTTTGTTACCTTGTTAATAAAAGTGTTTTAGAAAAAAAGTTGATTATTATTATTATTATCATAGTCATCATGATAATTATTATAATAATCATTATCATCATAGTCATCGTGATGATTATTATTATAATTATTTATCTTATTAATATAACTAATATTACTAATATTAATGATATATATATATATATATATATATATATATATATAATATATATATATAAAGGAAAGTCTTTGACCTGACAGCGGTATTAGAGGACGGGGGACACAGCTATCATTTGTAACTATCCTTTGAGAATCACCAGGAAATTCATGGCAGTCCGGTCATTGGTTGAGATATTTTGTCCTTTTGTCCACAGACTGATGGAGGGATTTTCACTAGCAGGTTAAAAAACAAGCCAGAGTCATTTCGGTTAGTCTCTAGAATACATTCAATTTATTGACATTAAACCGTTTACCTCAAGTGTGCACAAGTTGACTCACACAGTCACAAAGCAGAATTGTCAGTCTAAGGAACTATGGTTCAGAATACATTTTTCACAACTCCTTTGTTCTGGGCAGTCCTTTGTTATTTTATGTCAACGTTAACATTCCATACATCCCACAAAGGCTCCACTTCCTTGTATTTACCAAAGGGCTTGCCGACAAAGACAAGAGATTGTTTTCTATACGTTCAGGTTAGAAACATTTAAAAAATGTCAGGCCCACTGGAAGTACATGAATTTCTGCAGTATACCAAGTCATTCGTGTCAACTTTTTAAATGTCTTGTTCGTTTTATGGAGTTAATGATGATCTGGATTCAGAACGATCCTTAACCCTCACCTTTAACACTTTGGCTATGATCGTATCATGCTGAGCTTACATCTATGAACTAGTAGAACCTGTACTGCCAGCTACCGGCTGAACTGCTGAACACTGGAATGAGTCATGGTGTGTCCCTCTGAAACACAAAGAAAAGCCGGTTTATTCACTCTTCCTTCTCTGTTGACTGCGATACTTTTACTGAAGACTCATTTCCAGTGAAATTCCACATAGACTAAATTAGGAAATAGTGCAGAAGTTCAAATATAGGACTAAAATACAATATACATAAAGTAAAATATAAGATATAGTACCACTGTAGACTGTAGTGATACAAATGAATGTGATTTTGAAAGGTTGTGTAGTAATATAGGAAGTGTGAACTCCATGGGAGCCAGGGTAAGCTTGGCTCCTACCCTGAAAACAGGATTTGCAAAACCGTGAGGGGGACTCTAAAATATTGAATATGTGCATTTTGCCATGCATTTATATTTTTCTGTATATTTCATCACCATGGATAATGCATACATGATGTTATTATTGGTGTATGATTCGGGCAAGAGGGAGATTCATCACTAATACACTTTTATTAAGATACTGGCATGCATGCCATTCTTGCCATGACCATCAAAACCGCAGTATTAAAAACGTCACTAACTAACAAAAGGAAAAAAACAAACTTACAGATATGTCACAAAAAACAAGGAACCTGAAACATCTAAGCCAATGGACTCTGGTAAGCAACCAGCAACAGAGGCATCTTCTACTACAAATGTTAGCTTAACAACATCCAATACTGATGCTAGTGCTACTGCTACACCTGCTTAAACATAGCAAAACACTGGAGTGATCGCTAGTGTAACGAGTACAAGTTATGTTTTAAAGTTTAAAAAAAAAGAAGTTATGGACCAGTCATCTAGGAGTTTGCACTAGGTTCGTCTAGGGAGCCCAATGTGTATGAAAGAACCACTGAGAAACAAAGAATACATTTTAACCAAGCATTTGTATTTGATATTTCATCAATCCAACATTAATTCATAACATACATTTGTCTTTAGAATATCTAATATAATGGAGTTCTTTAGACGTCAGCAGGGGGAATAAATAAATGATTCAGTTCATTCCATTGATGAGTTAATTTCCTACCACACTACTCGTGGGAAGGAGATGGGAATTGGTTCTTCCAAATTCAGTGGGTAGCTCGCCATCAAAAACTTTGTCTGGATGATCCAAAATCCACTGAAGAAGGTAGACACAAAAAACCTGACCGCTGCCTGCAGAGGATCTTACAAACAGTATCTTGGTATGGTTAACATGAAGAGTTTCAGCTGCGCTAGCCTTGCCATATGCAATGGAAACAGGAAGTTACCCGACATGACCCGGATATTTATTACACAACGGCTGTCGGGGATTGGCTGGACACTTTATTGCTTAACGTTATTTTATTAAACAAATCTAAAACCGGAAACAATATTTTAAAGAGCTAAACTCTCCTGGGTTACACTTTCCCCCCTAATCTCATGTACGTCCTGTGACATGGAACTGGTTGGGTTTTAATTGGTCGCTTTGGTGTAACAAAGGAGGGACCCTCAGAATCTGTTAGAGCGTCTGCCAGGGCAGCAGTTAACCCCTGAAACAGTGACTGAATAGTATTCAATACTGGGTGACCTGGTTTCGTATACTGAAGTCGCTCTGGTGGTTTCCTGGTTCTTGTCGAAGGTCTTAAAGGAAGCTGATCATCTTCCATATTGGGGGATTCAAAAGAAATGTTAACATCATGACCTATAGGAGAATAGGCCGTTTTCTCTGCTGCATCATCAGGTAGTAGGTTTAAACCAGGCTCTGCATTTCCTGACAAGACTGAACCCTCAGGGCTGTTGGCTGTATCAGGTAAGTCGGATATATTCTGAGTAGCATCCGCTGCTGCTTCTTGGTTTGTATTATCAGAGGCTGTGTGATGTGTGATCTCTGAGGTTGTAGGAACTGTGTTGGAAGGTGCCATGATGGAGTCTGTTGGAATATCAATTATGGTTGTGAATCTGGCAAGTTCTGACCTGGGTGGTCCACTGTACCAGCAGTTTGGAATTACTTCATCGTCATCTGAGAGTTTGTTCATGTCAATATGATTAACAGGAGGGTCAAGATTAGAGCAAAGTTTTAATCTGGGAGTAAGTTTCACATAGGGAATACTTTTTGGTGCAGGCAAGTATCCACACGGTAGCAAAAGATCCCTGTGTAGGGTTCGTATGGGACCGTCTTTAGTCTCAGGTCTCACTGTGTAGACCATAAGAGTTCCAGCTCTCTTTACGACAATATAAGCCTCAGATTCCCATTTGTCCGCAAGTTTGCGTTTGCCTCTGAGACGAACATTTCTGACCAACACACGATCTCCCACAACTAATTCAGAGGCAGTGACATGCCTGTCGAATCTGGCCTTGTTTCTTTTCATGACTTTAAAAGAAGCCGACCCGCAGAGCGCAGATCAGCTGGAGGGGGAACCCAACCCCGCCCCAAAAGGGAGCAGGACCGGGAGCTCGGGCGCCAAGAGCCAGCCCCCCGAGACGCTGGCCCTTCCTGAGTTAACAACCGGACCTGTCCGAGTCCCTGCAGAGTTAACAACCGCGTCCCTGAGATTGCTGTTTGGGGGGAGGGAAAGTGGTCAGCATTTCCTGTTGCCAATTCATAGCTCTCCTTCAGATGAGACTTAAGATCTTGGACATACTGAAAATGGGATGCACGTGGGTTCTCTGTAACAGGAAGTCCAAAAGCTAGGTCAACTAGAAGTCGTGGTTGGCGTCCGAACATGAGTTCGTAAGGAGAAAATCCAGTGACATCCTTCTTGGTGCAATTGTATGCATGTACAAGTGGTTTCACAAAATCCTTCCAGTGAGTTTTGTGCTGGTCCGCCAGAGTTCCAAGCATGTCCAACAGTGTACGATTGAACCGCTCAACTTGATTTCCTCTCGGATGGTATGGTGTAGTCCTTATTTTATGAATTCCAGCCATTTCACATAGTTCCTTTATTGTCCGTGACTCAAAGTCTGGTCCTTGATCGCTGTGAAGTTTTTATGGGATTCCATAGTGAATGAGGAAGTTGTCCCATAGACATTTTGCGACTGTCCTGGCCTTTTGATTGGGTGTGGGAATGGGCACTGTATATTTTGTGAAATGGTCTGTGATTACTAGAATGTCTTTTATCCTGCTTCTGTCTGGTTCCAGTGACAAGAAATCCATGCACACACGTTCCAGAGGTCTTGTTGTTTTTATGTTGACAAGGGGTGCAGCTTTCTCAGGTAGTGATTTCCTTTTGACACACCTTTCACAAGTTTTTATTTTTTTGCAAACTTCAGCAGACATTCTTGGCCAATAGAATCTGGCTCGGACCAGATCAAGCGTTCTTTCAATTCCCTTGTGACCCATATAATCATGTAAAGCTGATAAGAGTATTGAGGTCCTAATTGCCTTCTCCTTACAAGAATGTTGTTCTGGAGCTCCAATCGATTTAATTCTCGAAGGAGGAGGGGCCGATCAGGGAGCTCATTTCTCAAGGTAGGGGTTGGTGTCTTTCCATGTTCCAATTATATATGACTTGTCTAATGGTTTGGTCTGCCCGTTGTCTTACAGCCAGTTCAGCTTCTGTAAGCGGGGGAATGATGGAAGTTCCAAACTGACTGTCATTTACAAAACTGTCAGGAAGTGAATCAATGGAAGTCGAAAGTGATTGAATAAGGACAAGATTATGATGAGGATCTGCGTTGTCTGAACTATAAATTAGATGTCTGTCGCAGATGGCCTGAATGGTCTGTTGATCAATAGAACCGAACGCTGGGTCAGAGAGATGATGTTGGGCGAATTTCCATATTCGCTCCCTCTCTTTTCTTGACTTGAAGTCATCTGCCAGATCACCGTAAGGTCTTGCTTCAAAAGCCTGCTGACATGAAGACGTCCAGCGTTCACCAAACAGTTCCTTGGGTTTTAAGTATTCTCCTGGTTTTAATGTTGGGTTCAATTTCTTCTGTGTTGGTGGATAACCGGAGGTTTGACAATACTAGAATAGTCCTTTACAAACCTTCTATAGTACCCAGCAAAGCCAAGAAACGACCTTAGTTCTTTCAAAGTTTTGGGTACTGGCCATGTTGTGATCTTTTCTGGGTCTGTTTCAACACCATTTTGGGAAACCACATGTCCAAGGTAACGGACAGATGGCTGGAAGAATATACACTTCTCCAAAGACAGTTTTAGGCCAAACTCCTTCAGCCGATCAAGCACTTTCATTAGCCTTGCTTCATGTTCTTCTAAAGTGGGTGCAAAAACAATCAAGTCATCAATGAAGACAAGGACTTCCTTCAGGTTCATTTCTCCCATGCATTTCTCCATTAGACGTTGAAAAGTGCTCGGTGCATTTGTCACCCCCTGTGGCATGCGATTAAACTCCCAGAATCCTAAAGGACATACAAAGGCAGTTTTAGGTTTATCTGCTTCCTCCATTTCGATTTGATAGTAACCAGATTTTAGGTCGAGCACTGAGAACCACTTAGATCCAGAGAGTGTTGTGAAAGTGTCCCCAAGCTTAGGTAGAGCATACGCATCTTTGATAGTTTGTAAATTCAGTTTCCGGTAATCTATACAAAGTCGCACACTGCCGTTCTTTTTCCTTACCACCACAATAGGTGATGAAAAGGGAGACTCGGATTCACGGATTACTCCGGATTCAAAGAGTTCTTGAAGATGTTTACGGACAGCGTCGATATCTTGGGGATGAATAGGTCTTGGTCTGTGCTTGAAAGAAGTTTCATCTGTAAGTTTGATGTGGTGAGTAACTTTATCAGTTCTGCCGAAGTCAGGATCATGTTTTGCAAAAACTTCTGGAAGACCGCTGAGTTTTGTTGTAATCCGATCCTTCCATTCAGGTGAGAGTGGTGAGTTGCCGAAGTTGAAACAACAATTTGTTCCTTTGCAATTATGGTCTGAATTGCACTCATCTCTGCAATTGCAGATCTAGCAGGGATGAAGATATCATGATCAGATTCATTGGTTATGACAACAGGCAACTGACATGGCTGAAGTCTGGGAAGGTCCACAAGACATGATTTGACTATCAACCCGCCAGGCAAGGGAAAAGAGGATGGATGCTCAACAATGACATTTCTTTCTGACTGCCAAGAGTGTGTAGCTGTTTTCCCCTCCAAAACATCAGTTCTTCCTGCTGGGATAGTTTGTGAGCTCTTCCCATGCATCCTGACAATGCCATGATAGCTGTGAATCGTCTGATTATGTCTAAATTCCAAAATCTTCAACACAGCTCTATATCCATAAGGAAGCGGGTGACTAACTGAAAGGTTGTCTTCCACGCATTTCTCATAAAGGACATCAAGTGTGTTGGTGCCAATAAGCACAAAAGACTGAGACATTCTCAGATCAGGCACCACCAAAGCAAGAGTATGTACATCAACTGATGTACCAAAGAACTCGGGTGACATCATTAAAAGTGACATCAAGCTCAATGTAGCCCATATATGGCACAGCTTGACCATTAGCCTCCTCCACTTCAAAGATATCCATTAAAGGTTGGCTTTCTTGATCGGATAGGTAACTACAGTAAAAAGAATGCGGAACTGTAGTCACCTGTGAACCTGTATCCAATAAACAATTGAATTTAGTTCCTTTCATGTAAACTTGTGCTGTGCTTTTGGTGCCAATCAGACCTTCTGGTAACTTGCACAGATGGGAAGTGGACTGTAATGAAGGCCACTTTCTGGGACACTGCAGCTCCTGTCCGTCCCTCCACAAAAGCTGCATTTAGTTTGATGGGTTAAGTGAAGTGTTCTTCAAGTTCCACATATGTTGTTTGTGTTGTAACTCCTTTCGTTTTGACATCACCAGAGCTGGGTTGGCTGCATTAATGCATGAAGTGGCGGTGTGACCATCCTCACCACACTTGAAACAGTACCAAGGTTTAGGTTTATTTAAGTGTTGTGGTACAAGAGGTCTCGCAGCTCTAGACTTGGAAGCAATTGCTTGACATGGTTCATGCCTTGGTGTGGAATGAGTCTTCTTCTGAGAAATCAGAGCTGTTAGTTGGTTCTGAAACTTGTTAATTTGCTTCCTGAGATCTTCAATTGCATTCTGACTTTGCACCACAATTACAAGCGGTTTGCGAACTCAAGTTAATTCGTTGCTTGGATGAGTTTATGTGTTTCTTCATGCGGCTCTCTTTTGATAGTTGTCTGTCCTCCTCTGTGCGCAACAAAAGCAATAGCTCTGCAAAGGACAGAGGATTATCCTTTCTCTGTTCAAGTTGTAGATTTGAAATGACTGTGTTATCCCAACATCCACCGCAGAATTGTTTAATGAGGTGTTTTTCCATTTCACTTACCTGAATTCCTCCACGCTTTACAACAGAAGTCATAGATAGCTGCAGTCGCTGGAGGAAGGCTGAGGGTTTTTCACCAGGGTTTGGAGTGTATTTAGAAATTGAGCAAAGAGCTCTTCTACATCTTGGACAGTGGCAAAGGCTGAATCCAGAACCTGCAAGTAGATGGTGGGCAAGGCATCAGGACCCAGGCCTTTGACCACATCAGTTGCAGGGGACAACAAGCTCTCCGGAATCTGCCTGGTGACATTTAGAGCAGACAGACTAGGATCAGCAAGAAGTAATTCAATATGAGAGCGCCAAATTTCATAGTCTGCTTCATTACTGGTTTTAGGACTTCTTCCAGAAAAAGCATGGAGTCGGAGTGGAGACAGTGAGTGAGAGCTTATATCTTCCTTTCTCACAATATGTTCAACCACAACTCTTTGTATGTCAGGTGGGTTAAATTCATTCTCTGAGAGGGAAAGCGTTCTTCTGGTACTCTGCACTAAAGGCGTTGTTTGGGGCACGTGCTGACCAGGCACCGCTGCCTTAGGTAGTTTGGGTTCCAATATCTGAACTGAGGGCTCCTCTCCAATGTCACTATTAGTACTTCTTTGCTCCTCCAATTTCTCACAAATTTTACTCATCATGTCCTTTAATACCAACTCGAAATTTTTCCCACTATCTTTGGCTAGTTGTCTTAACTCATTTAAGTAGTTTGTTGTGCAGCTACTACCAACTGTAGCTGTATACTCATCTGTAAGTGTATTTACACAATAAGTTACATCTGGCACATCTTGTGAAGGATGTGTGTAAGGCAAATTCAATGATCAGGTTTTTGTGATATGGGCTGGTGGGATCATCCACTGGAATTATTTTCTTAAGTGACCCATATCTCTTAATGTCCTCATCTGTTTCTGTATTAGTAACACCACTAATAATCACAGATATTTTTACATCCACCCCTGACTGCTAAATTAAATCCATCTTGGTACATACAAATTAACTTATCTCAAAACTATGAAATTATCTCAAAAGTATCTCAAAGACCAAAAACAATGGCTTCACACATATTGTGCTCCTGGCTAGCTTGCCACTTTTGTAACAAGTACAAGTTATGGGGGAATAAATAAATGATTCAGTTCATTCCATTGATGAGTTAATTTCCTACCACACTACTCGTGGGAAGGAGATGGGAATTGGTTCTTCCAAATTCAGTGGGTAGCTCGCCATCAAAGACTTTGTCTGGATGATCCAAAATCCACTGAAGAAGGTAGACACAAAAAACCTGACCGCTGCCTGCAGAGGATCTTACAAACACATGTATCTTGGTATGGTTAACATGAAGAGCTTCAGCTGCGCTAGCCTTGCCGTCCGGCAGAATGATATGCAATGGAAACAGGAAGTTACCCGACATGACCCGGATATTTATTACACAACGGCTGTCGGGGATTGGCTGGACACTTTACTGCTTAACGTTATTTTATTAAGCAAATCTTAAACCAGGAAACAATATTTTAAAGAGCTAAACTTCCCTGGGTTACACTAGGCTTAAACACGATTTCATGAGTAGGTTTGGTGTCTGAACCTTACTAAGTAGTTTAGGTGCTTAAACCTAACCAAGTATTTTTTGGTGCCTAAACCTAATAAAGTAGCTTGGTACCTAAACTTAACCAAGTAGTTTTGATGCGTAAACTTTACAAGTAATTGAAGTGCCTAAACTGTGGCTTGTTTCAAGGTCCATTATAAACTGTAGTGAGCTTGTGTAAATATTTCTGGTGAAGTATTTACATTTTGCTAGAACTGTGAGACTGCTGTGATATAAAACTGAGGTTATTGTCTTCATCAGGGGTATTCAATTCAAATTCAAAGAAAAGTTGATTTAAGTTCCTCCCAGCAAATGTTCAAACCTCATCATTTCTTAATTGTGTCCTATAGCCTAACCCTACAAATTAAGCCCACCGCATGCATTTTCAAGCCATTTCAATAATATTGTCAATTTTCAAAGTAGAATCCTTTCGCATACAGACACCAAATCACTTGTCTGGCACTTTTAAGGAAAACTATCTTTACCATAAATAAAATGAGCCATAGCACAATGAACCTATGGCCTACATTTCAAGAAATAGAAAATGATTAAGAATCATCTGAATAAGACAAATAGAAAAGTTCCTCTTTCCGAACAAAATGCTAACTTTTTGCTTTATTTTATTTGTTCATTTAGTTATTTTTTTAAATGTTATTTTTCAACTTCCTCTCGAAGTGAGAAAAATGAGCCTGTGACTTCCCTGCCAGTAGTTTGAATGTTTTCTTGAGTTTATTTCTCTTTTCAAGGCAACATTTCTATCTTACACATTGAAGCGTTAGCTTAAAATTAGAAAAAAAAACTATTCAATAGGAGCCGAACAGTGTGCAGACCTCCTTTGTGCCCTGTAGTTAAGCATCTCTTGTCTTGGACCTGGGTATCTTTGCATGGATAAGCGCACACTTGCACCCTCTTTTGAATAAAGCCATTTACATGCACAGCACTCGTCTAGGTGCTCATTGGTGAGTCAGCAGAGATTATTTTTTCTCTGGATAGAACCTTCACACCGCCATTGGGTGATGCATGATCTACATCTACTAGACATCCACAGCTACATTTATACTTCATTTAACTTTTCTTATTTTCTACTCATTGCAGAATTGCACAAAGTAATGCTGTCTTTTTTGTCAACATTATTGGAATTGCCACTAGACATGTTGTCTGTCGAGCTTCAGCATGCAGACGTTAGCATTTATTTTAAGTACTGCTGTGGCTAAAGCTTTGCTCATAGGTCTACTTCAATATGGGCCTGGATGTAGACAGTTGTAGACTTGTGGACACGGATAGCAGACACCTGCTCACTAGCTGCCAACAAACCATTTACAGCACCAATAGAGAATATTGGGATGTTGTGAGTAGGAGTCATGATTTGGTTCCTACCCCAGTTTACAAGTCATGATTATTGCAAGGTAAGGGGGTGGGAAACAAATGCATCAGTATATGTTTCTTTTCATTTATTTTGAACACACAGAAGAGCAAGTGACAAAGACAGACAAAATCCTCCTGCTGGGGACTGAGGTAGCATTTAGCCCACTGGCAACCTTGGTGCACTACTTCATTATAAACAATAAGGAACATTTAATTTCATTGAACAAACACTTTCCCAAAAGACAACAGGTCGCAATAGGCAGAAGAAAGGAAAGTATCTCTGAATCAAAATAGACATTAACGTTAGCGTTATCCTCGTCCCAGATGTTGGCACAGTAGGGTGCTGCGTAAGCTTCTTGTACATGTTTCCATCCACACACCCCATAGAACGGTGGAGCAATGCCTACACACACAGTCAGTCGTCTTCCTCTATGACACACTACACAAGAAAATATGAGCAATTGTTTTGTTGAAGCCCATTTTCCACTTTTGGCTGATAAGGCCTGAACTTGGCTTCAGTCCAGCATGAATTATTGACCTGATGTACCCAGAGGCCTCTAACCATTGGGGCCTCCACCTTGACTGACCCGAGAAGAAGCTCTAAAGGTCAGACTACAGTTGTGTATTGCCACTCATTAATTGACAGATTGAATATTATAACATTTTAAAATATTTGGTTGTGGTTAGATTGGTTGATAAGGAGACCCCTCCACTTAGTCTCACATTTCTTAAAGTTTTATTTTATTTTAAATATGATTTGAAAAATTACTTATCAGCTGCCTGCCCCTGTGCTGCTGTAACATGTGAGTTTCCCCTTTGCGATCAATGAATCTTATCTTGTCTGTATGTTTCATGATGACCTAAGCAAAAAAAACTTCATCTTGCTCTGTATTCTCCTGCTCTGTTTTTCTTCTTCCCCTCATTTCTAAGTAAAGAAGACAAGTGGGGGACAGAGAGATGAAACAAACCGGAGCTCTGAAAGGACATGAACCAGGACTGACCGCCACAGTCCTCTAGAAATCCTGCATGTTGATGAGCATTGGCCTCAGAAGCATGTTGACTTTAAACATTTAGATAAATAAATGTTATAAAGTCCTGCAGTGGTAAAGTTTGCGGTTGTGAATGTTAATGCTTTGTATAATGAACAGTTGCCATGAATGTGAAAGTGTTCAAGATGCTGTGCTATAGCTCCACCTTCTGTTAAACTGAGTAATTACAAACACGTATTTTTAGAACAAACTTAAAATAAGTGTTAACTTCCCTTTTGTGATGTGGTTTTCATGTGTGGTTTCGCCTGAAAGCAGGTCACCGGATAATAGAATATATATATATGCATATATATTTATATGTGTATACACATATAAATATAGAGATAGTATCTCATAATTATATGATGGTAAGTCATAAATATGATAAGATAAGATAATTCTTTATTTGTCCCACAGCGGGGAAATTTGCAGGATTACAGCAGCAAAGTCGATAGTGAAAACGAACAAAAGAGAAATTTGTAGAAAACCAAGATCAAAACAAGTATTATAAATTGTAATAACACAGTAAAGGTATAATAAATAACTATATGAAATACTTAAATCATAATTATGAGATAGTAATTCATTATTATGAGATAGTAAATCCCAATTATGAGATAGTTAGTCATAACTATGAAATAATAAGTCATAACTATGAGATAGTAAATCACAATTATGAGATAGTTAGTCATAACTCTGAAATAGTAACTCATAACTATGAGATACTAAGTCCTAATTATGATATAGTAAGTCATAACTATGAGATAGTGAGTCATAATTATGAGATACGTAAGTCCTAATTATGATATAGTAAGTCATAACTATGAGGTAGTAAGTCATAATTATGGGATAGTTTGTGTTTGATTTGAGATAGTTTCTCATTATAATGACTTACAGGATCTTTATTTGTTTCATCACAGTGGTGAAATGGGATTCCATACCTGACCTGACTGTCCTGACCCCGGACTATTTAGAGGGGGTGAGATTGGACATGAGCCGGCGGTGTACTTGTCATGCCCTGAAATTCGCCTCACAGGCAAAAGAGCCTTTCAGACTCTCGTTTGTCTTTATAAACAGTCGGCGGTTTGTCCCCATCTCCTTCACCGCTTAGATGATTAAGACCAGCGCGGAAATGAAATCACATGTCTTTTAAGAGAGCCAGCTACTGAACATGTGTACGGCGTCAGAAGAGAAAGTCTGCCTATAAGGGTAAAATAAGGGCTAAACACGAGTCTATGGCTCATTCGAACAACACCTTTTTAGCTCAAAGCGGAAGTTCCAAGTGACTTCATGAAGGTTCAGAGCGAGGAGGGGAACCAGCTGTTTAGTATCATCCTCCACCAGACAGCCGTTTAATATCATCCTCCACCAGACAGCCGTTTAATATCATCCTTCACCGGACAGCCGCAGTGTGGACCCAGGACGTCGACGGAAGGTAAGTGTGTGTGTGTGTAACAGGAGGAAATAAAGGAAAGGTGTGGCTCGTCAGCTAACAGTCAGGCCCGCTGTAATGTTTCCCTGGACGCTGTCACCAAAACAGAGCGGTCCACTGCTTTGACATAGATACCGTTAAACATCCAACCGGGACGTGACGTAGCGTTACGTTAACGTTAGTCCGTGTGATAAACGGCAGACGTTGCCGTAGAGACAAAACTCCCCAACTTGTTGCTTAACGGTGGTCACTGTCTGCGCATCGCTCATACCCGGACAGAGGACGCTGACCTCCTCATAGTACCTCTGTCTTTGGGTCGGTACCGTCTGCTGGACTCAGCTAGCCAGCACCGTGTGGGACCGTGTCGTTACTCTAGCTACCTGGGCTATGAGACAAAGGAAGTGAACGACGAGGACCACTGAACAGCGAATACAACTCTGAATGTTTTTATTGAAACTGAATGACGCCAATATTGCTACACTGAAGACAACACATCTAACAACATGGTTTGTCATCAACTTTATCTTATAAGATAAAAACCGACGTTGACACACTGCGTAATCTGCAGTGGGAAGAAAACAAGGTAATACATTGCAATGCATGTTATCGCATTACTAAATGGCACTAAGATGGTATAGCGGAGCCTCTGGTGAGCTGTTGAGCATATGTGTATCTATGTGTTAAATGTAAAGTAAAGTTTAAATACGCTTTCATTGCCCCACAATGAAGGCGTGAGAGAAACATGGCGTCATCATATAATCGTTTGTTTGTGTGAAATATGTACCAAATTCTCACAAGATGACTCCTCCTCCTCCTCCTCTTCTTCGTCCACAAGCCAACATGACAGGGAGTGAAGCCTGAGACACTGGCCAACGCCAACAGCTGCCAGCGTCCATGAGATGTATAAACATAAATATCACATGTATTATGTCAATAATGTGCTTGAGTAATAAAGAGGTGTATGGCTCCATAGGGATGCCCATTTCCAACACAGCAAGCTCATGACAAACACAACACAAACAGCAGTAGCTATATTCCTGTTGTGCATTTTATTTTTATTTTTTTTTTAAAGTTGCATCATAAGGAATGTCAACAGCAGCAACAAAAACAATTCTCTGGGTAAATATTATGGCCGACATATTCACATAAAACAATTCTAAATTCATGGCAGCTCCGGGCCGCAGCGTGTTTACATGCAGCGCCGTTGCCATAGCAAACATGGTGCCATGTGCCACAACGATGACCAATCACTGTACGGTTTTTTTTTTTTTTCTTTCTCTCTCCAAACCAGTGCCCGGTGCCTCGGTTCGCCAGAGCTATACGGAGCGGAGCCGCGCTCTGAGCCCATGTGTGGGCTCTCTGATGAACCGCCTCTCCCGGGAAAGCCATCATGGGGGAATGCAGCGCGTCGGGCGGTGAGCAGCCTCAGTATTACACACCGGTGTCCACCAAGCTGGAGGCTCAGCTGATGTCTCCGGGGCTGGACGCACACGTCAAACAGGGGTAGGCCATGGACGTATTTTAATTCTAGTTTTGATTTTCTGTTTGTAATTTCCGTCCACCTGATGCGAGTCACAGTTCTTATAGCACCTGACCACCAGCCGAGACAAAGGAGGTCAAGTAAGGCCCCTAATTACCTTATGGACTTTAGTTATATGGTATAATGTATGGACATGACCTCGGGTCGTTTTGATGTTTTCTTCTTCAAGTACAATAAGTGGACCTGACCTCAATCCTTTTGACATTATTGACTTACAGTGCCAGTCAAAAGTTTGGACACACCTTCTCATTCAACTACTTTGAAGAATCTAAAATATAAAACATCTTCTGGTTTGTTGAGCATTTGTTTGTTTACCACATCATTCCAAATGTGTTCCTTCATAGTTTGGATGTCTTCAATATTAATCTACAATGTAGGAAAAAATAAAAAAATAAAGAAAGAAAAAACACTGAATGAGAAGGTGTGTCCAAACTTTTGACTGGTACTGTATCGTACAATTATAATTTTTGTGTTTACATGCATGTTTGTTTACATAACAATAACACTAATATTTTAACCAACATGATGACATATTCACATGATCACGGCGGGCGGCTGTGGCGTAGTGGAGAGTAAGGTAGTTCTCCAATCAGAGGGTTGGTGGTTCGATACCCGGCCTCGGCAGTCGATGTGTCCTTGGGCAAGACACTTAACCCCAAGTTGCTCCCGAAGGCTTGCCATAGGTGTGGACTGGATGTTGCATGAATGTTAGTTAGAGTCTGATGGTGGCACCTTGCATGGTAGCCCTGTCATCAGTGTGTGAATGGGTGAATGATGTAATATACTACTGACTGTAAGTCGCTTTGGATAAAAGCGTCTGCTAAATGACTGTAATGTAATGATCACAACCAAACCAAATCAAATCAAACTGACCAAATCAAAGTATCTCCCCCTGTCCCTCTACTCTTCAGTGGCGTTCCGGAGATGCCCATGTGTCGCATCTGTCACGACAGCGGGGCCCAGGAGGAGCTGCTGTCGCCCTGCGAATGCTCCGGGACCTTGGCCCCCATCCACCGCGGCTGTCTGGAGCGCTGGCTGTCGGCCTCCGGGACCAGCTTCTGTGAGCTCTGCCACTACCAGTTCACGGTGCAGAGGAAGTCCAGGCCGCTGCTCGAGGTACAGGACGCTGCTCACAGACGCTACAGCACGTGAATCGTTCAGTTTGGTGATCATTTAGAACCTGACTGTGCTTTGGTTCTTGTTTGGGGGGGGGTTAGTGGCTGCAGAACCCAGGTCTCCGTCAGGAAAAGCGCACCCTGTTTGGTGACATGGTGTGTTTCCTTCTCATCACCCCTCTGGCCACCATCTCCGGCTGGCTGTGCCTCCGCGGCGCCATAGATCACCTTCACTTCTCCAGCCGGCTGGAGGCCGTGGGACTCATCGCGCTGACCGTCGCCCTCTTTACCATTTACCTCTTCTGGACCCTGGTTAGTAGGCCGAGGCGTGTGGGTGCTATGCAGTGTTTATTATTCATAAGTTATATTTCTGTCAGCCTGCTCAGGTATATTTTGACAGTTTGACATCATCAAGTTTGACCTAAATCCCAAAACACGTCCTACAGAACGCGGAACATCCAGCTCAATGTCTCCTCGTGTTCTACGTCACACACATGCCTCTACTTAATGCATGCTGCTGGACCACATGTTTGCATGCTCCGCTAGCAGGGCTCGGAAATACTTCATTCTGTGTACCTGCACCGGTGCATGTAGCATTTAAAATCACATGCACCAAAATGTTTTTAGTGCAGCATCAGTTGTATTTGTCCATCTTCCTCGGCACATCCACCACGGCCAGAAAGAAATCTAACATCGACTGCTGCGTTATTTTTCATTCTTTTAAGCACGCGATTTCAGCCAAAGTCCAAAGTCTTCCAATCTAAAAGATGATGTCATATCAATGGAGAGCCGGACAGTTTGATTGCTCATAACCACAACCGGCCTACAACTGGCCTATTTTGGGCTTCAATATATTAAGAACTTAATATTTTTCTGGCATATAAGGAAAAAACGGACTGACAACATTTAAGGACCAGTTAATTCAATTTTGAATTACGTTTTTTAATAGGCAGTATTGTGTTATACACAACACATTTCCTGTACCAATAGTCCTAATATGTGACTTGCCTCTTTTCTCTTTTAATATTATGTCACAATTAAAAAAAGTAAAAAGAATTTCAGTTATTTAAATTAAGTGCAGTCGGTTCATGGTAACGACGTCCGTTCTGTCGTCCTCAGGTGTCCCTCAGGTATCACAGTCGACTGTACAACGAGTGGCGGCGGTCCAATCAGAGAGTGGTCCTCCTGCTTGCCCGGTCACACGGCGAAGCGTCAGCAGCGCCGCTGTCCTCACGGGGCTCACAGCGAGGGAAGCAGCCGTCCAAAGAGTCGGTAGTCTGAGCACACAGCCGTCTCCAAGACGGGCTCTCTTCAGGGGGACGGACTCTGCTCGTCCTCTGCTCTCTTTGCACTTTATAGCAGCACTCTGGGATGCTCTGCCAGAGCTGATGTCACGTGTGTGAATGGTCGCGGGTAAAGAGCACTTAAAGGTCATGGTGAAACCCATAAAGGACCTGTGCACAATAAACGGGGGGGGGGGGGTGTATGGACTGCAGTGTTTGGGTCAATGAAACGACAGAAAGGAGAAACACTGTCACACGTTACTTATAGTAAGAGCACTGTGCTGATGAGGGAGGCACCGTGACTCTTATTGCCTCAAAGAAGCATTTGGGGAAAATCGTCTTGTTTGCCGTGTCAGGTGAGGAATATCTGTTTCACAAAACATCAGACTGTTCCTTTAAGAAAGACCATTAAACTGTAGGCACCCATTCAAACAACAAGAGACAGAGCTGTGGACATCTGTGCATTTCAGCAAGACACGTTGCATTGATGAAACGTGTGTTTGATGTAGAGTTGGTCACCAGTGTTCCACTCTAGTCCCTCCAGCTCAGCCTTAAAGTCCTCTCCTGCTCCAGATTCATGCACACAAACAGCCACAGTCAGTCTGATTAAGTCCATTAGAATCAGTTTTGCCACTTTTGATTGGTTGTTTGGGACGCACTTAAACCAAAGGTTATTTTTTATTGAAACATTTTGTTGTTTGTCTGTTTCATGTGTGTGATCAAATAAAATACAATGAAGAGTACAGTTGAGTTGGCATGTTCAATGTTTTGGTTATGAGTTTTTCAGGACCCAGAATCTATTTCAACTTCAACCACCTGTTATTGAAAAGGAGCCCATGCAGCTTTGTAACTAAGAATTTAAAAAAAAAATCTTCCTCCTACAAAAGAAGAGATGAATTCATAGACGATAATATTCACTTCATCGCTCATCAGTAAACTTGTGTTTAGCTGCCACAGCCTCCTTTGATCTGGTGTGACCTTAGTGAACTTCATATCACTGGGTGAATGACATCACTCAGTCTGTTTGTGGTGGAGGAAAGTAACTAAGTACATTTACTCAACGTAAATTTACACATGCAAGTATAAAGTTCAGGTACTTATTTGACTTTGTACCGAGTTTGTATGCTAATTTATACCTCTAGGCTACTTCTTAATTGTTCTAATGTTAGTAAGTTTTACCCTTTCATTACTTTTAACACATTGTGAATCAAACACCATGCATGTATTTTCTACATTAAGAACCAGTTTAGTTCCTCACTCTTCTATATCTTCCAGCTGCTCATTTCATCTTAATTCATAGCAACAAGAGTTCAAAAAAATAACAGCACTGTACTTGTAACAGAGGAAAACTAAAGGTTTTAAATAGCTGCCCTGAAACCCTCCGCAACATCCTGATTCTACCTCACACTGACTTTATGTTCTGCGTCAAACAGCCTTTACAACAGTATCTTACTGAGGGGCAACGCTGGAGCTTCTCTCCTTCACAGACTGAAACATGACTGAGCTCTCGGGTGCTGCTCGCGACAAGTTACATTTAATACTAATAAAAGGGCTAATATGAGCTATCCGAGTCAAATAACCAGATTTTAGATTAAGTGTGGGAAAACGGCACACATATCTATTGATATAGACTTGTCATTTATCATATCTTTAAAAAGTTTACGTCATTTTCAGAAACAGCAGTGTTTGGTGTCTTTAAAAACCCAAGACAGATGTCAAAAAATCTCTTATTCAGAAATATAAATTTAACAAATTAAGGATGTTGAGCAATGTGAAACCACTTTCCAATTTGATTAAAAGAAGGCTATCAAGATATTTAATATCTATGTTTACTAAATATAAAATGTTTATTTAAACATAGGTTATCAGTAGATGAAATGGACGGATCATTTTAAATGAGAAAGGATATTCACGTGCAGTTTTGGAATACCCATCCCATAATTCATTGCAGCTCCACTTGCTCATTATGTGCAGTGAGGTGCTATCTCAGCTGCTTTGTCTCGTGCAGCCATCTGTAACCAGTTTACATTCTTTCATTTTGCAGATTAGCTAAACCTGTGTGAAAAGTAAAATTGTTATTTAAGGGTCCTGTCCCGTCTTCTAAGTAGAACCGCTACATTGATGAATGAAACACAAGTAAAACAAACAAGTACAAGAAAACTTGTTTAATCACACTATGTTGAATACAGCCATAGCATGCACAGTAACACACCAACACAAAAAAAGTACTTCAAACACTTCAAATATCAAAAGTAAAGAATACAATCAACACTTCTCAATTAGTGGTGCAGCGCCAACTCAAAGTCAGTGGAGTGAAACTCACCATCTGCTGCATGACGTCACATACAGCCCCTGTGAGGAGAACCTGATAACTCTGATGGCACAAGTTTTTATCCTTTTGTTTAGGAATAGTTCTACACAGAGGGGCTTTAAGGGAACGCAACTACTGCTAACAAACTTCAACTGTCCTCTGACTTCCTCTTATGAATACAATCAAACAATCACAGCGTTTTATTTCTTATTTTTTAAAGATACTAGAAGAATGTCAATTAGCAGTATTTTTATATGGTCTAATTTTAATGAACTTTGTCTTGTCTTGACACTTGTCCTTTCAGTGCTTATTTTGTTCATTCTTTTTTGTGTGTAAATAATACAGTAAGTTTTGGTCCGCCCCTTTCCTAAAATCAAGTCTCCGACATCCTGTGGCTTTTCTTGTAGCCTAAAGTATTGCATCAATAATATAATAAGATAAAATAAAAACAACACAATTAAAATCCATATTAAAAAGCACATACTTGTTTTCTTAAAAAGACACGTCAGTCCTTGAGTTTAGCTACTTGCTGCAAGGTTTAAAAAATAATAATATCTGAACTACAAATACAAACCGTGTTCATCACCATGTTATTTAGCTATTTCAGTTGAAAATACATCTACCAAAAGCAGTTTTGCATTTTTTTTTTATGAGAAATAAAACCATTTCTTTATTGAAATACGCTACAAAAAATAGAAAAATATTTCTAGTATTACAGTTGGCAGCAGACTGGCTGGGCTCAGAGGAGCTGGTTGGTGCAGAGGGATCACATGATGGAGCAGCCTCTCTTTGCAGTGCGATGGTCCCCCTGCATAGAAACATTCAGGGAGCCATTCAAAAACACAACGCCACAAACACTGATGTCTGGCATGTCTGACGCTTTCACCTGGACTTAGGTAGTAAAACACATGACCTCACCGCCAACAAGGAGGTTTAAAAGCAGAGCTGACGTCTTAGGAACAGTCAGAAGATAAACGGCAGCTTCCTGTCCGTGCATCAGAGCTACAGTCCTATTTGATCTTTTATTTTTACTGTGTGACACAGACGAGCTCTTTTCCTGTACATGTTACATATTTGTAAACCCTAGTTGGTCTCAGGCGCCCGTTCACAGGTCGTGGTTTTTTTGCGCCCTTTAATCCAGGGCACAAAAAAACACGACCTGTGAACGGGTAGCGAATGTAGACGTGTGGAAGGAAACGCTGCAGTGCGCACCGCGTGTCATGTGACGAGCAACAATCAATCAGAACTGGCAGATATCTATTTTTTCCTTCTTCCGTAAATATCAGTCTACGGTAAATGAATGGAGGAGAAGTCCATCATTTTAGTACAGGACTATCCGGAGCTTTACAATCCGTCTCATAGAACATATCATTTACGTCAACCTTTCACTTCGGGGTTGAAAGGTCAGCCAGTCACAGACAAATCACCAGTACAGCTGCTGTGAGGGATTCATGCTGCAGGAAATCCAGTTGTCTTTGTTTAGTTTAGTCACTGAGGGTTTCTGATAAATCATCATAGAGCGCAGGTTTTGGTTGCTAAGTAACGGCAGGCGAGACGGTAGCTCAACCTCCCCAAGCACCTTGGATAGATTGATGAAGATCACAGCTAGTGTTTTCCCCACTCGTTTTAGACGAGACATGTGAACGACCCTTAAACTGAGGAAAGCTGGATCATGTTCTCACCTGCTCGAAGAGGTCTTCATCAGTGGCCTCCACTCCATTATCATCTTCATCCTCGTCCTCCTCTTCTATTGATGTCTTGTATGTTGTGGTTCTCTTTGCCACCTCCTGCCACACACACACACACACACACACACGATCAGCATTAAAACTCCACCAACAAGAATACAATCAGCAGTACACTTTGTTACATAGAACAGAGGTGAGGATGGATGGGGAGACAGTCAACGGCGAAGACTGAACTTAAAGGGGTTGATTAGAGTTCAGGGATGGAGATTGTGAGTGTGAGTGTGAGTGTGAGTGTGTGTGTGTGTGTGTGTGTGCGTGTGTGCGTGTGCCCTCACCTCTCCCTGAGGGTTGATCAGCACCACCTGGAGGTCCGCCCCTGAACCCCAGGAGGACTGGTTCTTCCACACCAGGTCTGTGGGAGGTTTGGAGCTCACACCAGCGTCGGACGCCCAAACCTGCACAAAGCGGCAACAAAGTCCTCCTCATATTAAAACACAGTGATCACATAACATTCTATTTGGAGATATATATATATATAAACACTTTGCACATGTTTGAGACACAACAGGAACTACTAGGGACTAGTGCTGCACCACACTGGTGAGACAATATCACTCCTGAACAGATAGAAGAGAAAATGATTAGAATCAAACTGAAGACAAACTCTTACCATGACTTTCTGGCCCGCCTTCAGGACATATTTGGGTGTGAACTTGTAGGTGGCGGTGGCATTTCCAATAGTCTGAATCATCTCATAACCGACCATAGCCTGGTCCTGAGACAGACACAGTCATGGACACAATGAAGAAGTCAGTCAGTTATACCGGATCTCCATGGAGAAGATTTTCAGCTGTAGCTCCACTAGGGGCGGCCCTGACTACATATAGTCTGTAGTATCTGATTATTCATAAATTCTAAATATATGTAGCAATGTCATTCATACATATGTGTGTGTGTGTGTGTGTGTGTGATAGATCTTCCTCTCTATCTATAGAGAGATAGAGAGATATATATATATATATACAATTCTGTGTAAGACCTGACATTCAGCACCCCTATATAGACAGAATGGAATGAACCACAGAACAGGCTCCGTAGATCAAATCGTAGAATAAACAAGGTTAGAGCTAATCTCCACGTAGACATTAGGGAACTACAATCCTGCCTCAGCTCAGAACCCCGGAGCTCACCTCGTCTCCATTGTTGTGGAGGCAGATGAACTTGCCGTCGGTGTCGACCTCGTCCACGCAGACGGGTCCCGTGGCCGAGGCGGTGTGCGCGATGGACACCGAGCTGCTGGCTTCCTGTTCCTCCACGTCGACACGCTTCCGCTTCCCCTTAGTGGTCTGCACGCTGCGGCTGCTGGACGAGGCTCGGGACACCGTGACGCGAGCGGAGGGGCTGGGAGACAGCTTCAGTCTGGAGGAGGGAAACACCAGAGCTCAGCGGGTAAGTCAGAAATGTAAATGACTCCATCGCTGTTTGCAAACGCTCAGGCTGCTCACCTTTCTTCTTCTCCCTCCAGAAGTTTGCGGTAGGCGTTGATCTCCATGTCCAGCGCCAGCTTGACGTCCAGCAGCTGCTCGTAGTCGTTCAGCTGTTGCTGCATCTTGGCCCGGATCTCGGCCAAGTCGCGGTCTTTGTCTGCCAGCAGCTTGCGGCTCTTGTCTTTCTCCTGAGCCAACGCCGCCTCCAGCTCCACGATACGATCGCGCCACCCACGAGTCTGAATATATAGACACGGAGGTCAGAGTCTGAGGTGTCACAGAGCGACACCTCACTTTATACTGTCATTTAAAGAGCTTTGATAACTGCTTCAATAAAAATCATTGGTCGCATGGATTGAAAACCATGCAGGCCTCAAAATACTTATGTGTACATGCACTAGTGCATGCAAGCTTTAAAATTACACGTGCTAAAGAAATTGTACCTCTTTCAATACATCATTTGGCTTATTGGTCCTTTCTTGATACTTCCGTCATGCTTTTAGATGCTTGTTTAAGAAAGGAGATGCACTTATGGCTTCTGGTGACTATTCTCTTGAATACCTACGTTGAATACACTTATTATAAGTCGCTTTGGATAAAAGCGTCTGCTAAATGACTGTGATGTAATGTAATCATACAAAAATAAATCCAACCTGGATCACTGCACATTTTCTTTAATATAAAAGATCAAGGAAATCATCAATTTGTTCTAATATGATTTTTCCCTTTAGTTTTCCTCAAAAACTACAGCAAATTAACTTCAAATAATAGATGGTTGTAGTCGGGGTCATTCGAAACAGGATTACATTGAAAATGTCAGCAACCCTCTGAAGGAAAACACTTATTCATTTCATTTATTAGATTTTCTTTTAAAAATGCGTCAATATGTGAGAGTTGGGAGCATCCCTGTACAGGTACCTGCACCGGTGCATGTAGAGCTGAGAATTATGTGCACACATTTTAAACACTATTGTGTAATGCACATGCACATGGTATTTCAATCCCCTGTGGGAATGATGGACCAAACATTGTACAAAGGTGGCTATCAGACCGATGTAAAACCCAGAAGAGGGTGTTTCACAGAGTGGGATTAGATAGGGTTTAGAAGAGGGTTAAATCAGCACTAAAAATGTCTATGAAGCCCAGTTTAACATGTGGGATTCTCACATTGTGATGTCACACAACGTCATGGCAAGAACAATATATCCGACCACAGCCACAACCTTGTGAGGAGATTCTGATAAGAGTGGAGACTCAGCTGCACTTGAAAACAAACTGGTTTACCTGCATACTCAAAAGGTAAAGATGTGAGACTAGGAGATAAATGTGGCTGGCTTTTATCAAACAAGACCGCTAAGGATAAAAAAAAAAGAAAAAAAAAAAAAGAAAATGAGTGAAATTAAAGGTCTACCTCCTTCTGCATTCCTGCCAGCTGGGCGGTGAGGCTCTCGATCCTCAGGCTGGACTCCCTGAGCTCCTCCCTGGCCATGCCGGTCGACGCTCCGTTCATCTCAGCCAGCCGATGCAGGTCCTCCAGCTGGAGACGGACACACAGGGTGGTTTGAGAGTCAACAACATCAACACAGTTTCCTTCTCATCGCAACATGAAAGAGGAACTGAACAGTCAGTCACTTCCTGACACGCAGGAAGTTAAGTTAGTCATGTAATGTTTGTTGACTTTCTACTTACAGGTTCACATCCATGGGAAAAAAAAAAAAAAAAAAAAAAAAAGAAAGGAGGAGGACTTAAAAAGGTCTTTCACCAAACTACCAATATCATACGAGTGGATTTTGACATTTATACAATTCATTATAGTGTCAGTATTACAAGCAGTGGGACCAGCTGTGTTTTTCTGGTTTGATTGCTGCCAAGTAATCTCCATCTGTCTTAAGGTTTGTTTTTTTTCCTTTTCATGTTTTACTAAATCACATACATAGATGTGGATTGCACAAATGCGTGTTGTGTAAAAATGTGAGGTTTCAGGAGAAATCTGCACTTGAGATAAATGTTCTGCAAACTGACTGAAGAGAGCTGATGGGAGCTGTTAGAAATGACTAAAAGTTAGTGAATACATTGATGTTTTCATCGCTGCATTTGCTTCTTAGAACACAGTTAGCAGAACTGCATCTGTACAATGGAGAGAAAACTGCTGTATTTAGTCAGTTTGGCAGTTCTTCAGTGCGAGTGAAGAAGACATCAAGCTTGTGTATTATTACACTCGCAAGATCAGAATATGTCCTCACAGTATATTGTGATATGTATATGATGCTTTGTAGAGAAATTCACTGTAAGAAATTCACATATTCCTCCTCCTGCCACAGCAGGTGTGTAGTACCAGTGTGTGTGTGTGTGTGTGTGTGTGTGTTCATACTTTGGTGACGTAGGTGCCCTCCATGCTGTCCTTGTAGATCTTGATCTGCTCCTCATTCTGAGCCCTCATGTCAGTCAGGGCCTGAGTCAGCTTATATTCATACTCCACCTTCCGCCCGGAGTCAACCTCCACCAGCTGGGTCTCGTAGCGGTGCCGGGCCTCCTTCACTTCCTGTGACGCAGCACACAGTCAAGTGTTCAGACAGTACTCTCATGTATGATTAACCAAAGTCAACACTGGTAGGGTTTCTCAAATAAAATAAAAAAGTAAACGGAGGGAAAGTGATGAAAAATTTCTATCATAAGTTGCAGCTTACAATTACTCCTGTGTTGTACTGTCCAACATTTAAAGATGTATTAAAAAACATAGATGTCATTTCCCAAATTAATGTTTTTATCTAAGAAAATATTATGCTTCAATTCATATTTGCTGGCTTTTAAACTTTCAAAAACCAGATTTTCACTCTGTTTGCTCTCCCCGCATGCAAAAACTAAGAAAGAAGAGAATGATCACCATTCAGCAGGCTCCGATTCAGACTGCTGATAACTCACGCAACCATTCTGCATCAGTACCAGTAAACTACGCCATACCCTCAGTGACAGTCTGGTTTTCTCACCTCCTCTTGCATGCTCTTACGGAAGACCATTTCCTCCGTCAGACTCTGGCAGCGGTTTTCTAAGTCAACACGCAGCAGCATCTCTTCTGAAAGGTGCTTCTTGGCCTGAGCCAGACCTGTATCCAGCTGACAACAAACAAAAAACACAGGTCACGCTTTGAAAAGAAGTCTCAATGAATGGAAAGGGCCATCAAGTCTATAAAGTCTGAAACAGCTCTCCAGAGAAAACTAAGAACCTGAGAGGCAATCACAAATAACATTTGTTGACGTAAAACATACTTTTGTTTTTAATAAGCACAATTGATCTCTCTGCATCACTCCTTTACTTAACAAAAGGAACAGATACAAATGAACAAATAGCCACATCATATTCAAGTGACAGCCATGCTGTACCTCCTGCAGCTGTTCTCTCAGGTCGGCCAGCGTGGCCTCCAGGCCCCTGTTCTCGGACAGCGCCGTAGCCAGCATGGCCTCTTTGGAGTTCAGCTGAGAATCCAGGTCCTTCAGCCTGGCATGGAATCCTGCCGCCTCAGAGTCCTTCTTGTTGTAGCTGGAAGGAGAATGACAAGACATGGTGAGTGCATTATAGCCGTTGCATTAACTGTAACAATGTTTCAATAACAGATATTTGACAAGCCAAGCACAGGGGGTGTGCCACATCCAAAAAAGGACTTGTTCCCTTTTTTTTTTTTTTCTTTTTCCTTTGCACTGTACAGTCGTCTTTTGCAAAATATGGCCTAGACCTACAGCAGCATAGTGTCAGTGTTTCCGCCTCCCACCGGTGCTATGAACTGGGTCTGGAAGGCCATGCAGGAGTCTGAGCTGAATGTTTTTTTTTGTTTTTTTTTTAATACATACATACATACATACATACAATCTTCTACTTATGATGCATCAGTATGAAACTGAAACCGTTTCATAACTAGTTAAAAGTTCATAACAGTCACTTTGAGAAAAAGGGAACATTCATATGAATGTTTATCCATATTGATCGTGACTATCACTCAAGATGCACAAATCAAAATGTATAAAAAACATAAATCACATTTATTTGTTCCACTGCGAGCCTCAACTTCACAGAAGGCATCAGGCATACATGGGTAGATGGACACAGTATGATACTGCACACTCACTTCCCTGAAGAGGCAGGTTGAGTGTGTCCTCCAGTGTTGTCTTGTCTCAACTGATGACCACATACACATGCTTTTTTCTGCACCATTACTGAACCCTGTGTGCTTCATTGATCAATGTGCTTTACTCCATTTATGCAGCATGGCGAACCCATGCAGCAAAACATACATTCATTGGCCAGTTTATTAGGTACACCCGGCTAAAAAGAATGCAGTCTGACCAGTGAGATGTCAGACTAGTGCAGAGTGATAAGCCCTGCAACACATCTGGATGTTGAGCAGAAACCCTCCTGTCAACTCTCCTTCAGGAACCAGTTAGGCAGAAACTTTACATAAGTAGACAGCGTACTCTGGTGGCAACAACAGCTCAGAAGTAGAACATTTTAAATTCCACATGTTTTACAGCAAATCAAATTTCACTTTGCATCAGCCCAATTATCGAATTTTCCCGTTTTAATTATTCAGAAGGGAAAAAAAATGCACTTTTTGCCATGGATTCTACGAGGTAAAAAAAAATATATATAAATAAACTTTTCTTTTTGAATAAATATATTGAATATGGTAAATGGACTGTACTTGTATAGCTCTTTTCTAGTCTTCCGACCACTCAAAGCCACATGTTATCATTCACCCATTCATACACTGATGGGAGAGGCTACTAAAGGTGCCACCTGCCCATCAGGATTCTAACTAACATTCAACAAGTGTCTTGCCCAAGGACACACCGACATGGACTGCCGGAGCCGGGGATCGAACCGCACAACCTTTGATCGGAGGGCCTTCCTGCTCTACCACTGAGCCACAGTTACATAAATAAGCTCTTCATCAAAAAGGTGTTTCCTGCACATTTTTGACCATAATAATTTAGATGAGATGCCACATATTTCCCTTTCAAAAACATGTTGGACATCCGTTTCCCAGCCTTGAACCGGGGCTAACTAAGTCAACAGTGTCAGTGGGTTTGTGAGTTAAGCGGCCTGTTGGACGAGCTCTGCTGGGACAGAGGCCAGTTATGTTCTCATGGTATGCCTGAGGGGTTACGATGGGCGGGTGGGACTGAAGTGGACAAACTATGAGTGGAATGCAGAGCGGTATGCTTCCTCTTTTACGTTTTACTGAGAAACATTAGCAGGGAGGTAAAACCGTTGACCCGACAGGCTCTCAATTCACAGGAATGCTTCAGTATTACCACACCAAATACCACAGATACTTCCAGAGAAGACAAAATGTTAGCATTGTTACGTTAAGTAGACAGTTAAAGGGAGGCCTAACGTGTAAATCAATGATCAGACACACCAAGCCCACTGAAGAAGCAGCTTTGACTACCGGCTCTTAATGATGAGCCAATGAAAGATGACTATTTAGTATATTCTACAGTTGTAGTAGGAGTCTGTAGTCGCTTGTTGGATTTATCAGGAGTTTTTTTTTCTTCTTCTTTTTGACCATTTAATAAATTAATTGAAAAAATTAGCTCCTTTGGCTCTGATGAATTCGAGAGTCTCTGACTGTAGTCATCACTCTGTACTCTCACTATACCCGCCCCCCTCCCCCACAGCATGTGATTGGTTACACGTCAACAGTAATAGCCAGTGAACACTGATCAGCACTGTATTCCAGAGTCGCCACATAGAGCCCCCTGTCACTTTTAATGCGATATCCGCATGGGGAAATGTATAGACTGCAGCTTTAATGTCTGTAAAGTTTACTATACACAACACAGTTCCATTGTCACAATACAAATTCAGGACACGTGTTAGAAATCAAGTTGAAGTGGACCAATGGCTCACGTCAATAGGCCAAGGGACTCAAACAGTTGGTTTACTGCCACCTGTGTCCGACTGTCAGAAAAGACACACACACACACACACACACACACACACACACACACACACACACACACACACACACACACACACACACGCACACACACACGCGCGCGTCAAACTGCACTAATGTGTAATACGCATGTATCTGCAATTCAGTATACTCTTGAAGGTATTTATGCTGCATTCCTTTAGCAACAACAGTGGGCCTCAAACACAGCAGTCTGTGCCAATTTAAAGCGTCTCAACACAACTTTGTGTTTATTAGGGTGGGGAAAAAAAAACTATTTTCTAAACACAACAACAATTTATTTCTGAATTTGCAGTTTAATCACCACACGCTCAGGAGAAAAGCCTCCACATTGTCTATTCACTCACTTTTGGTCAGCAGCTGTGAGTTACTGTTGCAGCTGTCAAATTGTGTCTGATATATGGGAATACACACAAACACACCCATGTTTCATGTTTTATGAATAGGCGCTGTTCTTTATGACTACAAAACCCAGCATTAAAAAAAAACAAAAAAACACTATTTGGATCAGAACGACGTCACATACTTGTATAATGCACATTTCCTCAACACAGTCATGATGTGTACTACTTCATGATTTCCTATTTTTGTATTTTCCCCTCACAAAATACCTTAAGTACTTTTAATCTGTGTATACTACTACCACCAGGAGACCCTGAAGGCATCATGTCACCTTCAAAGAACGCTCACTCTAACGTTATCTGCCAATCTAGTTAAAACACAGGTACATTTCCCTAAATGAATTGTGTTGTTTTTTTCGTTAAATCTATTTAATCATGTATTTGTTTAACAACACACGTGGTACATCTTAAAAGCCGGTTTGACATTAGTTCTCTTTCAGCAACACAGACAACGGTGGGCGGATGAGAGACAGGTTTTTAAATACCGTTTATTAATTACACCAGTATGTATAACTTAAGTTATTGATTGAAATTACATTAAATCTAATATTGGCTTCCAACTAGCTACAAAACAGGGACAGTAAACCCCCCAAAATATGATTTTAATAAGCCGGTTTTGAGTTACGCGCTGACGGGACGGTGTACATTACGTCACTACAGAGATTTACGTGCGTACGTTAATGTT